>NC_141826.1:24542726-24908976 GCF_982586985.1 Callionymus lyra | reverse complement strand
ATAGAGTCACACATCACAACAACACACACACACACACTGATGATACAATAGAGTCACACATCACAACAACACACACACACACTGATGATACAATAGAGACACACATCACAACAACACACACACACACTGATGATACAATAGAGTCACACATCACAACAACACACACACACACTGATGATACAATAGAGACACACATCACAACAACACACACACACTGATGATACAATAGAGTCACACATCACAACAACACACACACTGATGATACAATAGAGTCACACATCACAACAACACACACACACACTGATGATACAATAGAGTCACACATCACAACAACACACACTGATGATACAATAGAGTCACACATCACAACAACACACACACACACTGATGATACAATAGAGACACACATCACAACAACACACACACACTGATGATACAATAGAGTCACACATCACAACAACACACACACACACTGATGATACAATAGAGTCACACATCACAACAACACACACACACTGATGATACAATAGAGTCACACACCAAAACAACACACACACACACACTGATGATACAATAGAGTCACACAACAAAACAACACACACACACACTGATGATACAATAGAGTCACACACCAAAACAACACACACACACTGATGATACAATAGAGTCACACATCACAACAACACACACACACACTGGTGATACAATAGAGTCACACATCACAACAACACACACACACACTGGTGATACAATAGAGACACACATCACAACAACACACACACACTGATGATACAATAGAGTCACACATCACAACAACACACACACACACTGATGATACAATAGAGTCACACATCACAACAACACACACACTGATGATACAATAGAGTCACACATCACAACAACACACACACTGATGATACAATAGAGTCACACATCACAACAACACACACACACTGATGATACAATAGAGTCACACATCACAACAACACACACACACACTGGTGATACAATAGAGTCACACATCACAACAACACACACACACACTGGTGATACAATAGAGACACACATCACAACAACACACACACACTGATGATACAATAGAGTCACACATCACAACAACACACACACACACTGATGATACAATAGAGTCACACATCACAACAACACACACACTGATGATACAATAGAGTCACACATCACAACAACACACACACTGATGATACAATAGAGTCACACATCACAACAACACACACACACTGATGATACAATAGAGTCACACATCACAACAACACACACACACTGATGATACAATAGAGTCACACATCATAACAACACACACACACTGATGATACAATAGAGTCACACATCACAACAACACACACACACTGATGATACAATAGAGTCACACATCCCAACAACACACACACACACTGATGATACAATAGAGTCACACATCATAACAACACACACACACTGATGATACAATAGAGTCACACATCACAACAACACACACACACACTGATGATACAATAGAGTCACACATCACAACAACACACACACACTGATGATACAATAGAGTCGCACATCACAACAACACACACTTGAATACACACTTCAGTTGAACTTTAACATTTATTAATGATGGTGTAAAGAATCTGATTCTCACACACGGATCCGTCAAATGATGGATTTGCTTGTGTTTTTCAACCTTCAGTGTCTAAGCAGCCTCTCTATATGCCTGCTTTTCTGATTTGCTCTATATTTATTGTCCCGCCGGAGCATTAATCATGCAAATTACAGGAGGCAGACAGAAGGAAACATTGTTTCATTGTGGAGCCAAAGAGGGGAAAACAACAATTCAACAGTGGACTTATAGGATTTACAGAAAGTGGCTCGTTTTGCTTGCAAAACTCATTCATCAAGTACAGACTCGGTTGCTTCCGTCGCGAGCTCTCGGTCTGCAGCTACCTTCCACCATCCACGGCTTCTCCGGATTATCCTCCACTTGGCGTGTCTTCACACTTCTTAACGGTTCCTTTCCAGTGACTCCTCCACGGACTCGCCTCACTTCAAACCAGCATCACAATCTTGAGCCAAAAACTCAAACATGTCGTTCTTTTTAAAACATGATATCTTTTGTGAATATAAACCTTCTTGTGTTTTTCATTTAGCCTTGTCAAGATTAGCTCTAAGTATATTTATTTAACTTTACTTTACATTAATTTATTTTAACCATAATATTTTTGTTATAAATAGTATAACTGATACAAAGATTATAATTTAAGTATGTTCCACACTCTTACATGTTCATCAACCCAGAAAACTTGTCATGTTTTGTGTCATGATTTTATTTTGAAACTGAAGTTCCACGGCGCCTGTTGCTCTCACAGCAGCAGAGCTTAAAGTCACCTCTGCTGCAGCAACAGGCGCCAGATTAGAATCTTCACTCTCTGTCTTCTCTTTTCTAAGTTTCCTCTGGACAGTGATATGGACACTTAAAACTTTTGTTTATTATAATCTGTTTGTATCTAAACTAGTCAAAACCTTGCAAAACTTTGAGTGTAAGGGTTGGTAGTTAGATTCTCTTAGGGGCCACATTGAATTAGTTGTAAGGGGCCGTCAATGCAAATGAAAACAATAGGAATAGCCTTACATGGTCTAGCACCAACATACATTAAAGATTTAATCCAAACTTACCAACCCTCAAGGACCTTACGATCCTTGAACTCTGATCTATTAGTTATACCACAAATCTCTAAATGTAGATTCGGAGCCAGGGCCTTCAGTTTTCAAGCCCCTCTGCTGTGGAACAAACTACCGGCTACAGTCCGGAGGGCAGACACCCTATCTATGTTTAAAAACAATCTTAAAACCTTACTTTTCGATAAAGCCTATAACTAACTTAACTGTTTATCTTTAGCTGCTATAACTAACACAACTGTTTATCTTTAGCTGCTATAACTAACAAAACTGTTTATCTTAGCTGCTATAGGCTGAGAATGCTGGAGGAGTTTTAGACACCAGCTCTCTATATCCTTCTTTTCTGCATTACATTCATCACCTGTTTAAACACCTTTTTATTTCTCTCCCGGAGCCCCAGGGCTCCACCTCCAGAGCTGCTGCTGATCCAGGATCTCCACCACGTCATCAGATCCCGAGTTCTCTCCAGCACCTCCATGGACTCTCCTACACTCTCCTCTTTTCTTTTTTTTTCTCACTATAATTTCCCTCACTCCTCTCCTCATCCATCTGTCTACCCCCCCATCCTTCCTCCCAGCCGGTCAAAGCGGCAGGCCGTTAACAATGAGTCTGGTTCCGCTCGAGGTTTCTGCTTCTAAAAGGAAGTTTTTCCTCGCCATTGCTCACTGTACAGTGTTTTGTTTCTTGCTCTTTGTTGAATTGCTGGGATCTATTTTTCCTTAATCAACTATAGTCTTATTTCAACTGTATATTGTCTTGAGATAACTTTGTAATGATAAGATAATAAAATTGAATTGAATTGAATTGAATAAAAACAGTTGTAGTAAAATTGGAAAACTTAGTAAGGACATCATAAAATAAGATGCGGTTGAAATGTGTTTGTATATCATATCATTTAGTATAATCTTGATTAAATATCATTAATTAAAAGAAAATATTTAGCAACAAAAGAAAAAAGTGCAAAAGATGAACTGTAGCTGTCATGTCATCATCACACACGTATAAATAAGGTATTTTATTGTGTAATATTTCATTCACCTCGTACGGTTGTTTTTGTTGCTCGAAAACCATCAGGACGTTCTTTGTTTTCTCCGAGTGAGACTTCCTGCTCACTCTCCACAACAGTGTGAAATGAGATTTCAGAGATGTTGTGTCTGAGAGCAGCATGTGTTCGTGAGGAATTAGTCTTTGAAATCTTCCCGTCTTTGATCAGCGCTAATGCAGTGTGTGCTGCAGTCGCACTCCCGCTGAGGCCGACTCACACACAAGCCCGTCGACACAACATATCTGTTCTACCGACGGAACCGACGACGGGACTCATGAGTGGAAATTATTAATGACGGCAGTTGAAGTGATTGAACAATTTGAAGGGGAAAAAAACTGATTTTTGTGAAGAAAAAAGTGTTAAAGAGGAGATCTAAGATAAAAGAAATACACAAAAAATGTAAACAAACCAGAAAATATTTCAGATAAATAAATAAAAAATTGAAGAACAATGCAATATATTTATTTAAGAAGCACAAATGATTTCCTTTTTTATCCACTATGCATATGATACATGTTACCTGGTTCAAGAATTGACCCAGATTATTTCATGGACAAAAGAATTATACATTGAAGCCTCAAAAGTGCTTTTTGGGAAAGGAGACTTTTTAGGGACAATTTCTGGTTTACATTTGGTCACTTCCTGCTTTTATTTTGGTTTTATTTTGTTGACTTCTTTCCCCTCTCTGTCGACTTTAGTTTCACAGTTTACCTTTTCCATTCAGTTCCTGAGTTGCCGTTTGTTCACATAACCGTGAGCGTGTTTTGACTGTTGTGTTTATTATTGTCTGTGTTCTGTTAGATTGGAAATTATTATACACTATACGTATACGCCATAGTTAAATGAATGCTAAAAAGATAATCAAAATATAAAGTATAAATGACTAGCCTCATCTAAGAGCTTAAACGTTTGAATACACATTCACAACCAACATTTCACTCAGACGGATTTACACAGTTTCAAGAAAAGCTTGGAGCAGACTTAGAGATAATCAGCGATTAGATCAACAACAGCCCAGTTCACACCTGTGGGCGTGAAACAAAAGAGCAAACGGAACACACCCCAAAAAAAAGGGGGGCTGGAAGACAAAGGAACTTGCCCACACAACAGGGAAGAAAGGAAGTTACTCTCCAGGTGACCCGAGACATGAACTAACGTGAAAGAACCACTGCCCCGGAAGAGACGACCCCCTGAACAGGAAACTTTCCCTTAAATACAGCGAAGCCCCATAACACGGGACCGTCTTTCCCGGAGCTATTGACCTGTAGAGCTGCCGGAAAAGAGCGAGTCCTTTCGATCGTAAAGTTGTATCTTTGTTTGACTTGAAGCGGCGAATAAACGACCCGTAGACTCTGCATTTTGACCTTTTCTCTCCATAAAGCAAAGTATTAAGACCCGGACGTGACGTCGTGTTGCAGCGACAGAAACGGACAAAGTTTTATTCGTTTTAGTTCGGATTTTGCCTCAAGTGTGTGTTGATCATCAAGTGTGTAAGGCATTATAGTTTTCTGCGTTTTATTATTTGAGTATTATGAGTGTATATTGTTTTTTGTTTTTAAACACCACATGTTTTTTTATTATCAATATTTTGTTTTATTATTTTAGATCAATAAGAGTGTGGAGACCACCATGTGTGTTAATTTGAAAAGCATTTTGTGTTTCTTTTTATTTGTGTTCTGCGAGTGTGTATTGACCACCATGTGTGTTTATTTGTGAAAGCATTTTGTTTTTCATTATTTGTGTTCTGTGAGTGTGTATTGACCACCATGTGTGTTTATTTGTGAAAGCATTTTGTTTTTCATTATTTGTGTTCTGTGAGTGTGTATTGACCAACATGTGTGTTTATTTGTGAAAGCATTTTGTTTTTCATTATTTGTGTTCTGCGAGTGTGTATTGACCACCATGTGTGTTTATTTGTGAAAGCATTTTGTTTTTCATTATTTGTGATCTGTGAGTGTGTATTGACCACCATGTGTATTATTCTTTTTTTCTCTTAGCTTTCTGTATTGCATTATTTGTTTTCTGTAAGTGTTTATGTTTTTCTTTTTGTTTTTAAGCATGTTTGTTTATTATCTGTGAACTGTGAGTCTGTTTTGACCACTAAACTTATTATTTTTTTATTATCAATTTTTAGTTTAATCATTTTTGAACAGTAAGAGTGTGGTGACTACAATGTGTGTGTTTTTTTAAGGCATTATGTTTCATTATTTGTGATCTGTGAGTGTGTATTGACCAACATGTGTATTCTTTTTTTCTTTAAGCATTCTGTTTTATTCCATGTGTTCTATCAGTGTGTATGTTTTTTTGGTTGTTTTTTTAAAGCATTTTCTTATCTGTGGATGTGTTTTGACCGCCACACATTTGTTTTTCTACTGCAAATCATTTGAGGTTTTATTATTTGTGTTCTGTGAGTGTTTTGACCGCTATCATGCTTTTTTTTATAACCAATTTCGTGTGTTATTGTTTTTGTTCTTTGAGGTTTTTTTTTAACATCATTATGGAGAAATAATATAACACAAACCACATTCTAGTGTATTTATTTTCTGGGAGCATGTATTGACCGCCACGTTACACATTAGTTTGTTTCTCTTGGTGGTTCCGTGACATCTTGTGTTGGCTTTTTGGTTCTTTTTTCTCTTGTTTTAATGAGGAATTCATACATTTTCTCACCTCTTCGTCCTCCCTTTGTCACTCAACATCTTACACTATCATTACACTACCATA
This sequence comes from Callionymus lyra, assembly GCF_982586985.1. NCBI lineage: Eukaryota > Metazoa > Chordata > Actinopteri > Syngnathiformes > Callionymidae > Callionymus > Callionymus lyra. The sequence continues at coordinate 24,902,507 of NC_141826.1, read as the reverse complement.
AAACTGAGTAAATATTGATTCAATATATACTAAATATTGACAGTCAAATACATTTTGATGGACACGGGTCAGGGTTGAATATATTTCCGAGGATGTATTTAAGGTTAAGTGCTGAACGTTCACACGAGTAAGTGCTTCGTTCTCGACTCGACTCTCACTCCCGAGACAGGCTCGTCACTTTGGCAGCGTAATTATCACAGGATTTCTGCGACTCGTGGCCCGGAGGCTGATTTCAGCAACTATTCTTAAACTCTCAGCAGGCAGTTCTTGCTCCGTGTCGCCTTTTCGCGGCGCCGTCAGACGTCTCCGGGATGCTGAGGTCGTAACATGATTGTGAAAAATGGCTACAAGAGCGTGAAAACGCCTCCAGACAATTTGTTCCCTGATGCGACCATCAGCCCAAGTCAACGAGCGAGGCCCAGAAAATATTTATTCTTGTTTTTTTTATTCCGTCTCTACTTGTGTCAGAGGCTGTGGCTTCTTGTGAGGTCCAAATATTTCATGATCAGACACTGTTATTGTGAATAAAACACGTTTTAATTTGCCTTTTTTCGTTTGAATATATGCAAGAGCATCCAAATCTATTGACTCGACGCATCCAATATTTAGCCGCACGTCCGTCCGTGTGACGCCGCCGCCTGTCAATCACAAGCTGGAAGTCATGAATACTGGAGAAGAACCAGATGATCCGTCGCATAGCAAAACCAAAACTGCATCATTTATTCACTTCCTCCTGTTAACTCGCTTCTCCTCCTGTTTCTCAATTCAAAGCTGCTCTGTTTGTGTCGAACAACTTCCACTGTCAGTGTCGAGCCTAGAAACTGTAACTTTATTAAATAACTCTTATAATCAACAATATTTTCCTTCAATCTACTGCATATTACTTTCAATCTCATCAAAAATAATAACAATAAAATATCTATTTAATAAGGTGTTCGATAACATTATAGAATTTTGTGGTATTATTATTTGTGTTCTATAAGTATGTATTAAACACCACATGTTCGTTTTTAAAACATTCTGTGTTGTATTATTTGTGTTCTGCGAGAGTGTATTGACCACTAACATGTTTTCTTTATTATCAATATTTTGTTTTATTACTTTAGATCAGTAAGAGTTTGGAGACCACCATGTGTGATCATTTAAAAAGCATTTTATGTTTTTTTTAATTAGTGTTCTGAGAGTGTGTATTGACCACCTCATGTTTTATAAATCCCTTTGTGTTTCATTATTTGTGTTTTGACCACTATCATGCTTTTATTTTTTTTGAATCAATCTTTTTATTTTTGATCTGTAAGAGTGTATTGACCACAACGTGTGTTTATTTTTTTAAAGCATTTTGTGTTTCATTATTTTTAATCTATGAGTGTGTATTGACCACCACGTGAATTTTTTTTTTTCTTTAAGCATTTTGTGTTTTATTATTTGTGTTCTGTCAGTGTGTATGTTTTTTTTAAAGCATTTAATGTTTATTATTTGTGTTCTGTGAGTGTGTTTAGACCCCTTTCATGTTTTTTTATAATCAATTTTGTGTTTTATTATTTTTGATCTGTGAGTGTGTATTGACCACCATGTGTATTATTTTTTTCTGAAAGCATTCTGTGTTGTATAATTTGTTTACTCTCAGTGTGTATGTTTGTTGTTGTTTTTTAAAGCGTTTTTCGTTTGTATTATTTGTGTTCTGTGAGTATGTTTTGACCACCACACGTTTGTTTTTCTACTGTAAATCATTTGAGGTTTTATTATTTTTGTTTCGTGAGTGTTTTGACCGCTATCATATATACTAACTAGTAACTTTATTAACTTTGTTTGTTGAGATTTTAACGAAATGTTCAGTTGATATTGATATTAAAGGGACAGAAGACCAATAAATGATGGTTTTACAGATTACCATCTGGATCCTGGAGACTCTTGCGGACACTGAAGCGCCGACTTTCTTGCTCTGTTACACTGCGAGCAAGATTTGGAACACTACTGCCACCTGCTGGCTCATTGAGCTCATTTGTATTTGATAATATTAACAATATTTCAAACCTTATCTTAGGACAAAGATATTGAGTCAAGAAATACAATTGTTTATTATTTTATTTTATAAATAATTGCTTGTCAAACAAAGCAAACAAAGAAGAATAAAAAGGCGCTGTTCGTTTTTAGGTGTTTGTTTCTAAACTACCTGTCAATCAATACGATCTTTTGAGCGTCACTGAGTCCTGGAGACGCTGAGCTTCGACAGGCTTCAAATCTTATTCAACTTTTATTATCACTGAAAGAACTCTGGAGCATTTATGGACAATTTAACTTGAAAATGTTCGACCAGACTTTGACATTTTATCAAAAGCGACGTCGACGACTAAGAGCTTGAAACTACTTTATTCTTAAATGTGTCGGTGATTAAATTATTCTGTAGTTCACTTGAGAAATGTCAAGTAAAGAAAGAGATGATGTTTTTTTGAAAAGCATGTTGTGTTTTTTTATTTGTGTTCTATGAGTGTGTATTTCCCACCACATGTTTTTTTCCCAATCATTTTGTATTTCATTATCTGTGTGTTTTGTATTTTTATTTGTGTTCTATGAGTGTGTACTTCCCACCACATGTTCTTTTCCCAATCATTTTGTATTTCATTATCTGTGTGTTTTGTATTTTTATTTGTGTTCTATGAGTGTGTACTTCCCACCACATGTTCTTTTCCCAATCATTTTGTATTTAATTATCTGTGGGTTTTGACTGCTATCTTGCTTTTTTTGTATTTTTATTTGTGATTTGTGAGTGTGTATTGACCCCCACATGTATTCTTTAAATATTCTGTATTGCATTATTTGTGTTCTGTTAGTGTGTATGTTCGGCTTTTTTTTAAAGCATTTTGTGTTTTATTATTTTTGTTCTTTGAGTGTGTTTTGACCACCACATGCTTTTTAAATCATTTTGTGTTTTATTATTTGTGTTCTGTGAGTACTTTTTGACTGCTATCATTCTTTTTTTTAATAATTAATTTTGTGTTTTATTATTTTTGATCTTTGAGTGTGTATTGACCACAACAAGTGTCCATTTTGTCAAAGCATTTTGTGTTTCATTATTTGTGATTTGTGAGTGTGTATTGACCACCATGTGTATTCTTTTTTTCTTTAATTAATTTGTAATTTTTTTAAGTTTTGTTCTACGAGTGTGTTTTGAACATTATCATGGAGAAATAATATCTGGTGGTTTGTGTTGTATTATTTATTTTCTGGGAGCATGTATTGACCGCCACGGTTCTCTTGGTGGTTCTGTGACATATTGTGTTGGCTTTTTGGTTTATTTTTCTCTTGTTTTACTGAGTAAATCTCTACTTTTTTTTTCACTTTTCTCACCTCTTCGTCCTCCTGTTTGTCACTCAACACACACACAAAAATGAGTAAATATTGATTAAATATTGACTGTCAAATCCAGTTTGATGGACGGGTCATTCATGGAAACAGAAACGTTGACATCCATTAAGGTCATTTTTGTCATTTTAAACGACGACAACTTTTTGTCTAATTTATGTGTCTCTAGTTCTGAGACATCGCTGACGAGTTCTTTAAAAAAAAAAATCATGTTTTGTTCCAATTAAAGTCATTGTGTAGCATTAAGTCGACGTCTTGCTCTTTATTCCGTCGTAGCCACAGGAAGTGTTCATTCCAACTGATGTAGATCAGATTGTTATCAGTGTCCTTGCCCTTTTCACGCCCCCCACACACACACTCCCCACACACACTCCACACACACCCCACACACACTCCCTCTGCTCCACCACGCTGCTCCGTCCACAGCAATTATTTAAAACACTGAGGTTGAGTTATTAATCGGTTATCAAACTTTCATAGGTGTGTTGTGATTCACAGCAGGAACCATCGTCAATGTCACCGTGAACAGTGGAGCCGACAGCAGAGGGAAGTGAGAGCTGATGAAAGCGTTCTCTGAGTGTGTATTGACCGCTATCAAGCTTTTTTTATAATCAATTTTAATTAACTTTGTTATTTTTGATCTGTAAGAGTGTATTGACCACAACGTTTGTTCATTTGTGAAAGCATTTTGTGTTCAATTATTTATCATCCGTAAGTGTGTATTGACCACCATGTGTATTCTTTTTTTCTTTAAGCATTATGTATTGTATTATTTGTGTTCTGTCAGTGTTTATGTTTGTTGTTGTTTTTTTTAAGCATTTTGAGTTTTTATTATTTTTGTTCTGTGAGTGTGTTTTGACCAAAACGTTCTTATTCTTCTGTAAATAATTTGGGGTTTTATTATTTGTTTTCTCTGAGTGTGTTTTGACCAAAACGTTCTTTTTCTTCTGTAAATAATTTGGGGTTATATTATTTGTCTTCTGATAGTGTGTTTTGACCAACACGTTTGTTTTTCTTCTGTAAATACTTTTGGGATTTATTATTTGTTTTCTCTAAGTGTGTTTTGACCAAAACGTTTTTTTTTATTCTGTAAATAATTTGGGGTTTTATTATTTGTCTTCTGATAGTGTGTTTTAAACAAACCTGTTTGTTTTTCTTCTGTAAATAATTTGGGGTTTTATTGTTTGTGTTCTGTGAGTGTGTTTTGACCAACACATTTGTTTTTCTTCTGTAAATAATTTGGGGTTTTATTATTTGTGTTCTGTGAGTGTGTTTTGACCAAAACGTTTTTTTTTCTTCTGTAAATAATTTGGGGTTTTATTGTTTGTGTTCTGTGAGTGTGTTTTGACCAACATGTTTGTTTTTATTCTGTAAATAATTTTGGGTTTTATTATTTGTGTTCTGTGAATGTGTTTTGACCAAAACGTTTTTTTTTCTTCTTTAAATAATTTTGGGGTTTATTATTAGTGTTCTGTGAGTGTGTTTTGACCAACACGTTTGTTTTTCTTCTGTAAATAATTTGGGATTTTATTGTTTGTGTTCTGTGAGTGTGTTTTGACCAACACGTTTGTTTTTCTTCTGTAAATAATTTGGGGTTTTATTATTTGTGTTCTGTGAGTGTGTTTTGACCAACACGTTTGTTTTTCTTCTGTAAATAATTTGGGGTTTTATTATTTGTGTTCTGTGAGTGTGTTTTGACCGCTATCAAGCTTTTTTTATAATCAATTTTAATCAACTTTATTATTTTTGATCTGTAAGAGTGTATTGACCACAACGTTTGTTCATTTGTGAAAGCATTTTGTGTTCAATTATTTATCATCCGTAAGTGTGTATTGACCACCATGTGTATTCTTTTTTTCTTTAAGCATTATGTATTGTATTGTATGTTTGTTGTTGTTTTTTTTAAAGCATTTTAAGTTTTTATTATTTGTTTTCTCTGATTGTGTTTTGACCAAAACGTTTTTTTTTCTTCTGTAAATAATTTTGGATTTTATTATTTGTCTTCTGATAGTGTGATTTAAACAAACCCGTTTGTTTTTCTTCTGTAAATAATTTGGGGTTTTATTATTGGTGTTCTGTGAGTGTGTTTTGACCAACACCTTTGTTTTTCTTCTGTAAATAATTTTGGGTTTTATTATTTGTCTTCTGATAGTATGTTTTAAACAAACACGTTTGTTTTTCTTCTGTAAATAATTTGGGGTTTTATTATTTGTGTTCTGTGAGTGTGTTTTGACCAAAACGTTTGTTTTTCTACTGTAAATACTTTTAGGATTTATTATTTGTGTTCTGTGAGTGTGTTTTGACCAAAACGTTTTTTTTTCTTCTGTAAATAATTTTGGGTTTTATTATTTGTGTTCTGTGAGTGTGTTTTGACCAACACCTTTGTTTTTCTTCTGTAAATAATTTTGGGTTTTATTATTTGTCTTCTGATAGTATGTTTTAAACAAACCCATTTGTTTTTCTTCTGTAAATAATTTGGGGTTTTATTATTTGTGTTCTGTGAGTGTGTTTTGACCAAAACGTTTGTTTTTCTACTGTAAATACTTTTAGGATTTATTATTTGTGTTCTGTGAGTGTGTTTTGACCAAAACGTTTTTTTTCTTCTGTAAATAATTTTGGGTTTTATTATTTGTGTTCTGTGAGTGTGTTTTGACCAACACCTTTGTTTTTCTTCTGTAAATAATTTTGTGTTTTATTGTTTGTGTTCTGTGAGTGTTTTGACCGCTATCAAGCTTTTTTTATAATCAATTTTAATCAACTTTATTATTTCTGATCTGTAAGAGTGTATTGACCACAACGTTTGTTCATTTGTGAAAGCATTTTGTGTTCAATTATTTATCATCCGTAAGTGTGTATTGACCACCATGTGTATTCTTTTTTTCCTTAAGCATTATGTATTGTATTATTTGTGTTCTGTCAGTGTTTATGTTTGTTGTTGTTTTTTTTAAGCATTTTGAGTTTTTATTATTTTTGTTCTGTGAGTGTGTTTTGACCAACACGTTTGTCTTCTTCTGTAAATAACTTTGGGGTTTATTATTTGTTTTCTCTGATTGTGTTTTGACCAAAACGTTTTTTTTTCTTCTGTAAATAATTTTGGGTTTTATTATTTGTCTTCTGATAGTGTGATTTAAACAAACCCGTTTGTTTTTCTTCTGTAAATAATTTGGGGTTTTATTGTTTGTGTTCTGTGAGTGTGTTTTGACCAACACGTTTGTTTTCTTCTGTAAATAATTTGGGGTTTTATTATTTGTGTTCTGTGAGTGTGTTTTGACCAACACCTTTGTTTTTCTTCTGTAAATAATTTGGGGTTTTATTATTTGTGTTCTGTGAGTGTGTTTTGACCAACACCTTTGTTTTTCTTCTGTAAATAATTTGGGATTTTATTGTTTGTGTTCTGTGAGTGTGTTTTGACCAACACGTTTGTTTTTCTACTGTAACTCATTTTGTGTTTTAATTATTTGTGTTCTGTGAGTGTGTTTTGACCAACAAGTTTGTTTTTCTTCTGTAAATAATTTGGGGTTTTATTATTTGTGTTCTGTGAGTGTGTTTTGACCAACACCTTTGTTTTTCTTCTGTAAATAATTTGGGGTTTTATTATTGTTGTTCTGTGAGTGTGTTTTGACCAACACGTTTGTTTTTCTTCTGTAAATAATTTGGGGTTTTATTATTGGTGTTCTGTGAGTGTGTTTTGACCAACACGTTTGTTTTTCTTCTGTAAATAATTTGGGGTTTTATTATTTGTGTTCTGTATGTGTGTTTTGACCAAAACGTTTTTTTTCTTCTTTAAATAATTTTGGGGTTTATTATTAGTGTTCTGTGAGTGTGTTTTGACCAACACGTTTGTTTTTCTTCTGTAAATAATTTGGGATTTTATTGTTTGTGTTCTGTGAGTGTGTTTTGACCAACACGTTTTTTTTTCTTCTTTAAATAATTTTGGGGTTTATTATTAGTGTTCTGTGAGTGTGTTTTGACCAACACCTTTGTTTTTCTTCTGAAAATAATTTTGTGTTTTATTATTTGTGTTCTGTGAGTGTGTTTTGACCAACACCTTTGTTTTTCTTCTGTAAATAATTTTGGGGTTTATTATTAGTGTTCTGTGAGTGTGTTTTGACCAACACCTTTGTTTTTTTCTGTAAATAATTTGGGGTTTTATTATTTGTGTTCTGTGAGTGTGTTTTGACCAACACCTTTGTTTTTTTCTGTAAATAATTTGGGGTTTTATTATTTGTGTTCTGTGAGTGTGTTTTGACCAACACCTTTGTTTTTTCTTCTGTAAATAATTTGGGGTTTTATTATTTGTGTTCTGTGAGTGTGTTTTGACCAACACCTTTGTTTTTCTTCTGTAAATAATTTGGGGTTTTATTATTTGTGTTCTGTGAGTGTGTTTTGACCAACACCTTTGTTTTTCTTCTGTAAATAATTTGGGGTTTATTATTAGTGTTCTGTGAGTGTGTTTTGACCAACACCTTTGTTTTTTTCTGTAAATAATTTGGGGTTTTATTATTTGTGTTCTGTGAGTGTGTTTTGACCAACACCTTTGTTTTTCTTCTGTAAATAATTTGGGGTTTTATTATTTGTGTTCTGTGAGTGTGTTTTGACCAACACCTTTGTTTTTCTTCTGTAAATAATTTGGGGTTTTATTATTGGTGTTCTGTGAGTGTGTTTTGACCAAAACGTTTTTTTTTCTTCTTTAAATAATTTTGGGGTTTATTATTAGTGTTCTGTGAGTGTGTTTTGACCAACACCTTTGTTTTTCTTCTGTAAATAATTTGGGGTTTTATTATTTGTGTTCTGTGAGTGTGTTTTGACCAACACCTTTGTTTTTCTTCTGTAAATACTTTTGGGATTTATTATTTGTTTTCTCTAAGTGTGTTTTGACCAAAACGTTTTTTGTTTATTCTGTAAATAATTTTGGGTTTTATTATTTGTCTTCTCATAGTGTGTTTTAAACAAACCCGTTTGTTTTTCTTCTGTAAATAATTTGGGGTTTTATTATTTGTGTTCAGAGAGTGTGTTTTGACCAACACCTTTGTTTTTCTTCTGTAAATAATTTTGGGGTTTTATTATTTGTGTTCTGTGAGTGTGTTTTGACCAACACCTTTGTTTTTCTTCTGTAAATAATTTGGGGTTTTATTATTGGTGTTCTGTGAGTGTGTTTTGACCAACACGTTTGTTTTTCTTCTGTAAATAATTTGGGGTTTTATTATTGGTGTTCTGTGAGTGTGTTTTGACCAACACCTTTGTTTTTCTTCTGTAAATAATTTTGGGGTTTTATTATTTGTGTTCTGTGAGTGTGTTTTGACCAAAACGTTTTTTTTTCTTCTTTAAATAATTTTGGGGTTTATTATTAGTGTTCTGTGAGTGTGTTTTGACCAACACCTTTGTTTTTCTTCTGTAAATAATTTGGGGTTTTATTATTTGTGTTCTGTGAGTGTGTTTTGACCAACACCTTTGTTTTTCTTCTGTAAATAATTTGGGGTTTTATTATTGTTGTTCTGTGAGTGTGTTTTGACCAACACGTTTGTTTTTCTTCTGTAAATAATTTGGGGTTTTATTATTGGTGTTCTGTGAGTGTGTTTTGACCAACACGTTTGTTTTTCTTCTGTAAATAATTTGGGGTTTTATTATTGGTGTTCTGTGAGTGTGTTTTGACCAACACCTTTGTTTTTCTTCTGTAAATAATTTTGGGTTTTTATTATTTGTGTTCTGTGAGTGTGTTTTGACCAACACGTTTGTTTTTCTTCTGTAAATAATTTGGGATTTTATTGTTTGTGTTCTGTGAGTGTGTTTTGACCAACACCTTTGTTTTTCTTCTGTAAATAATTTTGGGTTTTATTATTAGTGTTCTGTGAGTGTGTTTTGACCAACACCTTTGTTTTTCTTCTGTAAATAATTTGGGTTTTTATTATTTGTGTTCTGTGAGTGTGTTTTGACCAACACCTTTGTTTTTCTTCTGTAAATAATTTGGGGTTTTATTATTTGTGTTCTGTGAGTGTGTTTTGACCAACACCTTTGTTTTTCTTCTGTAAATAATTTGGGGTTTTATTATTTGTGTTCTGTGAGTGTGTTTTGACCAACACCTTTGTTTCTCTTCTGTAAATAATTTGGGGTTTTATTATTTGTGTTCTGTGAGTGTGTTTTGACCAAAACGTTTTTTTTTCTTCTGTAAATAATTTGGGGTTTTATTATTTGTGTTCTGTGAGTGTGTTTTGACCAAAACGTTTGTTTTTCTTCTTTAAATAATTTTGGGGTTTATTATTAGTGTTCTGTGAGTGTGTTTTGACCAACACGTTTTTTTTTCTTCTTTAAATAATTTTGGGGTTTATTATTAGTGTTCTGTGAGTCTGTTTTGACCAACACCTTTGTTTTTCTTCTGTAAATAATTTGGGGTTTTATTATTTGTGTTCTGTGAGTGTGTTTTGACCAACACCTTTGTTTTTCTTCTGTAAATAATTTGGGGTTTTATTATTAGTGTTCTGTGAGTGTGTTTTGACCAACACCTTTGTTTTTCTTCTGTAAATAATTTGGGGTTTTATTATTTGTGTTCTGTGAGTGTGTTTTGACCAACACCTTTGTTTTTCTTCTGTAAATAATTTGGGGTTTTATTATTTGTGTTCTGTGAGTGTGTTTTGACCAACACCTTTGTTTTTCTTCTGTAAATAATTTGGGGTTTTATTATTTGTGTTCTGTGAGTGTGTTTTGACCAACATGTTTGTTTTTCTTCTGTAAATAATTTTGGGTTTTATTATTTGTGTTCTGTGAGTGTGTTTTGACCAACACCTTTGTTTTTCTTCTGTAAATAATTTGGGATTTTATTATTGGTGTTCAGAGAGTGTGTTTTGACCAACACCTTTGTTTTTCTTCTGTAAATAATTTGGGGTTTTATTGTTTGTGTTCTGTGAGTGTGTTTTTACCAACACGTTTGTTTTTCTTCTGTAAATAATTTGGGGTTTTATTATTTGTGTTCTGTGAGTGTGTTTTGACCAACACGTTTGTTTTTCTTCTGTAAATAATTTTGGGGTTTTATTATTGGTGTTCTGTGAGTGTGTTTTTACCAACACCTTTGTTTTTCTTCTGTAAATAATTTTGGGGTTTTATTATTTGTGTTCTGTGAGTGTGTTTTGACCAACACCTTTGTTTTTCTTCTGTAAATAATTTGGGGTTTTATTATTTGTGTTCTGTGAGTGTGTTTTTACCAACACGTTTGTTTTTCTTCTGTAAATAATTTGGGGTTTTATTATTTGTGTTCTGTGAGTGTGTTTTGACCAACACGTTTGTTTTTCTTCTGTAAATAATTTTGGGGTTTTATTATTTGTGTTCTGTGAGTGTGTTTTGACCAACACCTTTGTTTTTCTTCTGTAAATAATTTTGGGTTTTATTATTTGTGTTCTGTGAGTGTGTTTTGACCAACACCTTTGTTTTTCTTCTGTAAATAATTTGGGGTTTTATTATTTGTGTTCTGTGAGTGTGTTTTGACCAACACCTTTGTTTTTCTTCTGTAAATAATTTGGGGTTTTATTATTTGTGTTCTGTGAGTGTGTTTTGACCAACACCTTTGTTTTTCTTCTGTAAATAATTTGGGATTTTATTGTTTGTGTTCTGTGAGTGTGTTTTGACCAACACCTTTGTTTTTCTTCTGTAAATACTTTTGGGATTTATTATTTGTTTTCTCTAAGTGTGTTTTGACCAAAACGTTTTTTTTTATTCTGTAAATAATTTTGGGTTTTATTATTTGTCTTCTGATAGTATGTTTTAAACAAACCCGTTTGTTTTTCTTCTGTAAATAATTTGGGGTTTTATTATTTGTGTTCTGTGAGTGTGTTTTGACCAAAACTTTTTTTTTCTTCTGTAAATAATTTTGGGTTTTATTATTTGTCTTCTGATAGTGTGATTTAAACAAACCCGTTTGTTTTTCTTCTGTAAATAATTTTGGGTTTTATTATTTGTCTTCTGATAGTGTGATTTAAACAAACCCGTTTGTTTTTCTTCTGTAAATAATTTGGGGTTTTATTATTTGTGTTCTGTGAGTGTGTTTTGACCAACACCTTTGTTTTTCTTCTGTAAATAATTTGGGATTTTATTGTTTGTGTTCTGTGAGTGTGTTTTGACCAACACCTTTGTTTTTCTTCTGTAAATACTTTTGGGATTTATTATTTGTTTTCTCTAAGTGTGTTTTGACCAAAACGTTTTTTTTTATTCTGTAAATAATTTTGGGTTTTATTATTTGTCTTCTGATAGTATGTTTTAAACAAACCCGTTTGTTTTTCTTCTGTAAATAATTTGGGGTTTTATTATTTGTGTTCTGTGAGTGTGTTTTTACCAACACCTTTGTTTTTCTTCTGTAAATAATTTTGGTTTTTATTATTTGTGTTCTGTGAGTGTGTTTTGACCAACACCTTTGTTTTTCTTCTGTAAATAATTTGGGGTTTTATTATTTGTGTTCTGTGAGTGTGTTTTGACCAACATGTTTGTTTTTCTTCTGTAAATAATTTTGGGTTTTATTATTTGTGTTCTGATAGTATGTTTTAAACAAACCCATTTGTTTTTCTTCTGTAAATAATTTTGGGTTTTATTATTTGTGTTTTATGAGTGTGTTTTGACCAACACGTTTGTTTTTCTACTGTGAATAATTTTGCTTTTTATTATTTGTGTTCTGTGAGTGTGTTTTGACCAACACCTTTGTTTTTCTTCTGTGAATAATTTTGCTTTTTATTATTTGTGTTCTGTGAGTGTTTTGACCGCTATCATGCTTTTTTTTTATAACCAATTTGGGGTTTTAATGTGTTTGTCTTTGAGTGTGTTTTGAACATCATCATGTGAAAGTGAAAGCTGAGAAAAAGTGTTTTTTATTTTTAACCTCTACTTTTTAAGGTTTTTAAAAATGTGATTAAAGTAAGATGGATTCTCGCCGCAGATGTGGCGTCAGTTGCAGGCGTGAAGCGTCCACACGTGTGCGGCGCCAGATAAGGCGACGGCAGCTCTGAGGTCAGCCGTCGTATCTTCCCTGACAGCGTCTGCTGGCCTGTGGCTGTTCTAACCAGACATCTGCTGAACCGCGAGCTTCTGCTGCCACCGGCCTGACCTTGACTCTGCCGGTTGAAAAATCTACATAATGTTTGACGGAACGTAAAACCGTTGCTCGGAGCGAGATTTTCTGTCGTGTCTGTCTCTGGGGTCACGACCTCCAGCGCTGTCGTGAGGCTTCTCAAGATATCGATACGTAGAATAATATTACGACTGTTTCTGAACTGGTTTAACTTTGGAACTTTGTTGGCTCATATTTTTCTTGAGCTTTTTAGGAAATATTTAGATGTAATGAGTGGCTTTTCTTTTGCTATAATGAGCAGCAAATTTGTTTTTTTTTGCGATATATACCTCAAGAAAACCTTGGATCCATACTATACATGCAATAATCATAGATTTTTCAAATGTATTAAACAGATTTCCAGACTATTTCTAGAAAATACCGTTTGTTCTGTGAGTGTGTATTGACCACCACGTGTTTTTTTAAAATATTCTTTTGTTTTTTTATGTGTTCTGTCGGTATATATTGACAACCACACGTTTGTTTCTCTACTGTAACTCATTTTGTGTTTTAATTATTTGTGTTCTGTGAGTATGTATTGACCGCTATCATGATTTTATTTTATAATTACATTTGTGTTTTATTACTTTTGTTCTGTAAGACTGTATTGACGACAACATCTCTGGGTGTGTATTGACTAATGTTTTTTTAAGCATTCTGTGTTGTATTATATGTCTTCTGTCAGTGTGTATATTTGGCTTCTTTAAAGCTGAAGTGTTTTTTTTATTTGCGTTCTGTGAGGAATATGTTAGTTTTTTGGGCCAATTTTATGTTTTTATCTTAAGGTTATAATTTTAAAAAATATTTTGACTCGAAGAAACAAAAATTGACAGTTGTGGCTTTTTTTAATTAGTTTCAAAAATTGATACTTCGAGTGCTAGACTTTATTAAACATGTACAAATGGCGACTTTTGATTTTTCTCTGAGTAGATTTTCATCCAAGTACATTTTTTCAATATTAAAACTCTAGTGTAGTATTATATGTTTGTACTTTTTGTGCTACTTGGTGTTTTTCAAAGATTCACTCTGTTTACGAACGATCCTCAAATATGTTTTTTTTAAAACAGAATCTGAGTTGACGAATCTAACTTTGCTCTTTATATTTGCACTTTGTTATTTCTTTGCAATTTTGTTCTTTTTATTTGCACTTTGTTCTTGCTTTTATGAAACTTGCTGCACCTTCTATCATCCGCTGTGTACTGAAAATCTAAATCTAATCTCTAAAGGGTTTAATAAAGTCAATCTAATCTAAAATTACACATAAACATGTTGTTTAATTTTTGTGTAAATGTATCTGTTTACTTTCCCTTGTTCTTTCAGACTTTAAGCCGTTGTACTAGCTATTGTCTTCACTAACTACTCATATTAAAAAAAACATAGTTAGATTATAGTGTTAAAATACATACTAGGCAACAAACATCAGATCAATAGTTGGGCCACAGTGACTAATGTTATAGTCGGCATAGAAACTAAAAGTATAAAATAAACAATATTAATATTTACTTGATACGATCTTGATTATATCTGTTTCTGTTTCCCTTCACCAAACAAATACAAGTTATTTCTTGTATCCATCATCTCTGTCCCTTATCTTAACTTCAACTAAACCATCATGAACCCGATGACTTGGCGTTCTGGACTTGAGTTTTCGGAAAAGACGACAGTATTGTATTTACCGATACCATGACTCCATGATTGACAGGTAGATTGCCGAGGACAGAACAGCCGCTCAAACGTGCCATTATGTCGTATAAGTACCTCTTAATAAGCCCCTGAGAGATGAATTTAGAACACATTGTAATGTTCTAGAGGGTAATTACAGATGTGCAACATCAGCCTCCGCCATCTTCTCGTCATTTATTTGAGACGAAAACGGACAATTATTAACAACATCAGACCCGTTCAATTTGTGCTATCGCTGCCTTATCTTTCCGTGCTCATTATTTCACTTCCTCTGAAAAGATCCCACCGTCTCAGTCTCCCTCTAGATAGTACTGACCCAGTGGTCCGGGATCGGCTTCTATTCATGAGGCGTCTCTCTTCCTCGGCCAAGTTCCACCTGGGACTCTCTCCAGGAGTGCGTTATCTCGGCCATTAGGGGCGAAGGCAGGCGGTCGATGAAAGGAAGTCGTGTTTACTTACGGAAATTTAAGCGACTTCGACGATATCTAATGGCTTCGCTCGTAAAATGTAAGTTTGTTATCGCAGGTAGAAGTTTGTCCTCAGTCGCTATTAAGAAAGTCGCTTGATCAGCAAATATATGGAGGTTGTGTGTTTGTTTTTTTAAATAAAATAATTCAATGTTCATTTAGATACGATGACCTTTGGAGATTATTGATGTCACTTACTGTACATAGACTTCCAAGTGGGTTTAACTGAAGATAAACCTAAGGAAGGTGAATTTACCTCCTCAAAAGTTTGGTAAATTAGGTAAATATACATTTATTTTCTGCCTCTGTAGCATCGACTGATAAAAGTGTTTCACTGCCTGATCTAGAGGTTAATGTGTTTATTTAGCAATCATTAAATACCAGGAAATCCACAATCTTGGACTAGATTATCTTCCTTTACTATGGAAGTAAATCAATGCCATCAGAATATTGTAAGGTTACATTTTTTTTTTTTTCAAATATTGAAAGGTTGAATTCATTTCAATTGTTCAATATTTGTTAAAATTTAATTTCAATTATTTAATATTTGTTGTATTTTAATTTCAATTATTCAATATTTTTTATTTGTAGCGTTTTGAATTCAATTTAAAACAATTCAAAGTATTTTAAATACAATATAACATTTTCTGAAGCCTTTTAAATTCAATATAAAATAATACGAAGCCTTTTAAATTCAATATAAAATAATACAAAGCCTTTTAAATTCAATATAAAATAATATGAAGCCTTTTAAATTCAATATAAAATAATACGAAGCCTTTTAAATTCAATATAAAATAATACGAAGCCTTTTAAATTCAATATAAAATAATATGAAGCCTTTTAAATTCAATATAAAATAATATGAAGCCTTTTAAATTCAATATAAAATAATATGAAGCCTTTTAAATTCAATATAAAATAATACAAAGCCTTTTAAATTCAATATAAAATAATACGAAGCCTTTTAAATTCAATATAAAATCATATGAAGCCTTTTAAATTCAATATAAAATAATACAAAGCCTTTTAAATTCAATATAAAATAATACAAAGCCTTTTAAATTCAATATAAAATAATATGAAGCCTTTTAAATTCAATATAAAATAATACGAAGCCTTTTAAATTCAATATAAAATAATACGAAGTCTTCATCATAACAGAGCAACCAGACAAAACCAAACGAGTACGGAGTTACTGGATCATACTTGGGTAAACGATCAGTAGTTTCTTAAATTGAATTTAAAAGGCTTAGAAAAAAATATATATTGAATTTAAAAGCCTTCGAAATGTTTAATATTGAATTAAAAAGGTTACAAATAAAAAAATATTGAATAATTGAAATTAAAATATAACAAATGTTAAATATTTGAAATTATTTCAACCTTTCAATATTCTGATGACATTGATTTACTTCCATACTTTTCTATTTAATTAACATGTGGTATATTAGACCTGAACCAGAGCTACACAGCTTACATTCATATGCGTCTAAGTAAGTAATCATTGTACAATTTACACAAATATAATGGTTTATTATCATTGTTGGTTTAAATCTGCACAATGCTACCAAAGCAGCACTAATACCCTGCCAGGAGCTTACGATGACAACATCTCTGTGGCAAGGAGAAACTTCCTCTTGGAGGCAGAAACCTTGAAAGGACCAGACTCCAGTCTCCTTCCCAACGGATCGGTCAGATTGCCGATTGAGTTTACATGAAGCACAAAGCTGTTAGTCCGCTGTTACAGTATATCTTTGTCACAGTTTCACAAGCTCTTAACAATGTTACTCAAATGGTTTGAACCACAAATAAACTGACAAGATGTTATTCTCAAGGTCGGGATGGAGTTTACGCCTTCAAAGATCGTACCTGGAACGAAGACATCTATACTCACACAATCCTCTAAGTGAACTCGATGAAGATACTTTAGCTCAGGACTTTACCATCATTTTTGCTTCAAGCTTATTCTAAATGCTAACACAAAATCTTTGGCCTTTTTTGTCATTAATAAGAACAGTAAATTACTGCACATAAATAACACGTTTAATAAAATGGAGAACTTTATTTTTTAATACATTTAATTTAAGAAATGATCCCAAAAACTTTATATAAATACAAAAAAGTTTGACTATAAAATATGATTTTGATGAAACACAACCTGTTTTAAATATGTTTTGTCTTCACATCTCCTTATCTTGTACGCTCCGAGTGTAATCACTGCCAAATGAATTGCCGACAAAACAAGTTCTAATGAAAACCGAGAGCTTTTCTTCAAGAGAGATGGAGCCGTTTGGGAAGGTTGTGCATCCAGCGAGCGCTGCCGGGCTGGTGCTGGATGTGTGAAGAGGTGTCGGTTTGGCAGAGAGAGATAACCTTCCCTGCAGCCCATCTTCTGTAGCAGATAAAGCGTGGCCAATGAACACAGGAGGATCAAAGCCGGACCCCTCTGGTTACATGGAGCTATTTCCAGGGTTGGCTTCCACGCTCCACTCCACGTCTGAACGCACGATGTTGAACTGTCGATTAGATTCCTCTGACCTCAGGAGGACATTAGAGGATCTGCATGAGTTAATTACAACCAGACGTCCCTCCTGAGCGAACTGTTTGGATCGTAATTGTGTATTTCTGTTTGATAAACACCATAAAGCAGCAGCGTTTCAATCTAGACTCTCTTAAAGTTGACTTAAAGGTGCCGCGGAGTCGTCGATAGTTTGCGTCCTGGAGGGTCGGAACTCACATTTCACCCCGTGAACTTTCCAAAGTTGTCTTGTACTTGTTCTCCCACTGTACTGGAACGATCTGACAGTAAACTAAACTGGATTCCCTCTTTTTACTGGTTTATTACTGTTTTGTTTTCATTTAAGAGAAAATGCAAAAACCAAGAGAAACACTCTCCTGGCATTGTCTGTCTGTGAATATATGAATAAATAAATATGTATTTACACTTTATAATACACACTGAAACTTTCTTTTATATATTTGCCTCTTTTTAATAGGGTTTTTTTTTTCTTATGAACTATTCTTTAGTTTTGGTTCTTTTCTATGCAAATCAGTGTGGATTAAATGGTCCAATTCTCAAGTACAATTCTCAGATGAAAGTTTTTATCCTCAGTACACCTGAGCAAACACAATCCAGATGTACTCATGGTGACAAGCTGTCAAATGATATCCCTCTGAAGGAAAAGAAAGAATAAATCAAACACTTTTTCAAAGATATCTATAAGATGAAGTTAAATATAATGCAAGTGTGACATTAAATTGAATAAAATATAGTTTAGCATTCGTATAACAATGCTGTGTATCTTATATTGGAGTTATGTTCAGTCATATTTAGCTGTATATTTAGATGTTTAGGTAAATAACACTAGCTTTAACCAAGGTTAGCATTCATGTAGTAATGCTATCTAGCTTAATGTGAGGTTAGCATTAGTGCAACAACACTCTATAGCGAAAGGTTAGCATTAATGCAAAAATAACCATATAGCTAAATGTGAGGTTAGCATAAGTGCGACAACGCTTTATAGCCAAAGTTAGAATTAATGTAATAATGCTATCTAGTTTAATGTTTGGTTAGCATGACTGTAACAATGCTCTATAGCCAAGGTTAGCATTAATGTAATAATGCTATATAGCTTAAGGTGAGGTTAGCATCAGCGTGGCAACTCTCTATAGCCAAGGTTAGCGTTAATACAATAACGCTATATAGCTTAATGTGAGGTTAGCGTTGGTGCGACAATGCTCTATAGCCAAAGTTAGAATTAATGTAATAATGCTATCTAGTTTAATGTGAGGTTAGCATTACTGTAACAACGCTCTATAGCCAAGGTTAGCATTATTGTAACAATGCTATCTAGCTTAATGTGAGGTTAGCATTAGTCTGACAACGCTCTTTAGCCAAGGTAAGCGTTAATGTGTTATTGCTATATAGCTAAAGGTGAGGTTAGCATTAATGTAACAACACTATATACTCTAGCTATATATAATATAAGCATTAGCGTGACAAGACTACACAGCTTACAGAGGTTATTGTAAGTGTATCAACATTGTACAGTGATGGTTAGCATCGCTGTAATAAAGCTATATAGCGAAACATTTCTTTAGTTAATCTAATTTCTTATTGGTTTTAAAGAAGAATATCTTGCACAGAATGGTTTAGATACAAAAAAAGGATTTGCGTTTAAAATAACCGATAAAATTATAAATGTATTTCATATTTATTTTGTGCGTTTTATACATTATCCTACCATGAAATGACACATTAATCACGAACATGTGTTTCCGTCATTAGGTTGAATCTCCAGCCTTCCTAATCACACCGTGTAATTGTCGGACATCCATCATCGTCCTCCCATTACATGCATGTTCGCCTTCATTATTCTACTATTATATCTTTTTAATGGCTCCCGGGGGACTCAGGGACGGTCTGAACCAGAATCTTCTGGAGGTCTATGCTAAGAGAACCCCCTCTGAGTAACCAAAGATATTCAACTCGGCTTCACCTATTTGACGGAATGCTCTTGTTACCGTCGGTGTTAATGTCCAATTAATGAAATGTCACGATGAGCAAGTGCAGAAACCTCCTCCGGCTAAATGTCAGACTCTTCTCCGCGTCTTGAACTCAGACGTTTCCACCTCTTGAATCTTGATAAGTTCAAGGGGTTCGTTCGGTCCCGTCATCCTAAGAAGCAACTGTGACGGTGAAGATCAACACGTTTTTCATAATTTTTGCTGACTTCCATCTGAAGGACTTATTATCTCTTGAGAATGCAGTGTTGGAGTCGATCTAATTGAACATTACGCCTGGAAACGATGACAGCCCCGAACCACAGAATGTGTTGGGAAACTGACTTGCATAATCATCACAAAAGCTCTCATTGTTTTTCACACGGCTTGTTAAATTATCTCCAGTTTTATTCCAACGCTTCTCTCTTGTCCGTGGGAGTTAATGTGGCATTTTCCAGACATTGTCAGATATCATTACCCGACGCCCATTTAGACTTAATGAGAGTCGATGGGAATGACTGAGCCTCGACTCGGCAAGTCAACGGTGACAGACGCTTTCTTTTCGCGGGAAGACGTTCCTTTGTCCAGAGTCCAGGATCGCGGATGCTGCAGTCCAGGGATCACACTTACCGGGCCCGTTGAAGCGGAATATCAAAATACACGGGAGATGATTGTGGAGATTGTAGCAGCAGCCGAACGCACTCTTGTGACCCCGAACCGAAGTTTGATCACGGGCGGGAAACAGGCTGAACTCGGCTCCTGATGGAGGAAAGTCGCCGGAAAATGAGGTTTCAAAAAACCATCTTCCACTGATTGATGGCGACGAAAACACACTTGAAAATGTTCTAGTGTTTGAAGATTCAGAAATACAATGATGATTTGTTAAGCATAAAACCGTCTTAAGCCCTATTCTCACGGGATAAGTAAGTAAGTAAGTAAGTAATATTTATTTATATAGCGCTTTTCGAGACCAGGGTCACAAAGCGCTTTAACAATCAAAACAAAACTCAAAACAGTACATACTTCAAAGATCAAGACAACACCGAGAACAACACAGGAGTTCGAGAAATTCAAGGAAAAGCCTGAACAAATAGAAACGTCTTAAGATGTTTCTTAAAGGAGTCAGTAGATCCATCAAGCGCAAAGAGAGAGAAGATGGTTCCAAAGCTTAGGAGCAACAGCCTGAAAAGATTTCTCTCCTCTGGTCCTGAGCCGTGTGCGTGGAACCATAAGTAGATTCTGATCCACAGACCTCAGAGCCCGAGCTGGGGTGTAAGGCTGGATCAGATCAGTGATGTAAGGAGGAGCCTGACCATGAATAGATCTGAAAGTAAGAACCAGAATTTTAAAGTTGATCCTGAAAGAAACTGGAAGCCAGTGAAGAGTTTTAAGGATCGGAGAAATGTGAGTTCTTCTACTTGAGCGGGTCAGAATTCTCAGAATTCTGATAAGTATAACTTGTGGACCTCTGGTAATTTGTAATAATTGAAGAGAATTTCTGAGTTTTAATCCCGTGTGAATGCGTCATGTCTTTGATTTGTAAAGTAATAATTCCGCCGCAAATCACTCGCCATTGTGTTAATATTTACTTCTGATGTTTTAACTGTGTTTAGTTTGAATTTCAAACCCACATATACTCAACGAAATCTGGATTATCAAAAGCTCAAGTGGAAAAACAACAACTGACGGCCACCTGATATCTTAGAGCGACATATACCAGTGAGGGGAAAATCCCCCTGAAGTATCTGATGGAGAACTTTTCTACATTAGTGAAATGGCTTCAATTCCATTGTTCTTTCCTCCCATGTTAACTCTCCACTTACTTTAGACCCGCCACCAGCAAATTGACATCAGTTTTTTAAGATGCAAATCAAGAGGAAATTGTTCCAAAAATGTGTTGTTAAAAAAATCATATTTGTAAGAAGAGTAGCTATTTTTCGAAAAGTTTGCGATTTCCAATTCAAGACCAACCCCCTAATGTTTGGAAGCCACGCCTCCAGTTCTAGGAAAATGTGTAAAATGATGTCACAACACAAACTGTATCTTATAATCCCGTTTGTGTCTTCTCGTCTGGACTATTGTAACAGTTTGTTTTCATGTCTAAACCAGAAGGATGTGTCTCGCCTGCAGTTCATACTAAACTCTGCATCCAGAATTCTGAGCCGCTCTAGTAGAAGAACTCACATTTCTCCTTCAAACTCTTCACTGGCTGCCAGTTTCTTTCAGGATCAACTTTAAAATTCTGGTTCTTACTTTCAGATCTATTCATGGTCAGACCTTCCATCAGTGATCTGATCCAGACTTACACCCCAGCTCGGGCTCTGAGGTCTGTGGATCAGAATCTACTGATGGTTCCTGAACTTCTGGACCAGAGGAGAGCAATCCTTCCAGACTGTTGCTCCTAAGCTTTGGAACCATCTCTGTGTTTGATGATCTACTGACTCCTTCAAGAAACATCTGTGTTTGGTGATCTACTGACTCCTTCAAGAAACATCTGTGTTTGATGATCTACTGACTCCTTCAAGAAACATCTGTGTTTGATGATCTACTGACTCCTTCAAGAAACATCTGTGTTTGATGATCTACTGACTCCTTCAAGAAACATCTGTGTGTTTGATGATCTACTGACTCCTTCAAGAAACATCTGTGTTTGATGATCTACTGACTCCTTCAAGAAACATCTGTGTGTTTGATGATCTACTGACTCCTTCAAGAAACATCTGTGTTTGATGATCTACTGACTCCTTCAAGAAACATCTGTGTTTGATGATCTACTGACTCCTTCAAGAAACATCTGTGTTTGATGATCTACTGACTCCTTCAAGAAACATCTGTGTTTGATGATCTACTGACTCCTTCAAGAAACATCTGTGTGTTTGATGATCTACTGACTCCTTCAAGAAACATCTGTGTTTGATGATCTACTGACTCCTTCAAGAAACATCTGTGTGTTTGATGATCTACTGACTCCTTCAAGAAACATCTGTGTTTGATGATCTACTGACTCCTTCAAGAAACATCTGTGTGTTTGATGATCTACTGACTCCTTCAAGAAACATCTGTGTTTGATGATCTACTGACTCCTTCAAGAAACATCTGTGTTTGATGATCTACTGACTCCTTCAAGAAACATCTGTGTGTTTGATGATCTACTGACTCCTTCAAGAAACATCTGTGTTTGATGATCTACTGACTCCTTCAAGAAACATCTGTGTGTTTGATGATCTACTGACTCCTTCAAGAAACATCTCTGTGTTTGATGATCTACTGACTCCTTCAAGAAACATCTGTGTTTGATGATCTACTGACTCCTTCAAGAAACATCTGTGTGTTTGATGATCTACGGACTCCTTCAAGAAACATCTGTGTTTGATGATCTACTGACTCCTTCAAGAAACATCTCTGTGTTTGATGATCTACTGACTCCTTCAAGAAACATCTGTGTTTGATGATCTACTGACTCCTTCAAGAAACATCTGTGTGTTTGATGATCTACTGACTCCTTCAAGAAACATCTGTGTTTGATGATCTACTGACTCCTTCAAGAAACATCTCTGTGTTTGATGATCTACTGACTCCTTCAAGAAACATCTGTGTTTGATGATCTACTGACTCCTTCAAGAAACATCTGTGTTTGATGATCTACTGACTCCTTCAAGAAACATCTGTGTTTGATGATCTACTGACTCCTTCAAGAAACATCTGTGTTTGATGATCTACTGACTCCTTCAAGAAACATCTGTGTTTGATGATCTACTGACTCCTTCAAGAAACATCTGTGTTTGATGATCTACTGACTCCTTCAAGAAACATCTCAAGACACTTTGATTTAAGCTTTTTTCTTAACTTTCTTGTTGCTGATGTCTTTGTCTCTATGTTATCTTGGCATTTTTAAGTATGTATTTTAACTGTGTATTGTAAGCGCTTTGTGACCCTGGTCTGAGAAACATCTTTACAAATAATAATAACTTACTTACGTACCTGGTGAGAAAATAGTTGTTAAATAACAGTTATTTTCTTGTCTATTAAACCACATGTGTAACAGCTGTAGACACAGGACAAAGTAAAAGGAGATCCTGGATAATGTAAGTAGACGCCGCGGTCGCAGCTCAATAACAAGGAAAGCGGGAGGTAAACGACAAACTAATTCACTCCAAGCTGTTCATTATTAATAACAAGAGCGGCTCCGGCGTGCTGACCAGGTTAGGAACCAGCCGAGGCTCTCGGAGAACTTCATTATTTCTGATCCTTCCTGTCCTGCAGGATTTGTTGTGTGTGTTTCCGCGACAAAAAACCTCCACGATGCAGTTCCTGAGGTGGGAACTATTTTGAGAGCAAATAAACTGACACTATAGACGTATGAGCTCGAGCGGCCGCCGTTACTTGTCTTTCTTCAGCCTTTTGTCATTTCTGTTTATTGTTCCGTCCTCCACGGCGCCCGCTGACGACAACACATATTTTCTCTGCAATTTGACTCTTTCTTTCATCACGACACACACACACACACTCACACACACACACACACACCCTGATAAAGTGACATAGCTCTCATCACTGCGCAGACATCAACTGAGTGGAGCGTATTACTCCTCATCTCTCTTTAAACGCCTCTCCTCCGCTCACTTCTGTTCATCCTGCGGTTAAGTGGAGCAGCTCCACATTCAAGCCTTCAGCGACTGTCATCTCTTCTCTGCTCTCGCTTCAATTTTACGTTCATGCCGCATTAAATTGTGTATAAAACCCATATTAAAAAACACAGAGTCGGGGGCGGCAGAGCGACCCCGGGAGAGTGTTTTATTCAGAGGGAGGAGGTTGAAAGTCTGATGTGTTCCTCAGATTGTCCTCACAGTTCCCACCATTTTTTCATTAGAAACATGGTAGCATCGGCTAATGATAGCAACCCATAGGAAATAATGTGTTGCTCATCTGTTGTTCAATCTCTTGAGATCAATTTGAGATTCTCATATTCATATTATTTGGGATCATTTGCTTCTCAATTACTTCTCCCAAGGAACCCTTAGGAGCAAGACATGAGCTGAAAAGACAGCAGGAAGACAGAGGAGGTTGAATTAAAAAAATAAAAATTGAGCGATATTTGATCTCAATTATGTCTGATAACCTTTGAATGAGAATTAAAGAGAATAAGATGAATCTAAGACTTTCATGAGATGAATCTGATAAGGATGAGCATTAAAAAGAGATCTTACGAATGTACATGGTATTTGAGAAATATGAGAACAAATTAAGAATGCAATTTAAAAATAAATGATCTTTAGTCATTAGAAATGACTGTAAAAACAATACTAAATATTTTTTAAAAATGAAACGGTGAAGAATTTTCGCAGTAGATTCAATTAATTTCAATTAATCAATTAGTATCTACACCGTACTTCCTATTTTTATTATTTTTATTTTATTTTGAACTTGAATTCCCAGCCATACAAATGAGAAACCAGTGAATCGGTCACTAGTGTCACAATAGTGTAAATCTAGTATAGTGTGAATATCAAGTAAAGTGCAAATGTCTATTGAACAAACGTTAAACGTTTAAACCATGACGTTGAACTAACTTTTATATGAAAATAATAATCAGGCCATACATTTGTTGACAAAGGCTTACTTGAGGTCATATTGAAATTAATTTGAGAGCTTGCACTGCTCATATTTTTGGTTTTTCTGATCCAAGAGAATGTGAGAACTCAAATAGTGAGCAGTGAGAGACAGTATTTCTCACTGAGACATAACTAAAAACACTTTAGTCTCAATCATCATTTAAATCTAGATGTAAATGTGACATGAACGAGATCTCATCTTCAATTTTGCTTTGCTATGGGAACACAGTGTTCCATGAAAGGACCGGGTTTTTAAAGAAATGTAGAAATTCAGATGGAAGTTTCATTAAAGTGTTGAGAAGCTGAAATTGTGGTTTCATGGCAGCAAAAGCTGAAGCGAAACAACATGAATCCAAACAGGAAATGGAGGCGTGTGTGACTCGAACAATCTTTTGACAGGTGGAAAATGACGGGACTATTATTGTTTATTAACGCTTGTGAATGCTTGAAAATATGTAAGTGTTTCCACAAATGCATGACTTCATCTACAAATGTGATATTTTACAATGAATTTGCAGAAACACTCTTACTCTTTAAAGTTACGAATTGGTTTTTCAGATTGTGTAATTGTTACTTGAATTTTGATTTAGTTTTTTTAAGTATCATTTTTGTTATTTTGGGGTTGTATTATTGTTATGTGGATACATTTTTGTATTTTTGTTGAATTGTTGTTTTGATTTATTTTTTTATGTTACATTATTGTTCTTTTTATTGCGTTTTTTAGGTTAAATTATTGTTATTTTATTTAGTTTTTTTTGGTTCAATTATTGTTATTTGATTATGTTTTCTTTAGGTTTAATTATTGTTTTTTTAAATTGCACTCATATTTTTTGTGTTTTTTTGGTTGAATTGTTGTTATTTTTATTATGTTTTTTAGGTTAAATTGTTGTTAATTTGATTTAGTTTTTTTTAGGTTGAATTATTGTTTTTTTAAATTGCACTCATGTTTTTTTTAGTTGAATTGTTGTTATTTTGATTTGTTTTTTAGGTTGAATTATTATTATTATTTTTTTAGACTATTGTTTTTATTATTTTGTTTTTTTTAAGTTGAATTATTGTTAATTAGTTTTAGTTTTATACGTTGCATTATTGTTAATGTATTAGTGATTTTTTTTTTTTCTTTGGTAGGTTACACTCCTTTTTTCATAATTCAGACTTTGTTTTCAGGTTATTTTTCTGTTTTGTAATTTCCATTTGTTTCTGTCATATCTTTATAAACGTGGTTTGACTTTGATGTTTGTGTAATGATCATTTGGCCTCCAGGGCCACCGTACTGGTCTATTTCAAGCGTAAAGAGCCGAACTCCACAGTAAGACTTTGGGAAAAGTGACTTGATGCTACAAGAGAAACGTCTCCAGACAGTCGTTGGGATCAGTTAAATGGAAGTATCTGCCGAACACATGTGGAAGGAGGTAAAAAGAAGAGGGAGAAGACACCTGGCTCCGAGAGCAGGAAGGTGATGTCAGGGGAGATGGATGTGTGTGTGATGCTCGCAGTGAAAGCAGCAGCTGCTGCAGCAGACGCTACACTGCACTGATTTACACGACCAATCAGAGTTATGATGAGACACTTTATTCCTGTGCGAGTCGTAGCTTTGAGCGATAGTATTGATCAACACAGGATTATTCCCTGGGCTTCCTGCTCACTCTCAGGGTTGAGACGTGACGACTCCGCGGCCCGGCGTGATGCCTGGGCTTTGATGGACTTTATTGACAGTTTAGAAAACAACTTTTTAGTGAACCGAGCAGCAGAGCACCAGAGGAGCCCAGTCAGCAGATACTTTCAAGTCACAGGTTCATTCAGAGTCGCAGCTGCTTCTTTAACCCGTGACATTTGTTTTAAAAAGGATTATGTCGTTCTGAAGTAAATCTGCCTCGAGGGGCAAACAAACAACACGTTACAACTTCAGGCTATTATTCAGAATCAATCCCTCCATTATCTGATTAGATATCAGCGTTTGAAAGAAAGACTCTATATGTAAAACATTCATGGATTTATTAGGTTATAATTCTGGATTAAAATAGATGATGATTGTTATCGTCGGCATATATGTGTGTGTAAAGAGATGGATGAAGAGATGGATGGATGGATAGATGGATGGATGGATAAATAGAAGGATGGATGGATGGATGGATGGATGGATGGATGGATGGATGGATGGATGGATGGATGGATGGATGGATGGACGGACGGACGGACGGACGGACGGATGGACGGATGGACGGATGGACGGATGGACGGATGGACGGATGGATGGATGGATGGATGGATGGATGGATGGATGGATGGATGGATGGATGGATGGATGGATGGATGGATGGATGGATGGATGGATGGATGGATGGATGGATGGATGGATGGACGATCGGCGCATGGAAGGATGGATGGATGGAAGGATGGATGGACGGACGGATGGACGGATGGACGGATGGACGGATGGACGGATGGACGGATGGATGGATGGATGGATGGATGGATGGATGGATGGATGGATGGATGGATGGATGGATGGATGGATGGATGGATGGATGGATGGATGGATGGACGATCGGCACATGGATGGATGGATGATGGATGGATGGACGGACGGACGGACGGATGGACGGATGGATGGATGGATGGATGGATGGATGGATGGATGGATGGATGGATGGATGGATGGATGGATGGATGGATGGATGGATGGATGGATGGATGGATGGATGGATGGAGCTGGAGAGTCAGTAGAAGAGGAACTGCAACATTATTCTGTTCCTCAGAGAAACTTCTTTTCTTCTGAGGGATCTTCATCAGTGGAACGCTGAAGATAAAGCATCTCTCCTGAAAAGATGTATCTTTCGAGCTCTGCGGCAACAGAAGAAATAGTCGTGATTCATGTAAGTACAAGAAAAACTCTCTTGAGACAGAATATGTTAATAATAATAATAATAACTTACATGACAGCAGGAAATAAACATCTAGTTCCTCATTAAAGTGATCAAACCGCTTCTGAAGATCCAGTGGAACCACTTCAAACATCCTTCTTGTGCGATAAGAACTCGAATTAATATAAGAAAGACAAAAAAAAAAGTCTCAAGAGTTCCAACAGCAGAGATTAATGCTTCGTCCTTCCCTCGCTTAATGAAAGACGAAACAAAAGTCTGCGAAGCTTAAGTCAGTCTTTGAAAGAAACTCCTTTGACCAGAAGAAACTGTTCCTGGCGCTGATGGACCTGCTGCACTTAAGGAGGACAAATGACACTTTCATCTGTTCTCTCTCCACTCACTCTCTTTTCTCTTCTAGTTTCTCCAACTCTGGTCGTTCATCCTTCTTCTTCACTGCGTCTCCACTTCAAACCATGTTGTTCATACGTGACACAGTTTTCAGTGGCGGCTGGTGAACGATATTTTAGGTGCTGATCTTTTCCAGGACATTTTCACTGCTATCCCGTATATAACATGTGAAAAACAACACATTAATAGTAAGTAAAGGTTATTTTTAAAGCGCTTTTAATCTAATCTAATCACTTTAAGTTAATGATTGATAATAATGTTTATTATGCTACTGGTTTCATTCCAAATGAAAACATATTTTAATTAAACTATTATATACATCATAAAGAATAAACTAAATTATTTTAAAAAAAATGTCGTCAGAACAATAGATACTTTCTACCAAATCATCACAAACACACACAAATATACTGCAAAGAAAAAATATATATACATATATAATTTAAAAAAAAATAGTATTAATAAATTAATAAAACTAACTAACTAATTAATAAAAATAACTAATATTAACAACAACAATAAAAGTAGTATTAAAATGCCGGAGATATCAGCGAGTGGACAGAGTCTGAGACACAGAAGCTGCTGGACTCACTGTATCCTCTCGTCCTCAGTCCTCCCAAGATTTCAATGTTTGTTTGACTGCGGAGGACATAGTGACTGCGGCCATCTAGTGGTCGGATGTTTAATTGCAACACAAAAATGAACAAAAGTCATGAATAGTTGCATGTTGATTCTCAATAATACAATCGTTTAATTATGAACACACACAACTTTAAAAAAAGAAGAAAAATCTGAAATATTGTTTTAAAAATCATAAAAATTAAAATAAATTATTTCTTTTTTAATAATCGATACTGTGCGGTCAAATATCAGTACAGTATCGTAGTAAAAATCTTAATATATCGGTATATTTATGTTTTTTACACTTTATGAGCTATGCTTTGCTTTGCTATGCTATGCTATGCTATGCTATGCTATGCTATGCTATGCTATGCTATTCTGTGCTGTGCTGTGCTGTGCTGTGCTGTGCTGTGCTGTGCTGTGCTGTGATGTGATTTGATGTGATGTGCAATGCTATGCTATGCTATGCTATGCTATGCTATGCTATGCTATGCTATGCTATGCTATGCTATGCTGTGCTGTGCTGTGCTGTGCTGTGCTGTGCTGTGATGTGATGTGATGTGATGTGATGTGCAATGCTATGCTATGCTATGCTATGCTATGCTATGCTATGCTATGCTATGCTTTGCTATACTATGCTTTGCTATACTATGCTATTATTGTTGCTGTTGGATGTCGAACTCCTTTATAAAGCGATCCAAAGCAACATTATTTAAAGGCATCATTGTCATGGGAAAGATAGTTTTGAAAAATCCCCCCTAAAACATTTGTTCCACATGTCAACATTGCTCTGCTTTAATTCTCCAGATGCCTCCGAGTCTAGACAACCATGAATCCTCTGTTTGTCTATTTGTTCTCCAGCTGAGGATGCTTTGTCTTTCAATCCATCACGAGAGAGGAAAGAATGTTTCTTCTTCTGCTCTGACAAATCTTCAATATGGTGTTTTCCAGCTGCCTATTCCAATCCTCCATAAAATGTTTTTTATCACATCTCTGCTGAGTGAACGTCACATTCTTTTGCTTTATTCCTCCTGTGTACAGTATGATGTGTTTTTGTGTGATTGTGTAGCAGCCCTGCTGGAGAAGAAGATAATATCTAAGTAGAACTCATTTATTTGATTTAACATGAATACATTAGTTTTAATAAAATGTTTTCAGTTCTCTTGTCAGTTCAATTTGTACTTTTAGTCCTTTTTTATTTCTGTGCTGCAACAGTATTGAGGATATTGTATTAGATACAAACTACACAAAATGTAATTCTAAAAAAAAGGTATTATTATTAATGAGATGTGTTTATTTGGGTTTAAGTTATAAAGCTTATTTAATCAAAAGTATTGATTTAAAAACATTTTTTTAAAGAAATAAATGTAAATATTGTTTATGTTTGACCGTAATTCTGTCAAGGGCCTCTTGCAGTGAGTGGTATTAATAATTGAATACATATATTTTTGTATTTCTCTTATAATGTGCAAATAAGCAAACAAAATTAACAATTGCTATGCATATGCGAATAGCATAGCCCAGCAAAGCATAGCATAGCACAGCACAGCACAGCACAGCACAGCACAGCAAAGCATAGCATAGCATAGCATAGCATAGCATAGCATAGCATAGCATAGCAAAGCAAAGCAAAGCAAAGCATAGCATAGCATAGCATAGCATAGCAGGTATATGTTAGTTTTGTTTGCTTATTTGAGCATTTAAAAGGCAATACAAAAATATGCTATCAGCATAGCATAGCACAGCATAGCAAAGCACAGCACAGCACAGCACAGCACAGCACAGCACAGCACAGCACAGCACAGCATAGCATAGCATAGCATAGCATAGCATAGCACAGCGCAGTGCAGCACAGCACAGCATAGCATAGCATAGCATAGCATAGCATAGCACAGCACAGCACATCATAGCAGTTTTGTTTGATGCTATCTTGATTATATCTTTTTGTATTTATTTTTGAATGCTCAAATAAACAAACAAAACTATCATAGAATTGCTGGGGGAGGGTCTAAAAACATTTAAAAAGCATTTTTACGCTTCATTATCGTGTGAATGCTAATACATGTGGCTAAAGTTATTCTGATAATGAATCAAACGTAACTTCCTGGGATAAAACTGATCAATTGTACACATGTTTTTAATGCCTTCCCTGCTAGTGATACATTTATATCACATACTCTGTGTTCAGCGTGGCGAGAGAAACGTATCACAGAATATTTATCCCGTTAATGAATCACCCTCCTCTGGCCCGGGCCTTTCATGGCGGCTTCTATTTTTTCACATGAAATCTTTAACAAGATGTCGTAATTTCCCCGGTCCTTGGAAGCCCCGAACGCATTCACTTTATTAACCACCCGGAGAGAAGGTTTTCTTTTTTTTCTTTGAAAAAAGGCCGCAGCTGTGCAGAGATTCGGAACAAGGTCGGAGAATAAATCTATGCCAGAAATTAAAGTTGATTGACGTGGTCAGTAATAACACACTTTTATGTACCGTGGAGGCGGACAAGGGAACAAAAAAAAAGGCAACGTGTCTTCCTGGAACTTGAATAAACGGAATTTCGGTGACTTTAGTATTAACTTTATGAATCCCTCTGGAGATCTCCGACGTGAAACTGGGTTTTCAGTTCACAGCAAACAATAGTTTCACAAGAACAAAGAAGTGAAAATAAAGTAACAAAGTGCAAAGGAAGAGGATACAAAGATTAACATCATCCTTTCACTGACAATTTTCCACATCATTGTTTGGGAACTTTTTTTTGTCGATTCATGCATCCGTTCATTTTCCCAGATCTTCCAGCGAATCCTCACAATAGTCTTCTTTCAATGGTCCTGCTGATAAGACCAGTTTGTTCCTTCGACGGCGTTTCTTCTCCGTCACCATCCGAGGCCCGACACGGGTCGACTCGGCTCCTTCTTCTTCGCCGTGACGGACGGACACGACGTTCCTCATGAATGAATGGAGCCTCACGGAACTGTCAGTCAGTTTTCATGTTCCATTTCCCCCTATCTTGAAGAAGCAGGAGTCGACATTTAAGTCTTTTTTTTTCCTTCCAGTTAAGAGCCACAGCGTTGGACCAGGAAGATCTAATCGTCATCTAGTTTCTTTCATACTTTGTTCTTTATTTTACACCGAGAACACTTTACCTGAGCATATTATTCTCCAAACTGCTGCCATGAGTTTCTAGTTTCTTCCCTCCTTAAATACTGATCGCTTAGAAATGATATCATAAATATCTAAGCAGTGTTTCTCACCTCTGAGGAGCCATTCATTATTTTTATGAATTGCCCCAGTTTGGCCAGCAGCAAAAAAAACTTTTCTTCGACCCACTAGAACTTCCATTTGGCTCGGAAACATCTCACAAACCACGACTGACTTTATCTTATACGCACTATAAAGATTGCAGTTTAAACTATCTTTAGGGTCTTTAGCACATGAAGACATCGACGATCACCATGACCTTTGAAAAATCCCCATATCTGACGGAGTACAGAGTACAGTAATCTCACGATACCATTCGATTTGAAAGTATATGTCATAGTACAGATTGGAATCCAGTAGGATCTTGAATCCTACTAGTACAGATTGGAATTCCAAACTTATATGGGTTAGGGTTTGATTGCATAAAAAAACGAAATATTTTACAGTAGAATTTATAAAACTGAAAGCCAAAAATGTGTCCAAAAATCAGTAGCTGGAGTCGACTGTATCCTCTCATCCTCAGTCATTGCCGGGATCTAACAGGATGTAATTGTTTCTTTTTGCCAAGGAGGACGTAATGTCTGCCACCATCTTTCGACCAGAAGTTTAATTACAACACAAAAATGAACAAACCCTTTGAATGTAAGCATGTTAATCGTAAATAAAAATAAGTACATTATTTAATTTTACATACACTTTATTGAAATATAAACAATATCTATATACTGTATATATCAGTGTTTTGATTTATTTTTTAACACCCCTGATATCCGACGGACCATGTGAACGCAAATAAGTGTTGCTGAAATGTGTAAGTGTTGTTTCAAGTCTCAAAAAAAGGTAGAAATCGACATATTTTTACCACGAAAACTTGTAAAAAAAAAAAAAAAGGCCAAAAATCACCTTTTCTACCCCTATGTGAGCGGATTTAACAATAACTCTACTTTTTTTATAAACTATATTGAACCACATTTTTCCCCAAACTAAAAAATATACAAAGGTTTTTATCCTTGTCAAATTTCTAATTTTAATGGTAATTCTATGGTTAGAAGATGACAGAAATTGTTGTATAGTCCTACCTATATTTTCTTGTATTCATAAGATATTTACCACACTTATAAGTACTTAAGTACCTAAAGTAAAAATGTAATTTAAAAGCGTTTCCAAGTCTAGAAAAGATGTTCCGATATTCTTTTAGATATTCTTTATGAATACTGAAGATTAGACGGAAAGATCTTCAATAATATCCACAGACAAACATCTTCAGTATAACATATCAGGATAAAAAAAACGCTGTTTCCACTGGAATCTCATTCTATTGCGTCATCTATCACCCCAAGGTTGGAAGCCCTTAAATGTTAAATCCTGTTTTTTTTTTCAAAAAACACCCTTGTGTCACAGACAGCTGTCACTCCGAGTGAGTGACGGAGCAGCTTTCACCCTGACCCAGGACTTCGCTGCCACTTATCTTACCGTGACAGGTAAAGGCAGCATCAGGGAGAGACTCAAGGTCAGGTGATTTATCGCTAACGGCTACGACAATCTGTTGTGTTGCGTCGGCATTTCTAGCTCCACAATATTTTCGTGCAAACCTAAAAAAAAAACAGATGGACCAAAAAGTGCTCGAGTTAATTCTAAGTTAAGATGTTTTGGAACTGCAGGAGACGCTGGTGATTTTAAAAAGAGAAGCTGGATTGAGATCCTGCACTGGTTCTTAGGTTGTCTCACTTGTATCTTCTGCCTGACCTCCATAAATCAAATCTCTGGGCTTCGTCAAGGTGCACTTGTCGCGCTGAAGGGCGGAAATCCACAACAATTCTCAGCCCGAGCCAGCAAATCCACTCTAATGCGAATAATGGATGTAGAGCATTTTGTTTGCATGGCTGCTGCACTTTCAAGCCGAGGCGGAGGAAGAGAGAGAGCTGCAGTTAATCACGTTTAAGAGGCTCCTGTCTGACAGCACATTAGAGGTTCTAAGCTCTCTTTAAGACAAGAGACTCTTTAGGATGTATTCTCTGGTCCCTGAAGATACTTGATATCGAAGTAGCATTTGATGCTACATGAACTCCTCTCATCTTCAGATGTGTAACGTTTACACCCTCGGATGTAATTAGGAAGCCGAACGTTCCCGATGACTCCACTTGTTGATTGTCTTTTAGCTTCAAGCATCTACATCCCAAAATATCCCTTTGATACGCTTCTGTATCTTCAACATGAGAACTATTTATTCTCTAAATTATTCCCCAGGATAATTTGCACGTCTTCTTCTTCTTTTCTTCTTTTCTGCAGTTGATTCAAAACTCTGCAGCCAGAATTCTAACTCGCTCTAGTAGAAGAACTCACATTTCTCCGATCCTTAAAACTCTTCACTGGCTTCCAGTTTCTTTCAGGGTCAACTTTAAAATTCTGGTTCTTACTTTCAGATCTATTCATGGTCAGGCTCCTCCTTACATCACTGATCTGATCCAGCCTTACACCCCAGCTCGGGCTCTGAGGTCTGTGGATCAGAATCTACTGATGGTTCCACGCACACGACTCAGGACCAGAGGAGAGAAATCTTTTCAGGCTGTTGCTCCTAAGCTTTGGAACGATCTTCTCTCTCTTTGCACTTGATGGATCTACTGACTCCTTTAAGAAACATCTTAAGACGTTTCTATTTGTTCAGGCTTTTCCTTGATTTTCTGGAACTCCTGTGTTGTTCTCAGTATTATCTTGATCTTTAAAGTATATACTTTTTTGAGTATTGTTTTGATTGTTTAAGCGCTTTGTGACCCTGGTCTGGAAAAGCGCTATATAAATAAATATTACTTACTAACTTACTTACTTCTTTTGCACATGATGATATTCCAGGTTTGAGTCAGTTCTTGGGTGACTTATGTCAGTCTGTCAAACTCAGCCTGAGAAACCTGGGTGTTGTATTTGACAAAGACTTCTCTAGTCTCTAGTTCAACACTGAAGAAAACCAACCAGAAACTTTTTCAACTGAGAAAAATGTCTAAACTTAGGAAAATTATATCACAACACGATCTGGATCTTATAATCCATGCGTTTGTATCTTCTGGTTTAAACAAGGGTAACAGTTTAAGTTGGTGTCTAATCAAGAAGGATCTGTTTTGCCTACAGTTCATACTAAACTCTGCAGCCAGAATTCTGAGCCGCTCTAGTAGAAGAACTCACATTTCTCCTTCAAACTCTTCACTGGCTGCCAGTTTCTTTCAGGATCATTTTAAAATTCTGGTTCTTACTTTCAGATCTATTCATGGTCAGACCTTCCATCAGTGATCTGATCCAGACTTACACCCCAGCTTGGGCTCTGAGGTCTGTGGATCAGAATCTACTGATGGTTCCTGAACTTCAGGACCAGAGGAGAGAAATCCTTCCAGACTGTTGCTCCTAAGCTTTGGAACCATCTTCCTCTCTCTCCGTGTTTGATGCTTTTCACAACATCTACTGTTTTTGTGCTTTTTTTTAAATTGTGTTTCTGTTTGTGACCTAAAAAGTATCACTTTTCCATCTTGTCTTTAAGAAAATACTTGAACATAAGGAAGTTAATGTATGTTGTCAGACCTAGAATGATTTATTTCTATTCATTTTTTAACAACATCAAAATTAAACTTTAAATTTGAAAAAAAATAACATTGTCTATAAGTACCAAGTGAAAGAAATTCATTGGGGAAGTAAATGTCTTGGAATGTGAATTTCTAGCATTTAACTTTTACAATAACAAGATAAAATCAGACCAGCAAATTTCAAGAACTATTATTTTCTTGCTGTCCAATTTTTTCAACGTTGTCATTTTTTTTTTACGTTGATTTAGTTTACATTGAGAATATATTTTCAACATTTAATTTCACTCTGAATTAATTTATTTGAAAAATGGTTGAAAGATAACAGTGGTTCAAATGTGACCTTTTACTAACTATAAAGTCTGATTATGATGATTCAGTGATGTAGAAATTCATATTCAAGCTCTGACTGAACACATTTACTTCCATTTAAACACATTATTTAAATCTAACACGCAAAACATAGCAAACGAAAAATAAATGTTATCGTAAATTAGCTGTTGATTCTCCAAGTGCAGAGTTAACCTATAAACTATGTCACATATAAGTTAATATTTGTCGTTAAGTAACAGTGCTGAGCTCAAAAGCGTGACCTTGTTTAAAGTTATGCATATCGTTCCCGCTAACGGGAAAATAAATGTGTTTATATCCCATTATATCCAATTAAGACCGAGCCAAGTCATTAGCGTTAGAAATGACTGCGGCTGCACTGAAATAAACAAACCATCCATGATACGAAGTCTGTAATAGAACGTCAATCATGTTTCTCATGCATTTGAGATGAGACGCTGACTTGCGGGTGAGACAGAGGCGTGGACATGTTCTCCAGTCTCTCGGCTACACGCTGTAATCACGGTTACTTTAATTAACAGTCGTGTTCATGGTTTATTCATG
The DNA here is from genome assembly GCF_982586985.1 of Callionymus lyra. Classification (NCBI taxonomy): domain Eukaryota; kingdom Metazoa; phylum Chordata; class Actinopteri; order Syngnathiformes; family Callionymidae; genus Callionymus; species Callionymus lyra. The sequence continues at coordinate 24,866,240 of NC_141826.1, read as the reverse complement.
CGTGTACCTGTTTGTCGCGTTGGGTTGCTTGACTATCACACCAGTTCACACATTCAAATGTAACGCAACACATTTGTAGCTGTCAAAGAAAGTTTCTCGATAAACAGCAGATTGAAGTGTCGCTTTCGGGATCTTACCTGAGTTTTATTTTGTTTCTGTTATGCCATGTGTTATGTTAACAGTTGACAAGGAGGTTCCTGGCGGGGTTGGCCAGTTCCCTGGAGACGAACGTCTGCAATTATGTCATCTTCCAGATCATCTCTTTGTACACGCTGGATTTTCTTCAGACCAGCATCTGCTCGTTGCTCACTTCAACTTCCTGACGCTCTTTTGTACCTCCCTATGTTTTGATCACCTTTTGTTTTAGGACTCTGTAATTCCTGGCAAATGGAAGAGTCATTTTCCATCTTTTATTTTCTCTTCATTTAAAAATATTGTCGGGCCCCATAAACTTTAAAAGTTTGTGTCCTTAGATGATGTAGTTTTCTTTACAGTGGTGGAGGATGTTGTTTTTAAATAGAATGCCAACCTGACATTTAATTAAATGAATACTTTTCCTCGGTTGTTTAAATGAGGAGAAAGTAGAAACACTAATGAAAAGGGTGATTAAAACACAGAATTGCAATCCAACTTTCATCGTATGGACAAGCATGGACGGGTCTCGGATGCACAGCAATCACTTTTTTCCTCGCGGCTTAAAGTTCATTCAATCATTTAGGTTTGTGTTAATTGAATTTGTGTTGCTGTTAATCCTGAATTGACTTCTCTAGTGCTTCACCTGGAACTGCAAACACAGCAGGCCGAGTTTAATTGCAAACGTTTATACTTTGAAATGAGAAAATGTTTCTCTCCTCGGACTTTGATATTTGGTTTCTGGTAGAGCTCACTGCGAACATGAGTAATTGAGTATATTTTTCATTCAAAATCGGATCATTAAAGTTATTCATACATTTATTTTCCCTGCTGACAAGTCTTCATACGCACACTCACACCTACATAGCTCTCAATAAACCTCTGTAACTGTGGGAGGAAACCAGAGGGTCGGAGTAAACCCACGCAACACACAGAAAGGCTGCAGGATGAGAAAATTAAAGTCATTTCTCCCAAATTTCAAATATCACTCATTTTCTACTCGCCCTTATGTCGACTAATGTTGGGATTATTTTCAGAGTCTGTCATCTGTTCTTTTTAGAGTTATAGTCAAAAATGTTTGTTCATTTTAATGTAGCGACTGGAGCTCAGTTGTTTTCATCTTCATCTTCGTCCAAAAAGACACTTAAAAACATCAAAATACCTTCAAACTGCTCGTCTGTAACGTCCCTCTTGTATCGAAGCCTCGACAATAAGAATTGTTTAAGAAATACTTAAAACAAGTCTGTAGTTTAAGATTAAGTTTCCAGGGGACCCTGTTGGGCCATCGGCCTCCACAGACAGGAAGTACATAAGGGTTAATATCGCTAGTGCTTCCGGTCTGCTGTCTATAAGGGAATCTTACCCGGAGTACTTCCTGTGCTTGTGGGATGTTGGCCCAGCAGCGTCGGCTAAAAGGAATCTTAAAATACACACTTAAGTAGGTTTACGGTAAGTTTTTTCCAGAACAATTCTTCCCATGTCGAGGCTTCAAAACAAGAGAGACGTTACAAACGAGTAGTATGGAGGTATTTGGATGTTTTTAAGTGTTTTTTTGGACAAAGATGAAGACGAAGACAACTGAGCTCCAATCGCTACATTAAAATTTACAAAAATGTTTCTCTATAACTCTAAAAAGAACACATTACTCTGAAAATAATACCCAACTCTTTGTCGACATGAGGGTGAGTAGAAAATGAGTACAATTTGAATTTTGCGTTGATTACTACTTTAATATTTTAGGTTCTTTTCATCAACATTGTAGTAGCTCAGTATGTGAGTTGAATAAGAAGAGTTGAATATCCAATCTTAAAACTCTGAGGACACAAACTCATTTCAATTGTATGCAAACCTCGCTGTGATTACTTCTGGTTTGGTTATTATTGGTCCCAGTTTTATTCGCCGTCTAAGAAATTACCCTTTTTATTGTTTTAACCTGTAAGAAGGATTTTATTTATCCCTCCAGCCGTCTTTGTTATTACAGGCCTTCTGGCAAACCCAGCGCTCCTAAAACTTCAGTCATTATTGCTCGATAAACTATTCCATCGCAGGAGGATATCTGGAGACTTGAATGTTCAATTATTGCCGCTCTCATTATCCACCGCGGTGAGGATAATGTTTGAAAATAGAAGGGAGCAGACGAACAGGAAGACGGTGTTTGGCAGACGACGGTACTTAAAATGTGTCCCTTGTCTGTCTAAGTTGCTTTTAATGATGGATGTGTTGTAGTTACTGTTTGTTTCGTAGAGCTGCGACACATAAAACAGTTTATAGTCCTCTTTTAAAAGTGATTACAGTCCAGAATTATAGATTTAAGTTATGACTCGTGTGTTTGCAATCATGTTGCAATCATTTTTTTATTTCGTAAAATAAAAGTGAAGGATTTATCCCCTGTGTTTTTTTCATTGCGTGTAATTGCTAAACGGGTACTTTTAAATGTATCTATATTTTGACGTCATTCTTATATATCACATTTTCTGTTTTTTAGCTATCTTGAGAACGGTTTTGTTTTGAAGGCTCTTCAGTTAAATGAAAAGTAGACACAATGAAAGGATGTCAAAGGACCGAGATGATTGTTTTCCACTGCTCGCCTGAAAAGAAAACATTTCCAGGAAGCCACGGCCACGTGTTTTTGAAAGAGTAGAAAGAGAAGGATTTCCAACTGAATGTCAAAAGCGAGTCAGCGCCCCCCGCTGACTCGCTTTTTGGTTGGACAAAGAAAAGCGTTTATTGGAGCCTATTTTTCTTTTTTCTTTCCCCTAGACTTCTAAGTTGCTTACTTTGGTCGGGGTTATTGATTTTTATCCAACTGTTAGAGAAGCAGTTCACCTGTCAAGTCATACTGGACAAAGAAAGACGGGCATTGTTTTAAATTTGAGGGGATAGGGTCGAAAAAATGTAGAAAAAAACCCCTTTACTTTTGGATTTAACTTTAGGTCTAGGGTTATGGCTAGGGTTAGGGTTAGGCTTAGGGTTAGGGTAAGGGTTAGGGTTAGGGTTAGGGTTAGGGTTAGGGTTAGGGTTAGGGTTAGGGTTAGGGTTAGGGTTAGGGATAGGGTTAGGGTTAGGGTAAGGGTTAGGGTTAGGGTTAGGGTTAGGGTTAGGGTTAGGGTTAGGGTTAGGGTTAGGGTAAGGGTTAGGGTTAGGGTTAGGGTAAGGGTTAGGGTTAGGGTTAGGGTTAGGCTTAGGGTTAGGGTAAGGGTTAGGGTTAGGGTTAGGGTTAGGGATAGGGTTAGGGTTAGGGTAAGGGTTAGGGTTAGGGTTAGGGTTAGGGTTAGGGTTAGGGTAAGGGTTAGGGTTAGGCTAGGGTTAGGGTTAGGGTTAGCTTCTTGCCTAAAGTATATACTTTATTGAATATTGTTTTGATTGTTTAAGCGCTTTGTGACCCTGGTCTGGAGAAGCGCTATATAAATAAAAATGACTTACTTACTTACTTACTTCCTCAAGAAACATTTTTTTTATAGGGTGGCTACTTTTCCATTGAGTTTTAACTTCACAAACCCCGTCAGTATTGTCAGTAATAGACGTTTTGTTTCTTTTACTCCACCAGTCCAACATCAATATTCAATTCAGGATAAATGGTTAATGTATTCTTTGCTACGTTCAGTGGAAAATACATCATCATTTTTGTAAAAATATAAAGAGAGTTTCACATAAAAGCAAACCATGTTGATATCCAGAGTTTAGCTCGATATTCCCGAAGTTAAAAGAATGACAAACAGGATATGAATGAAGTTTCAGGATAATTCCCATGTTTTTCTTCATCTCTGTTGGGGGTATATTTGGTCGGCGACAGTTAAACAAATCCAGCCACAGAAGCGAGGTCTGGCACTGCAGTAAATGGAACAGCTGGAAGCCGCGGACCTGCCCACGGTGAGGGTAAGTGGGAAATAATACACTTGCAGATGCATTGGCTTCATGATGTTCTCCAGGAAACATTCTTTAAACCAGCTTTTCCAAATAAATGTCCTTCTTCTGGCATGACTGCTGGACTGCCTGGTGTTCAAAGGGGCAAAATGCAGCATCAATCATATTAAGATCTTTACGGTGTTTATGAACAAAGAAAGGCATGAATAAATGAAACCATCACTAGTGGGTGGTTTAATGTTGGCATATTAACAACAGCATTTGACAGACGAGAAGAAACCAGAATAGCACAAAAATGAGTTTAATACTTGAGCGACGTAACCGCTTTTCTTTCCCCCCGCCTCGTCATTTGGCCTCGTAGCACTCTGGCGGTGGCATTTAAACAGGAAGTAAAGGTCTCCTCAGATGTAGGATTTTATTTGCAGACACGGTATAAATCAATGTTCCAGATGTCAACAAAGTGAGAGGATAGTAATGAAGTGTACCTTTGAGGTCAAACACTTAGCCCAGCATTGAAGTAAAATGGTGTATACTTTTATTGTGAAGGCCTATTAAACTTTGCAATCATGCAGTTCATTTATGTGATGTCAAGAAAACGCCAAATCACAAGTAGAATAAATGGTTAAGATGTACCTTTCAGTGGAATCACGTGCAATATTACTAAACCAATACTACCATCGTGTGGTTCAAAACAGTACAACATACAATAAGAGTTTCTTCCGCTGGTTAGATACGAGGCGAGCTCACTATTCTCTACAGTTGGAATTAAAATGCATGATATTCATTGCAAAGCGTTTACAGAAATAAATAGATGAACGAATGTCTATTATTAGATAAAGATATTTAGTGAATCTGTCACTCAGGTAGATGTAAAAGTATGTACACGTTTGTATAAAACTAATAATACCAATTTAAATGATATTTATTTCACCTTTGTGAATGAGTAATTGATTATTTCTGAGTACAGTTTGTTCCTTTGACAATAAAGTGAAACCTGACCTGATTTTTTTTTTAACAGAAATCTTTTCTGTGAGAAAAGAGAAAACTGATTGTGTGTGTGTGTGTGTGTGTGTGTGTGTGTGTGTGTGTGTGTGTGTGTGTGTGTGTGTGTGTGTGTGTGTGTGTGTGTGTGTGTGTGTGTGTGTGTGTGTGTGTGTGTGTGTGTGTGTGTGTGTGTGTGTGTGTGTGTGTGTGTGTGTGTGTGCGTTCTTGGTTTTACATGAAGAATGTTTTAAAAAAAGAAATATCAAGAGGCGTTTAACATTAACATGCAGCTATAACATTGTATGTACTGGGGATTTACAGAAATGCTGTTCTCCTCAAAAAAATGCAGAGAATCCAAAAGTTTGTTGATTCTAAAATGCAAAAATGCTCGGACATTTTCGATCCTTTATTTTTGTCATAGAGCACTAAAATCAGCAATAGCAACAGCAAAAACAAATTTTATAGGAGTATTTTGATGAAAAGAAAATAAAGCTGTTATTTGTTGTTGTTTTTTGAAAACCTTCCACACAAGGTTTTTGTTTCATTTACATATTTTCTAAAATGTCAATTAAAATGAAAGGCAGGTACACGGTTGTTCAAGCCACAGACCTTTACTATATTTAAGCTTATACTGTATGTATATAACATTTTCTTAGAATTACATGCTTTTATGATAATAGCACATTAACTGTGTAGGCCTCAGGTTTATCTTTCAAACTAATTTCACGGCTCTAAGATTTTCTTTGCTGCCAAATTCACATTTGTAGACGCACTTTAGTACTAAGTACGAAGTAGAAGTAACAAGTCGTTTTGAATAAATTCAACAACATATATTTTAATTTATTTTTATATTAACATTCAAAATAACATAATGATTTTACAAAAATGTAGACAAATATTTTTCAATAAACAATGTATTAAGTAAAATAAACAATCGAATAATGAAACAATGGAACCTTTTCTGAGACTCCTGTGTTATCTTGACCTTTTAAGTATATATTTTATTGAGTATTGTTTTGATTGATTAAGTGCTTTATGACCCTGCACTAAATATAAATGACTTACTTATTTCATTTAAGAATCAGTGTGTGTTTATTCTGGTCATTTATTTCTTTGTGAAACTGTTGACCTGGTTGGACTTTGAACCGTAGAGCTTTACTGGCACCTTAAGAGTCCCTCAGGTTTCTTGCATCTCACTTTCATCTCTGGAAATGCCTATGATTCCCTGCAGCTTTAGGGACGTGTGTTGAAGGTGCCTCTGATTCCTCACACAGCACAGCGCCTCGGATTCCTGGCTTTTTTGCCTGTGATGCCTTTGAAAGACTGTGCTAGTGTTAAAAGTATACATATCCTCTCTCCCTTTGAACTTATTCATGCAGCTGAAGAGGTGAAAGTACGATTGTCTACCTGGATAAGCATCCAATAACTATTTTAATGTGGAAACTATTTTTTTTTATCCGTTTAAACATATGGCAACAACATAAAATGTGTTTTTGTTTCAGGTTGTTTTCTTCTTTTTATTTATTTTTTTTTAATTTTTTTTTTTAGGTATTTTCCCTCAAAAAAGTAAATTAAAAAACACATTTTATAATTATTATTTATTTATTTTATTATGTTCTTTATCTTTAGACTTAGATTGTGTTTTCGTGTACTTTATTTTAATAGAAACGTTGTTCTTGTTTTTACTTTTTATGATGTTCTTATTTTTATTGTATTTTTTATGAATTATCGTTTATAGAATAGAATAGAATAGAATACTGTGTTCTAATTGGAAAAACAATTATCTCTCTCTCTCTCTCTCGCTCTCTCTCTCTCAATCTATCTATCTATCTATCTATCTATCTATCTATCTATCTATCTATCTATCTATCTATCTATCTATCTATCTATCTATCTATCTATCTATCTATCTATCTATCTATCAATCTATCTATCTATCTATCTATCTATCTATCTATCTATCTATCTATCTATCTATCTATCTATCTATCTATCTATCTATCTATCTATCTATCTATCTATCTATCTATCTATCTATCTATCTATCTATCTATCTATCTATCTATCTATCTATCTATCTATCTATCTATCTATCTATCTATCTATCTATCTATCTATCTATCTATCTATCTATCTATCTATCTATCTATCTAATCCATCTATAATTTTGTATATAATAAAATAACAAGTATGTCTTGTTTATTAGCTTTATAATTTAAATCCCGACGATGTTCTCGGGGTTTTTTGGTTTGTTTGTTTTGTTCCGTCTTTCTATTGGCTTGACGTGACAAGAGTCACACTATAATGTGGCCCTTGAGGATATTTAATCGCCCACTACACTACACTTTCCAAAATTAGAAAAACTACAGGTCCCGCAAAGCACCGCGGGAAAAGCCCGTTCTGCTATAATGACGTCGCTATCATTTCATCCAATGGGCGATCGACGCCGAGTGATTGACGCGCCCGTCCTCGAATCTCATTGGTCTCCATGTGGTTTCCAGGAAGTGAACGCCGCAGTTCCGACTGTGCCTCATGTGAGCCGAGTCCACAGTACCACGCGCGTGGAGGAGAGACACCGGTCGGGAAGGCAACGTCATCCCTCGGCCTCACGAGTCGACGGAGCGCGGCAGAAACAGAACCGGCGCTGTCCTTGTCCAGGTACCGTTTCAAACTTCTCCAGACTTTTAATATCCGAGCCGTGTGTTCTGGCTCAGGATCGGGAGGGAAAGTAGGTCGGATTAGATAAGAAATAGGTGGACGCTAGGGCCTGGCAGACTACAGGCCAAACCCTCCTCCCCGCTCTCTGGTGAGGTGGGCAGGCCGAGCACAGGCTCTCCCCCCGCGGCCAGTGCTGTGACCACTGCCGGGCCCGGTGCCTTAACGGACACCCTGCCAATCATTTTGGAAAGGTATTAGTTAAGCGACTAGTTCTAGCCTGTGTCCCAGAACTTAACCGTATCCACCTGTGCTGAACATTAATTCACATTTATGTTTAAAAAAAAATCTTTTCCTCATCAGGTGGTGAAGAAATTACAACAGAAAGATGGCGGACGACCCCAGCGCGGCGGACAGGAACGTGGAGATATGGAAAATCAAGAAGCTGATTAAAAGTTTGGAGGCTGCCCGAGGGTAAATACTGTCTGTTTGGAAATCTCCACTGCCCGAGGCGACGTGGCGGCTTTTGTTCGGGGAAACATGTGTCTTAGTCGCCGCAACAGCTGGATAGTAGCGTCGGGCCGAGTTTGGGAGTGGTTAGCTTAGCGCTAGCACCGCAATGCTAGCGGCAGATGCTAACCGGTGACCGTATATGTTGCGTGGATCCACCGCTGGAAACTAGGTGTTGACGAACCTACATGTTATTTTCCTTTAAGTAGCGACACATACTTTTAACGAGCTGGTATAGAAACGCTGACTTCGTGTTCTTAAAGTCGCAATGCTAATGTTAGCTGCTAACAGACGTCACGATAAGGAGGAGGCCAACTTTGCCTACTGATGGACAAATGTCTTTCTTGCTGGTTTGGAAGTGTTATTTCTTCAAACGGGGATCGAATCATAAAGCCGAGAAGTGGCCACCCGTCTCAATGTCAACACTGTTTCTGACATATTGTGATTATCTAACCATTCCCATGGTTTATGTGCATCCCTAGTCAAAAGGGGGTAAAAAGGGCCCCTTACATTGTCGGGCCATTTTGTTCTCAAACCATATGCCTGGGATTTGTAGCTATCCGAAAGGTTGCGTAGTTTTGTCAGTCTAGTATGCGTGTTGCTTGTAGAGAAAACAAAGTAAGCGGAGGAAGAATAAACAGGGTATTTACATTAAGTGGTCTCCCCAGAACACGTTTGGCTAAACCCACTTTTATTACAACCCGCAGCTCTTTGTTTATGTTAATCATCTTAAGTGTGTTTGTTTTTGCTGCTGAAATGGTTCATATGAAACCCTGCATTTAATCAAAACGGCTCATATGTTTGAATAGTTGTTAACGTCTCACTGTCTCGTTTCCCAGCAATGGCACCAGTATGATCTCGTTGATCATCCCACCTAAGGACCAGATTTCCAGAGTGGCCAAAATGTTGGCGGATGAGTTTGGCACTGCTTCCAACATCAAGAGTCGAGTCAACAGGCTCTCCGTTCTCGGGGCCATCACGTCTGTACAGCAAAGACTAAAATTATACAACAAGGGTACGTGTTGATTGATAATGGGTTTTTATTTTTTTTATGTATTTCAATGTTGTATTTTGAAACTGTATTTATTTTATTTTGCAGTGCCACCAAACGGCTTGGTTGTGTACTGTGGCACAATAGTGACTGAAGAAGGCAAGGAGAAGAAAGTTAATATCGACTTCGAACCATTTAAGCCAATCAACACCTCTCTTTATCTCTGTGATAACAAGTTCCATACAGAGGTGAGAAAGTTTTGCACTAATAACGTTGGAACGTGTATTCAATGTTGCTGACTGTTGTTCTGCCCACTGCAGGCTCTGACAGCTCTGCTCTCAGATGACAGTAAGTTCGGCTTTATTGTGATTGACGGTAGTGGGGCGCTCTTTGGCACACTGCAGGGGAACACCAGGGAGGTGCTGCACAAGTTCACAGTGGACCTACCTAAGAAGCACGGTACTAAGCCAGCACTCTTCAACATTCTTTACGTTTTGAGTAGTATAAAAAAATGTATTTTTTCTGTCAAAAACTGTTTCTGCTGCTTACATTGTGACGATTGTATGTTTTACGTACTTAACTGTTTTTGGAACTAGACCCAAGGTGTGTTATTCAATATAAATCACTATTATATAAATTAATAGTTATTTCTCTTTAATTGCTGTTGATTCATTATATCCATTTTAAATTAGTTATAGTTTTAAAAACATCTACACTGGGTATAACACTGATGGTTAAAGATTTATTCAGCAAACATGTTTGCATGGCCTAACAGATTATATGAATGATGAAAAAATGTGTTGCTTCTAGGAATCTCAAGTGTTTCCAAATGGCCTTTTTTTAATTTGCTTCTCATTTGATACATTTTAGGCAGAGGTGGACAGTCTGCTCTGCGTTTCGCTCGTCTGAGAATGGAGAAGAGACACAACTACGTGAGAAAAGTGGCTGAAACGGCTGTGCAACTGTTCGTGTCGAACGACAAAGTAAACGTCGCAGGAATGGTTTTGGCTGGTTCTGCTGACTTCAAGACTGAGCTCAGTCAGTCCGACATGTTTGACCCAGTAAGTGTTTGTTCATTTCACATCCTTTCATTCATTCAATTGTTTGCAAATCCTTTATTCTCACAAAGAAAACCATCCATTACGACCCCTATTGTAGGTTATTTGGTTACTATGTGTATTTTCATCTTCAGAGGTTACAAGCCAAGGTCCTGAAACTGGTGGACATCTCCTACGGTGGAGAGAATGGTTTTAACCAGGCGATTGAGCTGTCGGCAGAAGTCCTTTCCAACGTCAAATTCATCCAGGAAAAGAAACTCATAGGTGCGTTATCTCTTTGCAACTATTGTTATTGCAGTGTTTGTACTGACTGATCTTTCTCTTCGATGCATCAGGTCGCTATTTCGATGAAATCAGCCAGGACACTGGCAAATACTGCTTTGGTGTAGAGGACACGCTCAAAGCCCTCGAAATGGGAGCCGTGGAGATCCTCATCGTCTATGAGAACTTGGATACTATGCGATACATCCTACGTGTTCATGGAGCGGAGAGCATGGGATTGGAAAACGGTATAGAAATTGTTCTTTCGGCTTCTTTGAGTCGTTCTTAGAGTATTGTGTTATGACCCTCACTTTTTTTTTTTTGTAGATGAAAAGACTTTGTACCTGACACCTGAGCAAGAGAAAGACAAGTCTCACTTTACCGACAAGGAGGTGAGAATTTGGCATTTTAAGAAGTCTTTTAAACCTCAAGACTTACTCTCTATTGTTTACAGACGGGGCAAGAGCACGAGCTGCTCGACAGTCTGCCTTTGCTAGAGTGGTTTGCTAACAGCTACAAAAAGTTTGGAGCCACGCTGGAAATCGTCACGGACAAAAGCCAGGAAGGATCCCAGTTCGTCAAGGGCTTTGGAGGCATTGGAGGTGAGAACTATTGTCTTTATCAACCAAATACTTGTGTCCTTCCCTGAATGCTTCTGAATTAGGACTTATATTTATTATTAATATGTAAGTGTTCATGCACTTTAAACTGGTATGCTTGACGCGGAGCATTAATAAATAAAATCAAGTTGAAATTCAAAGTATAATTTAGTTAATTGCTAAATTAAAATATGCTCCGCATTAATGATTCGTCAGTGCAGTGTTTAACCTAGATAAAGATAATTCTAATTTTAACTTTTTACATTTCTTTGTAATTGTGTATAATTACCCATAATGTGGTTATTAAGAACGTGTTCTAATACATACTTTCCTTTCATAGGCATCTTGCGGTACAGGGTGGATTTCCAGGGCATGGAGTACCAAGGAGAGGATGATGAATTCTTCGATTTGGATGACTACTAGGTAGTCTGGGACTAATCTGAGAGTATAAAGCAAAGCAGAAGAATGAATGAAGTAATAAGGAAAGAAAAGTGACGCCTCTCTTGCTGCAAGTGAGGAATGCAACTCTGTTGGCCATTTACAACAGACATGACTTCCAGTTAACCTGTTGCATACATAAACTTGCACATACATTTCATCTCTTCACACAATGAAATAAATCACACAGGCTCAAGAGGAGTGACCATTTCTTTTTATCCGAAGAGGAAGAATGCCCTTCTGATAAACCCCTGCCTTAGAGTGCTGGTTCCTTCCCCACGTTGGATTGGACTTGACTCATTTTGTTGTTTCCCTCCATTCTGACCCGACACAACAGCAGCTTCCCTGGCTCCTCTCGCTGCCTGATCAAAACTACTTTATTTAGTCCTCCATATCAAGGAAATTGTATTTTTGTTTCCTTCACCGAGTTCCCCCCTCTCTATCTCTCATCATTTACTTTCACCTATGCTTTATTTTTTTTCTTTCTTTTGCATTTCATTTTTTTACTGGTAACTGCTGTTGTATTTTATGAGAGTGGGGGATTTTTTACCTGGGTTTCTGTAGAGAAAGGGGGACAAAGTATTAAATTTGAACTGCTGAAAACCACTGCTACCTCCTGATCTACTGTGATGTCAACTATGTCGTTCATATCCATACAGGCGTCTACCAAATCTCAAAGTATATTTATCCCAGGCTGAGAAAGGGCATGTTATGGTGTCTGCATCATCCTTATCTGTCATCCAATCAGAATTGTCCCTTTCCTATTAAGGTTGTGCAGCTTCAGCAAATTGTAGCTATCGAGATAAGTGGCGTTACAGACCGCAATATAAATTTGCTTTATGCTGTAGCATTAATCATTTTAAGAGGATGAAAACGTTACTTCCACTTGATAAGGAAAACTACAAAGAACGGGTGCACCTGTTATTGGTTTGCGAGATAAGTTGGTATATATGTTGACGGTGTCATCATTCCGTTGTGTTTTAATTTAATTTTTTATATATGCGTAAGCTAACTTGGAAACTGAATAATCTAGCTGTCCTTAGTTATGGACCTTGACCTCGTTTAAACTAACTTTCATAACCATATTTATACCGTACACTCGTTTTAATATTGTCAGATTAAGCGTTTGTTCAATTAACTTTAAATACAGTAAGATTAAACTTGGATACTACAAGTTAAAGTTGAGTTATAGTTGGCTATATAACTTTATAAAAAATATTATATATATATTGATATAATATAGACATTTGTGTGTGTTTTGACACTACTGTTGAACTGTTATGGTTTATACCAACTTGTTTAAATCATTTACTTGTTGATATACAGTTTCAAAAGATTTGCTGTGGTTCTGTTTCATAAACAGTAAACACTGGATATCATTGTTACGTGGAAAAGATGGACTTGACGGAGAGTTTGACTGGTTGTTCGTCTCCCTGCGATCTTTCCAGAAATGTTTGAACGCGACAGAACTTCAATGGTTAGCAACAGCATCTCCGTCTTATTTGCCGTTTTGTTTGTGGGCGTCACCAGGAAAAGCCTTTGTAGCACAATCAGCCAATGGAACGGCGCGGCTGGTGCGTGGCTACGCCCCACATGGGAAGCGCTCCGCCAATCATCGGCGGCCTCTGTTGCTTGGGCGTCACCATCCCCCCACCCACCAATGACGCTGGCGGAGCGAAACCGTGTGTCTGAGTGAATGACGTCTCTGCATTTGCGGGCCGCCGACGCAGGGCTGGGTTTCCATTTTCACCGTGAGTTTCGGGGGGGATCGTCAACATGGAGCCGGAGATGGACGACAAAACATTGGAGCTGATGGTAGGATCCGCTCGGTGGCGGCTTTTTTTTTTTTCGTCTTCTTCCCCTCAAACGGTCGCCGTTGTCGCCGCTCGGACCCGTTGTTTGGTCACAAGTCGAGCGAGGGGTGGGAGAGAAAGGAAGGGGACGCTCGGGGAGGGAGGGCCTGGAAGTATCGATACCTTTTCCTTCGTAAATCCGAAATATGCCTCGCCATCGTCGTGTGGATTCCAACATGGACGCGTAGTCGCCGCGGGAGCCCCGCGTGTGTCGTCGTGTGGTCCGCCGGCGGTGACATATTCGTTGAAACAGGCGTCGGTCGGCGGAGGGTTTCTCCGGGGGTAGCGATCACTGCGGTGACGCTGCGCCACTCGAGCAGGGCCCGGCCTGCTGTTAGCCGAGCGGCTAGCGCTGAAACTGCAACATAAACGGGCTCGTTATATCGCGTTTAGAACCGCGGCTGGATGCGGTCCAGCCCGGGCGATACACCGGAGAGACGACGCCGAGTGACATCAGGTACGACCGCGACGTCGAGGCGCCACAAGGTTCCTCACGCCAGGGTTTAGGTTTTGGAAAGTGCGTAGAAGGAAGTGTGTAGCATTGGTAGCGACACGGTTAGCAAAAGGAGCTAGCTAGCGTGCTAACATGCTACTCTCGTTTTTTGTGGTAAAACGGGGTCGAAAATCCACCTTTTAAGACTTTCTCGTGAACGTCAAACATGATTCCCGTCGATCCTTAAAACGCCTTGAAAGGCCTTTTATTCGTGGATCTAAAAATAAGGCCTTTATTGGTATCAACATGACTCGAAGTCTTCAAGAAGTCAGCACTATTTCTGACATGTATTTATTTGATTAAAATAAAAGGGATTAAATATTGTTTTTACGTGAATTAAACTCTGAAATGGTATTTACTGGACCAAAAATAAACTTTTGGCGAAACCATTTTTCGTTTAAATCTTCCCTGACTCTATGTAATTGATGTTTTTAGTTGTTTTTTAAATGTTGGTTTATTGTCAAGTTGGACTTGTATTTAATCTCAAATTACATTTTAAAAGTATTGAGCTTAACTTGCAGTAAAGTCTCACAAAACAATCGTATTTAGTCAAGATTTGTCATTTTTAGAAAACACTGTTCAAGTGTCAAACATGTTTTAAACTTCATTTACGTTTGAGTGAGTAGTTTCCTTGTGTGTGCTGATGGCGTGTGAGATATGCTTTTGTCGTCGATAACCATTTGTACATCACATGCAATTGGATTTAATCTATTAAGTCTCATTTTAATGAGGACTTGGTTCTAAGTTTTGTTGGTATAAAGTATTCAGTCGATGACACTGACAATATTACAGCTTTATCTTAAGTTTTTAATATGCTGTTATCAAAACTATTGAGTTCAATGCAAGTTTCTTAAACTTGTCAAGTCTTAATCGGCCCAATAACTCACTAACTAGAACTAAGTGTGGATTTCAGAACATGGGACTTGTCAGTGACATTAACCGCCAGTTATTTCCATCGACCCATCCTCTCCGCCATTGTTCCCACCCGGATCATTCTAATAATACCTTTTTGTGTGTATGTGGTATTGTCTATATTTTACGTGTGTTCCACTCACCGTGACTGTGTGTGTATGTGTGTAGTTCTAATACTGGTTTTCCCCCTCACTATCCCCTGATTCTTCCCTTCTTTTCCCCGTTTATTTTTTATTTTTGTTATTCACCTCCAACTTTTAAACTTGATTTCTATATTCATTACTTAACACAACTTCTCATCGACTACGTCCACGTTGTTACCAAACTTTCGTCCGCTCCCTGGATTTTACGTCATCCTTTCCTCCCCTCTTTACATTTCTGGTCCTCCTTTCCCCGTCCTTCTGTCCACCTCATTCTCCTCTTCCCTTCCTCCCTTCCCCTCTCTCTCACACAGTGCTCTGTGCCTCGCTCTCTCTGGCTGGGCTGCTCCTCGGTGGCTGAGAGTTTGTGTGCACTCAGGTGCCTGCAGAGCATCCCCTCCACCCGGGCTCACAACCAGGTTCTGCCTGTCTCCTCTTATTTCTGCTGCTCCTCTCCCTCCTCCTCTTACATCTCCTCACCTTCTTTTTGCTCACCCCATGGACTTTCTCATGCCACAGTTGTGCCGACGGCATCGTTTCACCCCTCTCACCTTCTTTTCTGTTGTCCTCATGTCACCTCTGAAGGCAAACTCTCGGGTTTCTCTGCAAACATCGACACAAAATGTTTCTCTTCCAGGAAACATATTGTGATTAGTGCTGACCCGAGCTGTTTAAAAACTCTTTATTAGGATGAAATGGTATCAACGTAAAATATTTATCAGCCTTTAATTCAATTGCTCTCATGGTTTTGGGACCGAAATGTGGAGTACATTCCTCTAGGCTCTGAGAGACTTTGCTTGCCTTTCTGTTCTGGCAGAACTTTTCTCATTAGCCGTCTCATTTTTCTCTGCTCTGCATGATCAGCACACCAGAAAACATACCATTGCCGTTTTCTGCCTGATCAGTTATTTTTGATAGGAGGGCCTTTAGCTACCAGTTGTGTTTTTTTTAATTTTGTGAAATTTATATTTAAAAAAAATCTAATTTCACTCACTGCCAAAATTGTTTATCTACCTGCCAATTATCGTTTCTTGTAAAATATCACCTGTTCAGATTGTGCATTTATCGTATATATCAACATTTCTAAGTCAGTAATGTAACTATTGATGGCCATGGTGTGATGTAAATAATTAATAAGCATTTATAGGCTGAACCAATTATTGGCCGGACGCTGTCGAGACTCGATAGTAAAACGTTAAAAGGTTTTTTCCTCTTCCTCTCTACAAGTCACTTTGGTTTCATTCGTCTATTCCAAAACAAAAGTTGGTTGTGAGTGACATGCCCTGTATCCCAAAGTTTAATTTCCTGTCCAGACTGCTTTGCTCACATTACAGATAAGCCAGCTGAAAATTTCATTTTATTTCTCTGTTACTATTATTATTTTTTTTATGTTTGTGTGTGTGCGTGTGTATGTAGGTGTGCATGTGTTTGTATGTGCACGCCTGAAAGTACAAATGGCCTCGCTGTTCTGGCTGTTTTGTTTACGGGGCTTGTTCGTTTATCGCCAAGTAGGCTAATGAACTCCCATTTGATGAAGGTACAGAGGCCTCAACAACCCACTGACCCCTGCACGTCGCTCTTCTTTTGTCTCTCCACAGAACACATCAGGGATGGAGTCAACGAATCTCGATGATTTGTCACCAAAGAAGAACACGGTTCTCAAGGTTGGTGTTCAGCAAATGTGCATTTTCTTCCGTGGTCGAGTTTGATTAAGAAATGAGAGGAATAGATGAAAAAAATGAATATTTTCTTTCACTTTCAATCCCTTTCCTTCCTTTGTAGACCACCTTGTGGCCCCACAGTGGGGGGTAGTTGGTATATCTGAGGTTATGCCTTATAGGGTCAAACTTGTTGTGCTAGAAAAGTAGAAAACACATTTTTAGTTTCTCGTGAGTTACTTGGACAGGCATCTGGCCGTTTATTGTGTTTTTTATACTTTTATTTTTCCTTTCTCAGCTTAGTAATGGCCCCGTGGTTGGCTCCCGCAAGCGTCCGTCTGAGGGGAACTACGAGAAGGAGAAGGAGCACTGCATCAGCCTGTTTGATCAGTGGTCAGAAGCTGATCAGGTGGAGTTTGTCGAGCGTCTAATTTCCCGAATGTGCCATTACCAGCACGGCCACATCAACTCCTACCTCAAACCCATGCTCCAGAGGGACTTCATCACTGCGCTGCCAGGTACACATATATGGCACAGCTTCCTGGCATGCTGGGTGGTTATAAGAGTCTGACCAGTAATCCTGAACATGATGTCGGTGGTATCTACATCAAAACACCCGACACGACTGAATATGCAGGATATGAAAATGATGACCCTCCTGTGATTCAACAAATTCCTTTTCTCCGCTCTTTGTCCCTAGCCCAAGGCCTGGATCACATAGCAGAGAACATCCTGTCCTTCCTCGACGCCCGCTCACTGTGCTCCGCTGAGCTCGTGTGTAAGGAATGGCAGAGGGTTATCTCCGAGGGCATGTTGTGGAAGAAGCTCATTGAGAGGATGGTGCGGACGGACCCGCTGTGGAAGGGCCTCTCAGAGAGACACCAATGGTGAGAAAATGAAGACAGTCATTCGCTTCATCAAAACCTTAAAGTTTGGATTTGCTTTTTCAGACGAAACTGATTGACACTGTTTCTCTTTGTTTGCAGGGAAAAATATCTCTTCAAAAACCGCACAGCCGAAGTCCCGCCCAACTCTTACTATCACTCTCTTTATCCCAAAATCATTCAAGACATAGAGGTGAGGCTTACTTTGTTTTCTAAACAAAGACAGGATTTTCAAGCCCTTCCCTGTCCCCTCATCACATTTAGCAACCGCACTCTGAGGATTCTGTCTTAGTCGAGTCATTTCAAAACACATTGTTGTCGATCAAATTTCGTTTCCTCTATCATCGCTTTTAATCTGCTGAATGTACAGTAGCTTGTTTTTCTTGCATTATATTACACAACCCGTCAATTTCCCGACTTTATTGATGAGTAACTCTCCACCGTTCCTCCCATTAAACTGACTTTGTAACTCTTTTTCTGTTCCTTTGCTTCATTTAATAGTTTTTTTTTCTGCTTCTTTCCAGACCATTGAGGCGAACTGGCGATGCGGGAGACACAACCTGCAGAGGATCCAGTGTCGTTCAGAAAATAGTAAAGGCGTTTACTGTCTCCAGTATGACGACGACAAGATAATCAGTGGCCTTAGGGACAATTCCATTAAGGTACGGCGATGGTTAGAAACACTCGAGTCGGTTTCTTAGTGTCCTGGTGATAGACTCCATGTAGTGATGATGCAAGTTTGAAAGAAAAGTGTTTATCAGTTGCTCGTGACGCCAACACAAAACTGGTCATTTTTTGACCTCATCTTTATGGTTGAAAATGATATTATTGTATAGTATAAAACCATTTTGGTACATGTAAGACACAGATCACAATAATTAGAAATGTATTTTAGGTTGTTTTTCTGGACAAATGATACAGTACAAATAATGATGCTACAAATGATGAAGTACCAAAAGCTGATGGCTTCTGTGTGTCAGTTACTTGACCGAGACAGAGGAGAAAAACAACACCAGTGAGCAAGTGAATCATTATCGACTAAATCGTTGGCATTTTTCTCCGGAGTAGATCAAATGTATAACGCTGGCATCGTCTGCACGACTGAACTGCAAACAGTGATGTCATGGCTCCGGCTAGCAAGAGCCTGAAAGTTGTCACTTTCACAACAACAAGGTCATGTTCCTCATTTGTCCACACCGCTTGTGCTACTTTGAAACAATGATATTCCCTCCACAAAACCGCTGGGAAGAAAACACTCACCAAGAACAACCAGCATCACACACCATTTATTGAGGTCAAATGAGCCAGGGCTAAAAACGACAACAAAACATCTTTACAATCCATTGGAAACTTTCAATTTCATGTAATATTAGGTCAACATAAACTTTGTGTATTTGGCACACAGTTGTGTATAGTCGGAAACGGATTGTACCCGTTTGTAAATTGATAAACGAACAGTCCAAACCTTAATTCTAATGCTTCTACCATCAGAAAGCAAAGTTATATGTTTAGTTTATAAAGTCTGAATAAGATTTATAACTTAACAGTTATGATGTACAATGATCAGAAATGTTATCGTTTAAAGAGTGATATTGAAATGTAACATCTAACATTGTTAAACCCTGGTTGTGAGTACAAATGTAAAAGTGATACATTTCCTGGAGGAGAAACGTTGTATCTTCAACTCACGACGCCACCCTTTGTCTCTCCTCCCTCAGATATGGGATAAACAGTCTCTGGAGTGTTTAAAGATACTGACCGGTCACACAGGCTCCGTGTTGTGCCTACAGTATGATGAGAGGGTCATCGTCACCGGATCATCAGACTCCACTGTCAGGTAAGATTTGGCACCATGACATATGAAACCACTTTAGTTGGAGCTTGAAAAACGGGTATTACACAGTTTTAAATAATTTTTGATTAATTATAAACAAATATAAATCTTTTTATTTAAGAGGTATATCTTTTTTTAAGTTCATTTTTATTAAAGCATCTGTTGAACTTGAATATTATTTAAAATATGTATTTAATAGTATTTTTATCCTTTCAGTCCTGACCTCTGACCTCTTTAGATAAAAACAAAATGAGAATAAATCGTGTAGTGTTTGTCTTGTTTGCTCATTTACGTCACAAACCAATGTTACTTTCAAGAAAATTCTTCTGTCTTTTGTCTTTTTTGTGCGGTCTGGTTTCAAAAAACCTCACGGATCGGTAGCATGGTTGTGGACCACGGCTTTATCTGACAGAACAAGGTTCATCGGTTATTTAACTAGCATCAGTTAACAAAACCATGGCGGATACTTTAATTGGTGTGACAGGGTTATTGCTTTATTTAAGTGAATCCATTAAATTCTGTGTTTTATAAAGTTTATTTTGCTAGCTGTAGAATGAGAGGTAGCAGCTGTTCAAGGCCATACAAGTGACTGACCTTCAATCTATATAGGACTTCGGAACACCACAAGATTTTAAACAAGATTTTCTGAAAATGAAATCTAACTTCCCTCTGCTGTCAGACCGGCAGGTGTTTAGATCGCTCATCGCTACCTGTCCCTTCAGGTGTGAACTTGATATATTTGAGGAAGATGTTTGTAGGTCAGAGCGTCATCTTTGAACGGGAGAATGGGCTTCACTGCCGTGAAAGACTGGTTCTCAGAACAGAGCCATTGAATCCAGAATGTGTGAGAAACGCTAAACCAACCTGAACAATCTCTACTGGACACAGTCTGCGAGCAAAGACTCTGTGATCTGCTGCCCAAGTCTTGATGCCAGACGCCACAAAACACCAGCAGAGTTTCTCTGGTTTATGGGCCGTAAGTGTTTTCAGTGTCAAAGCTGGCCGGTGTTATATCAGACATGCGCTCATACTTGAGTATAAGTGGATTCTACTGATACTTCTGACACATGTGGTCAATGAAATTCAAACAGGAAAACAGGTTTCAGGTCAATGTTTGGTTCCTAAAGGTCTCTTGTCCCCGGCTCAGAGCCGCACTGGATGTAGTCTTGTCTCTGAAGACCCTGTACTTGTTTGCCGACACCTTCTTGGCTCCTGCACACAGAAGCGCTGCATTAATTCTCTTATTACTTTACACTTAAGCGTCAATGTCCCAGGAAAATGTTACTTCACTTCCCTAGCGACCGTTTTTGTTTGTCGTGCTTTCCAGCTTTCCAGGTTTGAGACATTTCTCAGCTGCAGGAGTGTGTTCTTCTAAGATGATAAATACTCACCTTCTCATCTCCACATCTTTTTTTTTTACTACGTTAAAATCCTCTTCCGTTGTTTAACAAAACGTCTTCTCCTCCAGGGTGTGGGAGGTGACGACCGGCGAGGTCCTCAACACGCTCATCCACCACAACGAGGCAGTCCTTCACCTTCGCTTCGCCAACGGCCTCATGGTCACCTGCTCGAAGGACCGCTCCATCGCAGTCTGGGACATGGCGTCTCCGACGGACATCAGCCTACGCAGAGTCCTCGTGGGACACCGAGCAGCTGTCAACGTCGTCGACTTTGACGACAAATATATAGTGTCCGCCTCAGGGGACCGAACTATCAAGGTGGCGGTTTTTGTTGGTTTGTAGTTTCGATGCAGTTCAATCCAGTCTTTGATTGACACGTTTGTCGCTTCTCTCAGGTATGGAGCACCAGCACCTGCGAGTTTGTCCGTACTCTGAACGGACATAAAAGGGGCATCGCTTGTTTACAGTACCGGGACCGCCTTGTTGTCAGTGGCTCGTCTGATAACACCATCCGGTACGTAAGATAAAACGTTAAAAAAAAGAGTGATGATGAGGTTTTAAGGCTAAACGCTAAAAAACACACAAGACTTCTAAGACTTATTTTACCAAAGTAAAGTGCAATATTGTAGTATTACACGTGATTTTAGTAGAATTGATTTTAGTACTCGGTGCAGGTGAATCAAAGTGTGTATTTGGGATGTTGCAGGTTATGGGACATCGAGTGCGGCGCATGTTTGCGAGTGCTGGAGGGTCACGAGGAGCTGGTGCGCTGCATCCGCTTCGACAACAAGCGAATCGTCAGCGGCGCCTATGATGGGTAAGATTCACGCGTCCTAGCCTGTACTGGGTCAATGGCTGTCTCTGCATGTCTTTCTCTCTACATGTCTGTCTTTCTCTCTACATGTCTGTCTTTCTCTCTGTATGTCTGTCTTTCTCTCTACATGTCTGTCTTTCTCTCTGTATGTCTGTCTTTCTCTCTACATGTCTGTCTTTCTTTCTGAGTTCCTTTCTCTCTATATGTCTGCCTGTCTGTGTCTCTGCATGTCTTTCTCTCTACATGTCTGTCTTTCTCTCTGAGTTCCTTTCTCTCTATATGTCTGCCTGTCTGTGTCTCTGCATGTCTTTCTCTCTACATGTCTGTCCTTCTCTCTGCGTATTTGTCAGTCTCTATGCGTCTTGCTGTCCTGCATGTCTTTCTGTCTGTGTATCTGCGTATGTGTCTCTCTGTGTCTGTCTCTTTGCGCGCCTGTCTGTCATTCAATGCGTCCAGCTGTCTCTACATGTCTGTCTTTCTCTCTACATGTCTGTCTTTCCCTCTACATGTCTGTCTTTCTCTCTACATGTCTGTCTTTCTCTCTACATGTCTGTCTTTCTCTCTACATGTCTGTCTTTCTTTCTGAGTTCCTTTCTCTCTATATGTCTGCCTGTCTTTCTCTCTACATGTCTGTCTTTCTCTCTACATGTCTGTCTTTCTCTCTACATGTCTGTCTTTCTTTCTGAGTTCCTTTCTCTCTATATGTCTGCCTGTCTGTGTCTCTGCATGTCTTTCTCTCTACACGTCTGTCCTTCTCTCTGCGTATTTGTCAGTCTCTATGCGTCTTGCTGTCCCGCATGTCTTTCTGTCTGTCTATCTGCGTATGTGTCTGTCTCTTTGCGCACCTGTCTGTCATTCAATGTGTCCAGCTGTCTCTGCATGTCTTTCTCGCTACATGTCTATCTGCATTTCTGTTTGTCCGTCTGCGTATATGTCTGTATCTATGTGTCTCTCTCTATATGTGTCTGTCTGTCTCTGCATGTTCGTCTCTCTGCGTGTCTGTCTTTCTTTCTGAGTTCCTTTCTCTCTACATGTCTGCCTGTCTGTGTCTCTGCATGTCTTATTCTCTACATGTCTGTCTGCTTATATGTCTGTGTCTCTGCATGTCTTTCTCTCCATGTGTCCGTCCGTCCCTCTCTGTGTGTCTTTGTTTCTGCTGGTCTTTCTTTCCATCCTAAATCATTTTACGTCTTTTTTTTTTTCCTGCAGCAAGATCAAAGTTTGGGACTTACAGGCTGCCTTGGACCCTCGAGCACCTGCCAGCACACTATGTCTGCGCACTCTAGTGGTGAGTGTAAGACATGTCTTCTGCACCTGCTGCTCCTTCTAATGATATCATTTAACGATCATAATAAATCTTACGATGAAAAGACGATCCAATATCTTTTTACATTTGTTTTATTGATCAAATTTGATGCATTTTAAACATTTGTTGTATTGTTGGTAATGAGCTCAACGGGCCAGCAGGTGGCAGACTTCGCTCGCACACAACATTTAAGCCATTAATGGATCCGGATGGTAAATAGAAACGGCACCAAAATGTAACTTCCGTCTCATTGTCCACGTTTCCTTCGTCAACTTATCCTCATTGAAAGATTGTTTTTATGTGAGTCGTCACTACATGTATCATTGATCACTCATGAGGGTGAAAATATAATCGAGTCACTCGGATTATGATGACATGATGTCTAGTTTAGTCGAGATTGTGTGTTGGTTGTGTTACACTTTTATTCAAACGTTAATGCCGTGTCTGGTTTGGAGAAGTGAACATCGATCTGCCTCCACAGGATGTGATGTCACACGAGCGTTTTCTGAAGTTGTCGTTCTGTGTTTTCCCAGGAGCACTCTGGCCGTGTTTTCCGACTGCAGTTTGACGAGTTTCAAATAATCAGCAGCTCTCACGACGACACAATTTTGATCTGGGACTTCCTGAACGTCGCGACCAACGGACAGTCAGAAGGACGATCTCCCTCCCGCACGTACACTTACATCTCTAGATAGCAGGTACTGTAGCAGCGCCAGGGCGGGGCGTACGTCAGTGACGTCAGAAGATTGAATGGTTGATTTGAGTGATTATTATCATTTATAATGATTGATAATTCACTAATTTATCCATCAAAAGGATTTGTTGTCATTGAGTGATTGTTTATAATTTATATTGAAAGGTTTCGTTTTGGGTTCTTTAATGATTGAATTAGGAAAATAAGATTTTCTTTATATATATATATATATATATATATATATATATATATATATATATATATTGTGTTACTCTATATAGAGTTTGATATTTTATTTCCAATAATTCAAAAGTATGCTTGGTAAATTCATTTTTGTTTCAAATGTAGTCTTTTAAATTCAATATCAAATGTTATTAAAGTGCCAGCAGACGATACTAAACGAGTACAGAACTACATGATCAAACTCTCAGCGCTTCCACGTCGTCACATGATCGCCAGAGTGTCGCGTGATTGGCTGATGGCGGAAAAGCAACAGTATTGTCTTGAGGCACAATTATAATCAACATTTTTATATTGAATGCATAAGGTTACAAATTACACTATTAAATATAGAAAATGTATTTTGAATTAGAATATCAAACTGAATATTAAATTAAATATTAAACAAATTAAACCTTTTCTAATGTATAAATTATTGTATTCATGAAATAAATGTAAAGTTTCAACATTTGAAACATTAAATCCAACATTTTCCTGATGCCACTGATATACTTTCATAGGTCTGTCACATCAGAGTTCTGTGATTGACGTCTGTCTCTCTCTCTCTCTCTCTCTCCAGGTGGCACCGTCCTTTGCACCCCACCTTTTTGAAGCCCAGAGCTGATGACTTGTTGGTCGCCTCCATCATGGAAAGGCAGCCATCTCCTGCCCCCTCCCCCTCACCCCCCCCCATCACTTCTGTCCACCTCTCTCCCGACTCACTCCCCGTTTGACAGACTGTTCAGGCTCGTGCCCTCCCCCCGCCTCACCCGCCCCCCCCACTCCGGTCCTGAGACCCGCACACTGGTCGACGCAGACGAAGATCCTTGTCCAACAGAACCCACCGAGAAGTCACCACTTTTTACTAATTTATGTTTTTGTAAAGTACATTAATGACAGTATTAACTTAGTTCTTTAAGACCCAGGCTTCCTTTTCTGCTCCCCCCCCCAACCCCCCCACCACCCCACACCCCCGGAAAAGAAAGGTCCGCCCCCTACTGTCCGAACCCCGCCAACACGGGTCTCAGCAGAGACGGGATGGCTTCTAGAAATCTATTTATAGACCCCGGCACACATTGGTCGGCGCGGTGGGACAGTGGATCAGGAGCTGTGATGCAGGAGAAACTGACTCTGAACTCGGCTCCGCCATGACAGCGACGGCGAGGGGGGGGGGGGGGCGGGGAGACGAGGGAACGTTTTTATCAGGGGGGCGACCGGCGTCCTCCCGCACTCCCTCGCTCTTCTCCCCCGACCCTCAACCCCCTCACCCCCCCCAAGAGATGCACACTTGCTAGGAGCTCGGGGCCGCACAGACTCGAGCGCGTTCTATGTATGTGGACTTGTGAAAAAGGCAAAAAGCAAAAAGCGTCAGACATGCATGTGAGGTTGCCGTGGAAACCGCCACCTCAGCATTTCTCTTCAACTCTTTATTTTTTTTGTTTGTTTTTTTTTATTTTTATTAATGTTGCTGTTATTTTCTCCCCCCCCTTTTTTTTTTTTTTTTTTTTTTAGTCGTTTCCTAGTTCAGAGGTCGTACGAAGAGTAGTTTGACTTTTCACCGTCTTTTCTTCCTCCTGAGTTCGTCTTCTTTCTCCCCGACATCTATGTGCTTGCTTTGGTAATGAGAGAAGCTGGATTTCAAGAGCTCAAATTTAGCTGTAAATGGAGTTGTCTTGTCAAAAATTGTGTTGTATATTAAAATGATTTTTTTAAAGAAGAAAATTATTGTGAATAAAGTACTTGACCTTTGAGCGCCGAGGTGTGTGTGTGTGTGCGCGACTGCTGAGGTGTGTGTGTGTGTGTGTGTGTGTCTGCGACAGAGTTGAACCGTCAACTATGTTTTGATTCGTCTGGAAAATATCGTCAAAAATTCACTTCGTCTCCGTCACACATTTGTTTTTAATAAAGGGATGCCTTAAGACTTTAGAGGTTGACATTTATCTGAAAAGAGAAAGTATTCGTCTTTATTAGAATCGTTACTGTCAATTTAAAGAAGTTCTGTCATCAGAAAAGTACAATTATGACATTTAAAATTGAGGCTAAAGTATAATTTAAAAAAAATGTCTACATATTTTCAGAGCAGCGACTCGTAGCCTTTTTCATTGTGAACACGTCAAAAAGATCTGATTTAATATTTGTAACCTTATTTAAGTTATTACGACTAGTATGTCCTTCTTATCCCTTTTCCCAGAATATTTAATAAAGAATAAATACTCCTTAAGTTTAAAATCTTTTTGATAATATTGTAATATTTCAATTTCTGCTAAAATATTGCTTGTAAGTAAGTAATATTTATTTATATAGCGCTTTTCGAGACCAGGGTCACAAAGCGCTTAAACAATCAAAACAATACTCAAAAGTACATACTCTAAAGATAAAGGTGTAAAAATAAATTAACATCTTGCTTAATTTCTACATCAATTAATTGAATTTGTTAAATTCTACATCTGCTCGTTTTTGTTCGTCTCATTTATCGTATTCTATTCTTCACTGTCTGCCACAAAAAAAACATGTTCTGATCAAATGCTAATTTGCTAAATGCTATTGAAAAACAACCAATGACACAGTTGCTCTCCAGTCAGAGCCTTTCCTATTGGTCAGCTCTTGTTCACAACAACAACATTTTCTGAAAGATGAACTCGTACCATGTAAGTGTGTTGAGGAAGGTTCAGATTAAAGGTTGTGAGTTTGAAAGCGATGATGTCAGGTGATCATATTCTAGCTCTGTGGGGGGAGTTTTGTGGCCTCATGAGGTGAAGAAACATGTTGGAACCGACTTTAAATGTATTTGTATTAAGGAATGAGGATTTTTTTTATATATATATTGTGGGAATTGATTTCCTCTCAACTTGATTTGAGCAAAAACATAAAAAGAATATTTTGAAAAAAAAAGCTTTCTTTGTGAATACAAGTTTTATAAAATTACAATTTTAGAATATTTAGCTTGATTTTATTTGAATTTTTGTACTTTTTTCCCCTTTTCTAAAATGTGGCCCCTGATGAGATTTGATTTGCATCGACTGCTTTGTCACCTAAGAAAGATGAAATTGTTGAATAATGACTCCTTTCAATATTGTGATAATATTAAAGAAACTAGCCATAACATTATGACCACCTGTCTTGACTTCATTGTAATCCTTAAACTGTTCAAATTATATCAAAATACAGATACTTTTGAGACTCCATCCATCCATCCATCCATCCATCCATCCATCCATCCATCCACCCATCCATCCATCCATCCATCCATCCATCCATCCATCCATCCATCCATCCATCCATCCATCCATCCACCCATCCATCCATCCATCCATCCATCCATCCATCCATCCATCCATCCATCCATCCATCCATCCATCCATCCATCCATCCATCCATCTCTCTCTCTCTCTCTCTCTCTCTCTCTCTCTCTCTCTCTCCCTCCCTCCCTCCCTCCCTCCCTCTCTCTCTCTCTCTCTCTCTCTCTCTCTCTCTCTCTCTCTCTCTCTCTCTCTCTCTCTCTCTCTCTCTCTCCCTCCAGCTATCTATCCCTCCATCCATCCCTCCCTCCCCCCTCCATCCATCTAGCTATCTTTTATCCCTGCACCCCTCCATCCGTTCGTCCATCCATCCATCCATCCATCCATCCCTCCCTCTCTCCCTCCCTCCCTCCATCCACCCCTCCATCCATCAATCTATCCATCCCTCCCTCCCTCCCCCCTCCATCCATCTAGCTATCTTTTATCCCTGCACCCCTCCATCCATCCATCCATCCATCCCTCCCTCCCTCCCTCTCTCCCTCCCTCCCTCCATCCACCCCTCCATCCATCAATCCATCCATCCCTCCCTCCCTTGCTCCCTCTATCCATCCATCCATCTATGCAAGAATGAAATAATGTAATAACATCTTAATATGGTGAAGAAGATGTGTTAAAAATGTGGCCCCTGATGAACTATTATTAGTCAAACATGATCCAACAATGTCACACATGACCACCAGGTGGCGCTACACCCCCACAGTGCTTCTCCCTGACGGTCTCAACCTGTTGCCAGAAGTCAGTTTGTTGCAGTGAATTCATGGCGAGAGTCTTGAGTTCTGAACCTCCACGTGTCTGACTGAGGTTCCTATTCTCGGGGAGATCTGGGGGGGGCGGGGGGGGGGGGGGGGGGGGGGGTGTAGGGGGTCAGTTTGCTACAGTTCTGGCTTTTATTTCACTGCAATGTTTCAGATGGTGAGTTATGTGGGGTGGACCTGAACACCGTTCGTATATCATGTGTGTATGGGTGTGTGTGCTTCCTCTGGGTCTGTGGGATTTTGGCCCATAATTCCTGCAGCTCTCGGGTCACAGCTCTGTTCTCACGCACATTTCTGGCATTCCTTGGACGTGATTACTATACACCTTCCACTTTGGCTGCAGATATTTCCATCATTACCCAGGTCTGTGCTCCTCATCCCTCCCACTGTCCCCTGGACCCCCACGACCCTCCTCCCTCACCCGCTGGGATTCCTGCTGTTTCCAGCGCGGATCCTTTTTCCTGAGTCAGCTGTTTGTGTCTGCTGGCATCAGGCTGGGGTCATCTGGCAGCGACATCTCTGGTGACCCCCTGAAGGAAGGAAGGGGAGGAGAGACACAGACACTGAAACCTTCACCACAGTTGTCTGAGCAAAGGTTTTTAGGAACTGATTTTCTTCCTTTTTTTGGGCTCAGAAAACCTGATTTCAGTGTCACGTGATGGTTTGAAGCTCAAGGAGAGTCTCGGTTTGTACAATAAGTTCTGTGGAGACTCACGTCTGACAGGACGAGTTAAACACAACCATGTTATATTTGGGATCCAGTGAAATAATCTGGGATTTAAATGCTTCTATTGATAAACAAAAACTGTTTGGTTTTTAAAAGTGAAACGACGAGTTTCAAACTAGGAAACAAATAAATGAAAAAAATTACAGCAATAATACTCATAAACATAATAATTAATAACAAAAGTATAAAGATTTAAAGAGAAGTTCTTTTAGAATTATTTGACTAAATTCTTATTTAAAATAGTTACTTTTTTTTATAGCTTTTTAATAAAAATTAAAAATATTATTGACCCTTTGGACCTTTTTTTAACTTTGAAAAATAAAGAAAAAAAACAATATAAATTATAATAATAACAAAAGTTATTTCGTACCAAAAAGTTTCCATTTTATAATATAGTTTTCATAAAAATTAACTCGCCTTCTTGACTATACGTCATATGAGGTTAATTAAAAATATAATTAACTTTTGAATATATGTCAGAAAAACTAGTTTATAAATTTAGATTTTAAAAAGTGAAACAACTACTCAATACTACGTATGTTAACAAGGAAATGACTAAATATAAAAGGAGGAAAATAACAACAGCAATAAAAATCATGATGGAAATTATAATTATAATTATAAATATTTTAAGATAAATCGTGTTGTAAAATTATTGACAAAATTATACATTTTCACTATAAAATAGTTTATTTAATAGATGTTTAATCAAAGTCTATAGAACCTTTAAACCTCTTTCGCTAGAATCAGGTTTTTTCAACTAGAAAAAAATGTTTTTTATTATATTATTTAGATTTTATATTATTAGATATTATTTTATATCTATTTTATAAAATAAATTATTTGTCTTTATTTTCATGAATACTTTAAATGTAAATAAAATGAAGTTTCACGTTTATATCAAAATACTGTCAAAAAAGTCAGATAATAATAATAAATAAAATAAAATAAATTGTTAAATAAATTGATGATCAAAGGTGACAGAGGAAAAGTTACCAAATAAAAGATTGAAAAATATATATATATATATTTTTCTCAATGTTTAAATCAACCTAGCTGTTATTTTACAACAACGACTATTTTATTTAATCATTTTTCAGCCAGGACGAGCGAAGCTGCATTGTTAAAGGTAAGGTACCTAAATATAACTAAAAAAAAATACAAAGTAATATCATTTCAGATTTCTTGCACTTTTGTAATGGAAACCTACACACACACACACACACACACACACACACACACACACACACACACACACACACACACACACACACACACACACACACACACAGAGTACACACAGTATGTCACGTGACCCTTCGTTTCAAACCGAAAGTCATAAAAAGAGAAAAGACACCAAATATGTTTCTGTACGTTTTACTGAGTCAAAAAAGACTGATGCACACAGAGCTGTAATAAATAAATGAAATAATTTTAGAGTAATAATTATAATTACCATCATAGTAAGAATGTTTATTAAGGGTTTCTATCTTTTCGTCATCATCATATATATATATATATATATATATATATATACATATATATATATATATATATATATATATACATATATATATATAAAGAGCGTTCCCTTTATTATCACTTTATATTCTTCTCTTGTGTTAATGTATGATGGGTCTTTGGATTGTTCCACTGAATGTCCTGATAGCAGCATTCTGTATCCACGGTGTCACACAGGAGTCGTATCCCGTGGGTCGTTTCTATAGCATCGTGTCAGTGAAGGCGTCCTCCCTGCAGTGTATCCTCCCTGCACCTGGGCAAAGGCAGTTGGTCCACAGTGGGCTGGTCCATCGGCACAGTCCAGAAGAAACAAAAAAAAAAAAAAGTCTCTCACTTTTCTTTGGCGGGTCATGGTTTTGGTTTCTTGTTTTTTGTTTTGTTCTGTACATTCCAGTTACCTAAGTCCGTGCGGTGAGTCGTCACGGGTTCATTTGTTCGGGACTGTTTTTTCCACTCGGAGGTCCCTCATGATCCGGCGTCAGTCGTAGGCAAACACCTGATCCTTCATCTTCCCTAGTTACAAGCATGCATGTCTCAGTGTCTCACTCACCAGGTCCCTCATCCGTCCATCACGCCCACAGGTTTCCACCACTTTTGAGAACTTAAGTGCGATAAATGTCATCCGTCCATCTCTTGCTGGGCAGAAAGTTGAATCCCTTTTGTCCAATCTCCAGTTTCCCTTTCTCCTCCTGTTCATCCCTCCTCTGTCTCTGCAGTTCCCCGAACTTGTCATTGTCCCCGGGACCACCGGGAGCCGCCGGCGCTCGTGTCATCGTTATATATTATTTAAAAGAAAGTACATCGGGCTGCTCGCCGTGAGTCTCTTTGGTCCAGGAGAGAAACATCTGTAGTGTCGTCGGGACGTTCGTAAAGTCAGTGGAAGAGACGAGGCCGTCGCGATGGAGGGGTCACGGACCCCCTTCTAGCCGCTGCTGCTGCTGGCGGCGCCGGACGCTCGCACCTTCTTCCCTCGCTTGCTGATGGTGGTGAAGCGAAAGGGGGTGGTGAGGTCCGGCTGCTCCCCGGGGGGGAAGCGCTTCATGAAGTGAACGTCCTGCTGGTTGGGGAGCGTGTGCGGCCCCCGGCGGGGGCGCCCTCTCTTGGTGAAGCCCACGTACCAGTCGGCGTAGCGCGCCGACATGAGGGCTGTGTAGTGGTTTTCCAGAACCTTTTCCACGAAGACGCAGTCGTCGCTCCTGTTGCTGGCCTTCTGGAGGGCACATGGGTCGGACGCAGGGTCAGATACCAGAAGCAGAACATACAG
Organism: Callionymus lyra; assembly: GCF_982586985.1. Lineage (NCBI taxonomy): Eukaryota > Metazoa > Chordata > Actinopteri > Syngnathiformes > Callionymidae > Callionymus > Callionymus lyra. The sequence goes on along the minus strand of NC_141826.1, from coordinate 24,834,975 downwards.
TAGAGGTTCATCCAGAACCAGAGATGGTCTTACCTTGCCCACCAGCTTGCCCCGCCGGTTCATGCACAGGTAGAAGTTGGTTTCTTTGCCCCGGATTCTCACCTGGCTTCCAAAGGTATCAGCCTCCACTACGAGCTGGGCTTGTGAAGGGACAGACAGAGGAAGAGACAGACATCAGATTTCGAGGTAACTTCATACAGGACGAGGTCTGACCCTGACCCTGAAGATGATTATCACTCAAGGTTGTTTCACTGTCCTCAAAGTTCTCATTTCAGCCCCTTATACCAGCGACTGCCACATAAGGTGAGGTGAGGGACGTAGATCGTTTTTTTTTTACAATACATATCGGTGCATCGTCTGCATATCTGCTGACTTTGCCCCCAATTCGCCTGATGATCTCACACTTTAAAACCTCTGCTCAATTTGTGGCCGGATCTCATTCACTCTACTCTATTCTAACCATGGACTCAGACTTGTATTTATTTATAACTGAGGTTGATGCAAGCCTTTAAAGATTGCTTGAAGATAAGGATGTCAAATCTTTGAGGAGATACGTCACAAGACTAAGTGATGGGTCTCTACGTTTTCATCCAATACTGGTGCCAAACCAGTACTTTTTGAAAATAGAACTTGAACCTTTGTGTTATCTCAGGGTCAAGGTGACCCGAAGGTTCAAAAAACAAATGTGTTTGTGGAATCCCTTGTGTTGTCTCTGGGTCAACGTGAGCGACTCAACCACTGCATATGTATTTATGGAAGCTGGGGAGGTCATTGACCTTGACCCAGAGACAACACAAGGGATACCAAAAGCACATTTGTTACCATGACTTCAGGTCAACGTGACCCGGAGATAACACAAGGGTTAAAATACCCTTTAAATGTAACTTGAAGAAGGAAAACCTTTTGTTTTTTTGGTTGTTAACTATTTAATTTTGCTAAATAAAAGCAAAACTGTTACATTTCCTGAAAGCTTTGAGTGTCATTCCATCTAAAAATAATTTTTCTTACGTTCTGGCAGTATTATTTTGCGGCAAAATTGCGTGAGTGGATGTTGCAAACCAACTTCATAAGCAGTTTATGTTATGTTGATATTGAATATTTACTTCTTTTTTTTTAAATGTTAAAATGAATATTTCCAGTTGGGAAAATTCCATCTGATTACTTCTTTCTGTGTGAGAACCTGTGTTCTCTAATCCCTATATTCTGGCTTGAATAACTTTTACGTCTTCCTCTAATCGTAACGAAGAACCAAACAAAAATCATGCGACAATCAAGAACCTAAAAAATCGTCCAAAAAAAAGGAACACAAAGACTGTACTAGCATTAAGTTATGTCAAGACTATGTTAGTATGAACAGGTTTTGCTAGTGATGAAGCTTCATGAAGCGTCAATTTGAAGAGGTCACTAGGTGGCGCCCTCCGTTGAGAAAAGATGTGACGTTTCATCAAATATTATACAGCAAAGATTAGTGGGCATGTAGTGCCATCTATAAGCGAGGCTTCACGAAGCTTCACCAGTTCTTGCTCCTGTTTGAGTCTCGGTAAGAAAATCAATCCTTGACTTCCTGTTGTCTTTCTTATGCGTCGAGTGCCGGGACGACGGCGAGATCCTCTGATTGTCTTCTTAAATGTGACAAACAGGATTAAGGGTGAGGGGTCATGTGATGTTTGCGAACGGGCCAGGAATAGATGCTCGTTTCCTGCCCGACTCATTTATTGTGTGCTGTTCACGAAAAGAGACACTTCAAGAATAGGTGGCGGGAAGATAGAGGTGGGGGATGGATGGAGTTGTCGAACGGAGGAAAGTAACTGCCATTTTAAATCCAGAGCCGACAAGGCTGAGGTTAAGAAATCGATGCGCGGATCAATGAAGGAGATGAGTTTTTAACACTTGCTCCGACACCTGCCAGGCTTCTATCTGTCTCACACACAGTTTTGTTCTCCACAAAGATGCATTCTTCCTCTCCTTTTTTGTCTCTCTCTTGTGAATCATTGAGTCAGCAGTCAGTCGATGAAGTCTTTGTGCTCCCAAGACAAGCATCAGTGCCCCACTGCCAAAGCCTGGGGGGTTGGTGTGTGCTTTGTAGCTGCCCTCTGGTCACACACATTTGTTCGATCGGACGAGAATACCAATGTGGCGTTGCGACCCCTGCTGTGTTTGCTAGTCTTACCATATTTGTCTCCGTCTTCCCCGCGAGCGCTGATTCGACGGCCAAACACCTGGACGTGTTTGCCGCTGGTGCGGCTGTAGAGCTGGTAGACGCGGTGGTGCCGTCGGCTCATGGTGTCTCGCACCTGCGTCTGGTTCTCCACGTGAACGCTGAAGTTAACGCCGTCCACACCGAGCACCTTCGGGGGCAGATTTACGAGAACCGGCTCATGAATACGAACTTACATCTTGTTTCTTGGCGTCGCTCAATAACTCAACGTCAGATTGTCTCACCTGTAATGGATTGCACATCACCAGTAACATCTGGATACATCTGGAAAAAGTGGAAACAGATGATGAGTTTTGGGAAATATGTAAGCAGCAGTGAATGTTGGAAACGGTGGAAGTGTGACACCATTGTTTCCATTTCATTCTCTTCTGCTCAACATCACTTTTCTTTTTTCTTTTTTTTTCAGCGCGGGGTGTGCTGCTGGCCGGGCGATCGTCGGAACACCCAGACCAGTGTTTACAGTCGCGCTACCAGCCTTCTGTACCGAGACCTCATTCCTGACCCGTCTGGGGTTTTCCCATTGCCAAAATCTGGACTCCAAATGACCCGAATGGCCAGCATACCGAGACAACTAGAACATGTTTGGTTTCGGACATCTAAGGGAAATTTATTTGGCGGCACGGAATACGTGGACAGATGTGAGGTGAGCGCAGAGGAAGAAATTGAATCTGTAATTTGGTATTTCTTCGTGTACTTGCAGCTGTCATGTCCAAACTATTTCTTGCTTTAAGTATTATTGAATTAATTGCTGGTAAAGACTTGTTCCAAGATGAGGTGAAAAGAAATTCTTCTCAAGCATCATATGTTATTTGAGGTAGCAGTTGGTTTGGTCATGTACAAATAAAAACATCAGAGAACTATTACTGTAAGTAAGTTTTGAATTATCTACATTTTTACTTTTAATTCTAATACATGTACTTGTTATTAAGTCAAATCTTGGTCATAGCTTGGGTCATATATGTTGGTATCTTTCTACTTCTTCTAACATGTTGCTAGAAAAGAACCCAATCTGGATCCTACCTATCTTTCTTAAGTGATATATATATATTTTCTGTGTTAGGATCACTTTAAAACAGAGTCAATAATAAGTCCTAGAATGTTATCATTGAACAACTGAACCTTCAATCAGCAGTTAGTCCGAGTCAAGATGGATGATGTCGAGTTCAGAGCCTTGAACATCTTCCACTTGATAAAGCTCAGGACAAGGTGTGTGGGCCTGGAAAGTTATTTCCCAGATGTTCCCCACATCATCTGTGCTATCTCTCTCTGCATGCCTCTTTTTTTTTCTTCTCTCCTTTTCGACCCCCCCTTTCTCCCTCTCTCTCTTTGTTGCTCTGACCACTCTACCTTTCTCCCAAAGCCTTCAGGCGTCATGTTTGGGGTTAGCGGGCGACTCCTCCACACTGTCATGGGCATGAACACAGATGTGTGAAGGCTGTAGACGTGTGAAGCTGGCGGGCGTTTGGCCGACAGCTGGGCAAAAAAAAAGGACAGACAGGTGCATGGATGGGAGGTGAGAGGAGGAGGGAGATTAAAAAAAAAAGAGGAGACACCGGGCGAGATATTTGGAGGCTCCAGAGAGAGGGGATTTCAACCCAACCGCTCCGTCCCTCGCTCGCCCTTGAGTCATTCTAATAAATGCAAACATCCTGGGCAAAAAAATTTGAGCGCCTGTGCATTGTGAGGACTCTCAGCTGTTAAAACACCGCCGCGAGGACACTGCAGGAAAAGTGCCTCAGCGCTGGATTCCCCGGCTCCCACAGAAACCACAGACACTCCGTATTATGCCAGCCACCGGGAGAAAGTAAAGGATCGAGGAAAGGGGGAGACAGGATAAGTCAAGGGTGGGGGAGGGATGAGAAAAGCCGAGTCCTAAAAAGTTTGGTGAGAGAAAAGGCAGAAGGAGGTATGGAGGGGAGGGAGAGAGCCCGGTTTTGCATGTCAGCCAAAACAAGCAAAAGGTCTGACATCATAAACCTGCGTCCCAGCAGATCCATCATAGGAACGCTGCGGTTAGACCAGGCAGCTTAAGCGCAGAGGACCGGGCAGAGCGAGAGAGCGGTCAGCCTGGTGGGACTCAGCACGGAGCAGCGGTTTCAGCTGTGTGTAGTTGTGGTTACAGTGGTAGGCCGACGTTGTAGCAGCGGGCTTCGGCGCGGTGTAGGATTTTCAGATGTTCAGCTGTTGGCTTTGGTGAGAAATTGTAGTAATGCTAGTGGGCGTGTAAGTGGTATCAGCAGTAGCGAGCGCGGAACAAAGCTTGGAGACTTTTCAACTTGGCTACACTCGACGTGCAACAGGTTGTTCGGGCGCCGTGCCCGACCCGGGATCCGTTCGGGGGAAAGACGGGCGACGGGTGAAACGGCGTTGAACTCGCCTGAGCCGGGATTGACAGAAAACAGCTTTTTCCTCAGACACAGCTGGGGCGCCGCCAGTCATCGGTTATTAATTCATACTTTTTTTTGTATCAGAGAAAGAGTTGGTGGAAAAAGGGAGGACAGATGTAGACGGTTAGGTGGGTCATAGCGGCGCAAACACCCCGTCCAGGTTGTGGGAAGAATGATAAGTATCTGGAGATGACTGCCATCTGGGAGGAACGCGGCAAAAGAAAGACAAATAAATCTTCTGGGTTTCAACAAGACGCACCTTGAACGGGCAAACCCGAGCCCGCCGACCGTATCCTCCTCTCTCAGGTCCTCTCTTGGCACCTTATCAATTCCTATCCCAGCAGATAAATCCTGCGTAATTTGACTCGAGATATTTCAATAGGGGAAAAAGATCATTTCTCTGCGATGGGAAAATGGCCCTCACTAAGCCAGCGAGGGCCATCCCTGGAGTGAGTACAGATGGTGATGGAGATGTTTATGGCAGGTTTTATGAGTAACATGGCCCTGACTCTGACCCGCTGACCCCCAACTGTCAGCCAATCAAAACACAGCTCGCCCGTGGCATGTTTTCTATAGGGACTGATGAGGAGTCATGTAATGGACGGACACCGAGGCCTACCTGGGACTACACTTCAAAGACACGCGGTACGAATCATCACGAGGTACAGTCGTAAAAATCACTTACAAGACGGCCAGCGTGGAAAGAAGGGACCACATCGCTTCCCCCCTCCACTATGGAACTTGGCCCAGAGATGGTCTCCTTGCTTGGGCTGAGCCAGTCCGACAGTCCAGAGTGTCCCACTCTTTTGCGGGAATCCACGGTAGGTCTTGCAGGGTCCAAGAGTCAGCGGGCACTCCTGTTGGCATCGGCGTGCCTCGGTTTTCCCGGCGTCGGTAAACTTAAGGAGGGCGTGAGGTTGAAGTTCCACTGCGAGGGAACAGCTGGGGATGACTTGGAAGAGGAACAGGTGAAACTCCAGTTGACCCCTGGACGGATGCTCCAGACTCCAGAATCTTAGTGCGTGTAAATCCTTGGAGTCTTTTGTGTGGAATTAGAAAAAAAGTAGAGGCTTGTATGTCCCAATAAAAAAGGAAGAAGGAGGATCGGTCCAAGCACAACAGACTCGGTGACAGTCGGAGCGAGACTTGTTGAGAGCAGGCGAGAGTGCGGTGGGTTCAGGACAGTGAAAGAGGATCTCGGGCATGTCTGCGCTCTCGGGCAGACTCTGGACCAGGTGACCAGCAGTGACGAGATCCCGCAGAGGTCCAGCTCAAATGTTAAAAAAAAAAAAAAACCCACTGAGGGGATCAGGACCAGAGGAAAGGGGAGGGATGGAGAGCTTAAGACAGCTGTGACTGGGTGGCGGACTCAGCCACTCTCGACCACAGAAGGGGAAATGACAGCCGCACTTTGCACCTGATTTTCCGGACTTCCCCGCTCGCCTCAGCCGCTCCTCGGTGCCTGAGCTCCAGCCTCTCTCACGCGTCTTCTCCGCACAATACCAGCCAAAACACAGCACGATGACATCACCTCCAAAACCTTTGAAAGGGGGAAAATGCAATCCGATATTTTTATTTATTTTTCTTGAGTAGAAAGTTTAAGCACTCTCCCTCTGGAAGGGTGGGGTGGGCTGTGGGTGGGGGGGCACCCAGGTCCATTCGTGGTCGGCAGAAAAGAGGTGAAAAGGTCCTCCTCGGAACATCAGGCTTTTTTTTTCTCCAAGTTAGACTCTCTGAGCTGAGCGAGTCCGACCTCGTCCTCCGGTGTATCCACCCTTAAAAAAGAGCCGAACCTTGTCCTTTTTTTATCCACTTTTTTTCTGGAGCCCAGCAGCTGTTTATCCTTCTGAGAAATCCGGAGTTTTTTTTTTTCTTCTTTCCCCTTCCACGAGAAGCTTCAGTCGGAGGGGGTCCAGCCAGGAGAGGTGCGTCGGCAGCACAGACCTCACTCACGAAAAAACAGATTTTAACAGACGCGGATCAATCCTCCCTCCTCTCTCCTCTCTCCTCTCCTCACTCCCCTCCCCGCAACCCTCCCCCACCACCTCTCCCCTTCTCTCACACGCACATGCACACTTATTGGATCAAAATGGGATTAGTCAGTCGCAGTGCGACCACACTTCCCCCGAACACACGCAAAATAAACAAAGAAACAAACCACTCGTGGAAGCACTTTTTTTTTTTAGGGGGGGGGGTTTGTTTGTGGTGAATAAACATGACAGGTAACTTTTTTTTTTTCTTATACTTTTAATTCAGGGTCCACCTGTCCGCGCGCTTGACCCCCGGGAGGTGACCCCTAGCGGGGGGCCACCGGGGGGGGGGGGCGCGCAGGTATGTGATTTTTGATTCACCCGTTTTTTTTTCTTTCCTAAAGGTTGGTGCAACCTTAAGAGAGAGAGAGAGGGGGAGTGGGGGGTGAAACGGAGAACGAGAGAGACAGTAGGGAGGCGGGCGGTATGTAAGCACGGACACGGATCCAAAACGAACATTTCTCAGGGATTTCGACAGCAACGCCCGCTCCGCGCTCCCAACATTCCCTCTCGCCGCCGCACAACCGCAGACGGTCAGCCAAGCCAACACAGCACTCCTGCCATACCTTTCATTGACACACACTTTGAGGGAAGAGAATGGAGGAGAGAGGGAGGAACTGTGTGTGTGTGTGTGAGTGTGTGTGTGTGTGTGTGTGAGTGAAAGTGGGAGGGGTTGGACTCTCACATCAGGGACAGTTATCTTGGCTCCCAGTTTAGGCTTATTCTTTTCAACATTGTACTTTCAAATCTCTCACACACACACACACACACACTCCTGCAACTTGCCAGGGTTGAGCTGGGCAGGGCAGGGGTATTGTGGTTGAATGCCTTTCCAGTCATGGTCCATAGACAAACTTCTGGCCTTCTTTCCTTCCACTGGCTCCTTCTGCCTTTGCACCTGCGACTGCTGCTCTTTTCTTTTTTTCAAGAGCCGTGTGTGTTGTTGCCGCCGCTGCAAAGCGACGAGTGCAAATGTTGTGCAGAAGAATTCGACCACATTCTGGAGATGAGGGGCACATCTGGTACCGTTAAGCCCGGATTGAAAAGTTTAGAACACAGTCTATAGTTCTTGGAATTCTGCGACCCTTTTTCGTTCTATGAACCCGTGTATGAATAGGAAAGCACCGAGACAGCGCATACCTCTGCCAAGGTGCTCGTTTTCAACGACTTATTAAAACCTTTACATCCGATTAAATCCCTAAAACAGCTGGAATGATTCAGGTCAGCTTTGAAAAAAAGTCATCTACCTGTTAATTCATGTTTTAAAACTTTCATCTTTTAGTTTTTGTGAAAATATTTCTCCTCGTGTGTCGTCAAGTTAGTTCAATTTCAATCTAAACATCAATAATAACGTGAATATTTAATCACAGACAGGATTCGACAATTAAGTTTGTAAAATTTGTGACAAAAGATTATCAGATTGATAAGAAAGATCTTAATTTCTCAGATGAAACATTGCGCTCAATATGATGCTAATTTTTGTAGCCATTACTCGATTAATCGACATAATAATCGATAATTGACTTGATTAATAAAACATTCGGTCGCTTCAGCTCTACGTAAACGGGACTCGAACCAGCGTCATCTGGATTACTGTTTAACGCTTTCATCTAGTAACCCTAAAACAATCTTGAAGTAGTTATAACATATATTGTTGCTAATTTAAGAGACTGAAAATTATCCTGTGTTTACAAGTGTTACATTTTTTGCTATGGAGACGAGTCACGGCAGCAGTTAAAAGCCATACAAGTGACAAATTATTCTATAAAAACCTAATTAAAACCTGAGCTACTTAACACTATCTTGTTAATATACATATTTTTAAAGTTATAATAGACTGTATTATTCAACCAGAGAGTTTTAACATTTTCAAAAATAAAACTCAAATGTAACACAACACAAAGTGTTGCTAAGAAGTTAGAAGTTTTGTGTTGAATAAACACATGACCTCCTTGTCAGAAGTAATAAGTGATTAGTTACTTAATAGTGTTACTCAACCATTAGTGAAACATGTTGTTATAGAAGACAAACATGACATGGTAATGACTCATTTGTAATGAATTTATTATTGAGTTAATTGCTACATTTCATGTGCCAAGTTTAATATTTTTATTTAATTACACTTGTTATTTTTTTATTAAAAAAAAAAAAAAAATTAAATTGTATTTCATTCTATTTTATTTCATTTAAATGTATTTAATTTAATTTAATTTAATTTTATTTAATTTTATTTTATTTTATTTTATTTTATTTTATTTTATTTTATTTTATTTTATTTTATTTTAATCATATTAAAATGTATCCACACCATAAAAATTCCTTCGATGTATTGTCATTTCTGTCAATAAACGTTTCTTCTTCTAATTCTAGATTCAACCTTCTCTTCTTCTCTCTTCATCCAAACATTCTGTCATTTCTTGTCCTTTCTCTCAATCTCTTTAATCACCCTGGCTTAGCCCCTCCCTTTTGTTTGCAGCTTATTGATCGCTCATGTCTTTTCCTCTGCAGCCTATTGATCCTGGACACACACACACACACACACACACACACACACACACACACACACACACACACACACACTTTTACCCACATAGACGTGCGACCACCAGGATGAACGTCATGATGAACGTCGGAAAACTCTGATGATAAACAAACAAACTCGTCTTCGTCTCATTCGTTGATCATTGGTTTGAAACATTGGTTGTCGGGTCAGGATTCTCGTCCTCGCTGCCGGGCCTTCAGGCTCCTGCAGCCCGCGGGTCAATACGGCCATTCTGTCCAGCAATTAACATCGATCAGCGCTCGTCGATATCGTTAGCGTCCAGACAAAAGACCCAGGGTGCATTGCGTGTGCCTGTCCTTTTTCTCTCCGTTCGGAGTCCAGCAATTCCCTCGACCGGGATTCTCATTATGTGAGGTCATCGCGGGCCTGACCCCAAGGTCAACGCGCGGGAGTCGCCAGGTGTGTGGAAGTGAGGAACCACAGGGGTCAAAGGTCGATTTTCAGGTCGTGACAGCGGAGCCGGAGGTCGCGAGTCAAGTGCAGAAGTGAAGACGATGTCGACGGTCACTTTTACTTACGGTTATTTCTTCTTCTTGTCATTCGTATAGATTTATAGCTGCAGGTTGAAAATGAGGTCCCCGTATCTCAGGTTCTTGCTCACGAGTGAGGGTAGGATGGATCTTCATCTCTAACCTCTTTCCCAGATGGTTCGCCAGAGCTTTGACTCAGACTCAGAGTAGAACCTCCTCAATTTCAGAGAAGCCAGTTCAAGCGAGTGGCGCCTCTCCTTGCGAGGTCATCTGGGCGACTGGGAGGAGGCCCCGGGGCGGATCCAGGACATGTTTCCGTGCAGGCAGAGCAAGGAAGTCCATTTTTGTTTAACGTCAGTTATTGATTTTTATGACTTTTATGTGAGATTTTCTTTTTACTGTGGATTCTTAATATGGCTTAAAACTTAATTCATGAGCTGCTTTAGAAGTCTTTCGCTGACATTCCTGTCACTTTTTTTTTGACTGAAATAAGTGATATCACTACTAGATGTTGTAACTTAAAGTAAGTAAGTAAGTACTTTATATTTAAAGGTCAAAGTCAAAATAATCCTGGCATGGACAAAGGATCTGAGGAGGTAAAATATAAATAATTTATATTTAAATAAATGTCAGTTTCGGGTCAGTGTGTGTCAGTGTGTGTCTGTGTGTGTCAGTGTGTCTGCAGTCATGGACTTCTAACATCAGTTGTTTACATGTTCAATATCCTCGGTTGTGAGTTGACAACTTCAAACTGTTGTGTAGACAGAACTGTTGAATTACTAAAAATCTTTGTTTCTGTTCATTATCTTGAAAAATTAAAAATCTTTGTTTCTCATCATTATCTTTAAAAATTAAAAATCTTTGTTTCTGTTCATTATCTTGAATTATTAAAACTCTTTGTTTCTGTTCATTAACTTAAATTATTAAAAATCTTTGTTTCTGTTCATCATCTTGAATTATTAAAAATCTTTGTTTCTGTTCATCATCTTGAATTATTAAAAATCTTTGTTTCTGTTCATTATATTGAATTATTAAAAATCTTCGTGTCTGTTCATTATCTTGAACTATTAAAAATCTTTGTTTCTGTTCATCATCTTCAATTATTAAAAATCTTTGTTTCTGTTCATTATCTTGAGAAATTAAAAATCTTTGTTTCTGTTCATTATCTTGAGAAATTAAAAATCTTTGTTTCTGTTCATTATCTTGAATTATTAAAAATCTTTGTTTCTGTTCATTATCTTGAATTATTAAAATCTTTGTTTCTGTTCATTATCTTGAACTATTAAAAATCTTTGTTTCTGTTCATTATCTTGAGAAATTAAAAATCTTTGTTTCTATTCATTATCTTGAATTATTAAAATCTTTGTTTCTATTCATTATCTTGAATTATTAAAATCTTTGTTTCTGTTCATTATCTTGAACTATTAAAAATCTTTGTTTCTGTTCATTATCCTGAGAAATTAAAAATCTTTGTTTCTGTTCATTATCTTGAGAAATTAAAAATCTTTGTAGGTCTAGAAATTATTATTGTGTGTGTGCGTCAGTGAGTGCCTGTGTGTATCAGTGTGTGTCTGTGTGTGTCTGTGTGTATCAGTGTGTATCAGTGTGTGTCAGTGAGTGTCAGTGAGTGTCTGTGTGTATCAGTGTGTATCAGTGAGTGTCTGTGTGTATCAGTGTGTGTCAGTGTGTGTCTGTGTGTGTCTGTGTGTATCAGTGTGTATCAGTGTGTGTCAGTGAGTGTCAGTGAGTGTCTGTGTGTATCACTGTGTATCAGTGTGTGTCAGTGAGTGTCAGTGAGTGTCTGTGTGTATCACTGTGTATCAGTGTGTATCAGTGTGTGTCTGTGTGTATCAGTGTGTGTCAGTGTGTGTCTGTGTGTGTCTGTGTGTATCAGTGTGTATCAGTGTGTGTCTGTGTGTGTCTGTGTGTATCAGTGTGTATCAGTGTGTGTCAGTGAGTGTCAGTGAGTGTCTGTGTGTATCACTGTGTATCAGTGAGTGTCAGTGAGTGTCTGTGTGTATCAGTGTGTGTCAGTGTGTGTCTGTGTGTGTCAGTGTGTGTCTGTGTGTGTCTGTGTGTCTGTGTGTATCAGTGTGTGTCTGTGTGTATCAGTGTGTATCAGTGTGTGTCAGTGAGTGTCAGTGAGTGTCTGTGTGTATCAGTGTGTATCAGTGAGTGTCTGTGTGTGTCTGTGTGTATCAGTGTGTATCAGTGAGTGTCTGTGTGTGTCTGTGTGTATCAGTGTGTATCAGTGAGTGTCTGTGTGTGTCTGTGTGTATCAGTGTTTATCAGTGTGTGTCAGTGAGTGTCTGTGTGTGTCTGTGTGTATCAGTGAGTGTCTGTGTGTGTCTGTGTGTATCAGTGTGTATCAGTGAGTGTCTGTGTGTGTCAGTGTGTATCAGTGTGTGTCAGTGAGTGTCTGTGTGTATCACTGTGTATCACTGTGTATCAGTGAGTGTCTGTGTGTGTCTGTGTGTATCAGTGTGTATCAGTGTGTGTCAGTGAGGGGGTGTGTGTGTTTGTGTGTATCAGTGTGTATCAGTGTGTGTCAGTGAGTGTCTGTGGGTGTCTTTGTGTATCAGTGTGTGTCAGTGAGTGTCTGTGAGTGTCTGTGTGTATCAGTGTGTCAGTGTGTGTCTGTGTGTATCAGTGTGTGTCAGTGTGTATCAGTGTGTATCAGTGTGTGTCTGTGTGTGTCAGTGTGTATCTCTGTCTGTGTGTGTCAGTGTGTGTCTGTGTGTATCAGTGTGTATCAGTGAGTGTCTGTGTGTGTCAGTGTGTATCAGTGTGTGTCAGTGAGTGTCTGTGTGTATCACTGTGTATCACTGTGTATCAGTGAGTGTCTGTGTGTGTCTGTGTGTATCAGTGTGTATCAGTGTGTGTCAGTGAGTGTCAGTGAGTGTCTGTGTGTATCAGTGTGTATCAGTGAGTGTCTGTGTGTGTCTGTGTGTATCAGTGTGTATCAGTGAGTGTCTGTGTGTGTCTGTGTGTATCAGTGTGTATCAGTGAGTGTCTGTGTGTGTCTGTGTGTATCAGTGTTTATCAGTGTGTGTCAGTGAGTGTCTGTGTGTGTCTGTGTGTATCAGTGTGTATCAGTGAGTGTCTGTGTGTGTCTGTGTTTATCAGTGTGTGTCAGTGAGTGTCTGTGTGTGTCTGTGTGTATCAGTGTGTATCAGTGTGTGTCAGTGAGGGGGTGTGTGTGTTTGTGTGTATCAGTGTGTATCAGTGTGTGTCAGTGAGTGTCTGTGGGTGTCTTTGTGTATCAGTGTGTGTCAGTGAGTGTCTGTGGGTGTCTGTGTGTATCATTGTGTATCAGGTTGCGTCAGTGAGTGTCTGTGTGTGTCAGTGTGTGTCTGTGTGTGTCTGTGTGTATCAGTGTGTGTCAGTGTGTATCAGTGTGTATCAGTGTGTGTCTGTGTGTATCACTGTGTATCACTGTGTATCAGTGAGTGTCTGTGTGTGTCTGTGTGTATCAGTGTGTATCAGTGTGTGTCAGTGAGTGTCAGTGAGTGTCTGTGTGTATCAGTGTGTATCAGTGAGTGTCTGTGTGTGTCTGTGTGTATCAGTGTGTGTCACTGTGTATCAGTGAGTGTCTGTGTGTGTCTGTGTGTATCAGTGTGTATCAGTGTGTGTCTGTGTGTGTCTGTGTGTATCAGTGTGTATCAGTGAGTGTCTGTGTGTGTCTGTGTGTATCAGTGTGTATCAGTGTGTATCAGTGTGTGTCAGTGAGTGTCAGTGAGTGTCTGTGTGTATCAGTGTGTATCAGTGTGTGTCTGTGTGTGTCAGTGTGTGTCAGTGTGTATCAGTGTTTATCTCTGTCTGTGTGTGTCAGTGTTACTGCAGTCATGGACGTCTAACATCACATGTTCACTTGTTCAATATCCTCGGTTGTGAGTCCACGACTTGAAACTGTTGTGTAGACAGAAGTGTTGTGTAGACGGAACTGTTGTGTAGACGTCCGAGACATGACGCTCTGGCGACGAGAGGCCCGAGCAGGTTATGGAACGTTGGTCTGTGAGAAGCTTGTTGTCTGGTGGACGTGACGAGAGGATCCACAGCTGCACTGGAGTGAGATTAGGAACCGAACGGCTGAGAGACTCTACGACAGACAGTCCTGGCAGAAATATCCCTTTTATTATTATTGCAACGACGTCTTTTCCCTCCATAGGAATCGAAAATCAACATTTAGATATTCATGGTGTGGAATCTGTCGCAGCTGTTGCCCTCGAGTCCAGATCCAGCTCCGGAATAATCTTATGCTGGAGCGACTTCAACATAAAGAGTCAAAGATTTAAAAACATTGTCATCTCGTCCTGATGTGTTCAGTATTGAGTTCATGTGATCGATGTCAGGATGAAACTGCGGCTCATAGAGGCTTAGAATCGTGAAAACACTGAAAAAAACATTATTTTGCGTTTAAATTTTGATGCATTTATTCAATTAAAAGTAAAAATAAAGACTTTTTGAGTCTTTATTTACATTACTGTCAGTTAACTGGTTTATAAACATGGTTCATTTTAATTGTATTTATATTATGATTTATTTTTTTTATATTATACTATAAATGTTTTTAGCTCAACAGGCTATTTAAAATATTTTCTAAACTAATATAAAAAAATAAAAATAAAATATATATAATAAATATGAATCATTTAAAAGAAAAATCTATAAATAATCTTTTAATTATAAGAAAACAAGACTTTAAAAATAAAATAAAAATGAAAAAGGTGTTAAATTGAATTTGTCTAATATAAATAAGAGAAAATAAAAAGAAAATAAAAAGTAGAATTTAAAAATGATGGATGGATGGATGGATGGATGGATGGATGGATGGATGGATGGATGGATGGATGGATGGATGGATGGATGGATGGATGGATGGATGGATGGATGGATGGATGGATGGATGGATGGATGGATGGATGGATGGATGGATGGATGGATGGATGGATGGATGGATGGATGGATGGATGGATGGATGGATGGATGGATGGATGGATGGATGGATGGATGGATGGATGGATGGATGGATGGATGGATGGATGGATGGATGGATGGATGGATGGATGGATGGATGGATGGATGGATGGATGGATGGATGGATGGATGGATGGATGGATGGATGGATGGATGGATGGATGGATGGATGGATGGATGGATGGATGGATGGATGGATGGATGGATGGATGGATGGATGGATGGATGGATGGATGGATGGATGGATGGATGGATGGATGGATGGATGGATGGATGGATGGATGGATGGATGGATGGATGGATGGATGGATGGATGGATGGATGGATGGATGGATGGATGGATGGATGGATGGATGGATGGATGGATGGATGGATGGATGGATGGATGGATGGATGGATGGATGGATGGATGGATGGATGGATGGATGGATGGATGGATGGATGGATGGATGGATGGATGGATGGATGGATGGATGGATGGATGGATGGATGGATGGATGGATGGATGGATGGATGGATGGATGGATGGATGGATGGATGGATGGATGGATGGATGGATGGATGGATGGATGGATGGATGGATGGATGGATGGATGGATGGATGGATGGATGGATGGATGGATGGATGGATGGATGGATGGATGGATGGATGGATGGATGGATGGATGGATGGATGGATGGATGGATGGATGGATGGATGGATGGATGGATGGATGGATGGATGGATGGATGGATGGATGGATGGATGGATGGATGGATGGATGGATGGATGGATGGATGGATGGATGGATGGATGGATGGATGGATGGATGGATGGATGGATGGATGGATGGATGGATGGATGGATGGATGGATGGATGGATGGATGGATGGATGGATGGATGGATGGATGGATGGATGGATGGATGGATGGATGGATGGATGGATGGATGGATGGATGGATGGATGGATGGATGGATGGATGGATGGATGGATGGATGGATGGATGGATGGATGGATGGATGGATGGATGGATGGATGGATGGATGGATGGATGGATGGATGGATGGATGGATGGATGGATGGATGGATGGATGGATGGATGGATGGATGGATGGATGGATGGATGGATGGATTTAAATTAAATAATAAGACTAAAATGAAAGATTTACAAACCAAACTTTGAGTTTATTTTAAGTTAAAAAACTAATTGTTTGTCACTTTTCGTTTTGTTTACGAAACATGTACTAAAGAATCGGTGCCCTCTATCACCCCTAGTGGCCTTGACGGAGTTTGCGTCTGTACCAGTGAAAAATAAGACCCGAGTTCTCCATAATCTTCTGGTTCTGGTTCTGCTACGCATCGATTTCTTCGACGTTGTTTTGATTCCCGCTAACATTTGAGCGGAACAATAAACCAGGCGGGGATGAAAACATCGGGAACCGAACTCAGCTAAATTCTTTTGATTATCACGACGGTTTACTCGACTTATATCATTGTTTTCGCTGCGTCTCACCCAAGTTTACGCACAAATAAACTCTCGACGTCCATTAGAATCTAAAGCAAACACACAGATCTTTCCTGTTTACCTTCCAGAGTCTTCAGCTCAGATCAGCTGTTTCTTCGTTCAGCCTTTTACGCTGAAAAACAGGAAATATTTGACTATAAAACTATTTATTTCAACTGATTCTTGGTCCAAAGAACTCGTGTGTAAAAAGTGCATGCGATGCGTTACGAGGGGCTCAGGCCTCGTTCAGTGTAACTCACCAAAATGAGCAACATGCCTGCTTGAGGCCTTGGCTCCTGGCAATGGTTGGAGTAATGTGATCTGCTGTCTGTGAGGACAATCAAAGAAACAGTGTCTTTGTAATTGCCAGAAAATGCAGGCATTAAGAATGCTATATAAACAAGCTGAAATTGTGTTTTTTATATTATAATTATTTATTAAAAATTATAGTATCTAGTGCATTTAAATGAAGTAAACTAAATCTGGAATGAAAAAAAAAGAGAATTCTTCTTAAAAGAAAATATTTTTTTGTAAGAATTAATATAAATGTATAAACTTTTATAAAATTTTTCTTTAGAATATATATATTTGTTTAGACCTTGACCGATTATTATAATTAAAACTTTTAATTCAATTTGACTAATTCCCTGAAATCTTTTTAACAATTAATATTTCGATACCAAATTTTATGTAAATTCAAATCATTTTCTTTTTTTAGTTTGTTTGTTGCATATTTCTATTATTTTTTTTCAGTTTTTTTATACACAAAGGTCGATGAAAAACATCATAATCTTGTCGATAACTTACTTTAAATTAAGACGTTTCTATTTGTTCAGGCTTTTCCTTGATTTTCTGGAACTCCTGTGTTGTTATCAGTTTTATCTTGACCTTTAAAGTATATACTTTATTGAATATTGTTTTGATTGTTTAAGCGCTTTGTGACCCTGGTCTGGAAAAGCGTTATACAAATAAGAATTACTTACTAACTTACTTAAATTGCTATAAAATGGAAATTGAGTCGTATTTATCTGTGTTTGACGCTCGTCTGTCCTTGAATCTATTATAGTGCCGATTAAAAGAAGGAAACAATGTCCAGAATCTCATTGGTGCGTCTGATTGATTGACATGTTGTGTTTCTCGTGTCTGTCGTTCGATAACCTTATTCAACGTCGAGCGACTTTTTAAAAATACTCAGAAACCGAGACGACATTCGTTCAACGATCACGCACCTCAGTGACGGACACGGTTCGTCATACTCTGAGCGAACACATACTTCAGAGAGCGATCACTCACGCCGCCGTGCATGATGGGAAGTGCAGCTGTGGCGTGTGTTGAACCTGGCGTGTTGTCGTCGTCGTTGCTCCTCCTGCCTTCGCCGATGGAGTCCCGGGGCGCAGAAACTCCTTCATCTCGCCGCCACTCGAGCTCCTCTGTCATCCTCGACCCGCTTCCTGTCCTCCGTGTCCTCGCCGGAGGACTATGTCCAATCCTTTCATTGTGTTTTTCCTCCCCTCGTGCCCCTGCAGCCCTGCCACCGGGCAGAGGAGGAACTGTAATGTTTATAAAACCCTTTAATGTGCTGTGTAATTACCCTGGCAGCACCTCCCATCATTACTCACAGCAATAAAGCACCTTGGAACTGACATGTCAAAGTGGGTGAGAGACAGAGGTGTGTGTGTGTGTGTGTGTGTGTGTGTGTATGTGTGTGTGTGTGCACATTCCGCCCCCCCCCCCCCCCCATTATTCATTAATCTTTCCTCCACTCTCTTGTCTTAGCTGTGTTGTCACCCTTTCATTCTTTCCATCCACCGCATCTTCCTCTCTTGACATCCATCTTCTCTCCTGCCAGATGCCCAGGTTTATTACGACTTCTCCTGGAATAACAAAAGCATTCTCAAGGTCTGTTTTAGGAAGTCTTTTCTACGTGTGTGTGAGTGGCTTACGGCTAGGGTTAGGACTAGGGCTAGAGTTAGGGTTTGGGATAGGGTTAGGGCTAGGGTTATGGCTAGGGTTAGGGTTAGGGTTTGGGTTTGGGTTAGTGATAGGGCTAGGGTTAGGGTAAGGGTTAGGGTTAGGGCAAGGGTTAGGGTAAGGGTTAGGGTTAGGGATAGGGATAGGGATATGGCTAGGGTTAGGGTTTGGGTTTGGGTTAGGGTTAGGGTTAGGGTTAGGGCTAGGGCTAGGGCTAGGGCTAGGGATAGGGATAGGGATAGGGATAGGGATAGGGATAGGGTTAGGGTTAGGGTTAGGGCAAGGGTTAGGGTTAGGGTTAGGGTTAGGGATAGGGATAGGGATAGGGATATGGCTAGGGTTAGGGTTTGGGTTTGGGTTAGGGATAGGGATAGGGATAGGGATAGGGATAGGGATAGGGATAGTGATAGGGTTAGGGTTAGGGTTAGGGTTAGGGTTAGGGTTAGGGTTAGGGTTAGGGTTAGGGATAGGAGATCAGAAAGCGTTCATCCCATCCTCTGAGTTTGCTTCGTGCCGTTTAAAAGGAAAAAAATATATAAAAACTTCCTCATGCAATTAACACATGGCGGAGTTCATTCCAGCAGCCGCTCCCCTCGCACCTCACCCAGCGCTCCGGCTGTACCTCCCAGTCAGACGGAGGAAGCCGTCGCCCTTCTCAAGTTAGCACTTAGGCTAAGTCTAAGCTTTCCTTTTTTTTCATCCGGTCAAACATCATTTGGCTCAGGAGGTGATGGGCTCTTACTGTAAAAGTTCCACATTCCTCCGGCGCTGAGATCCTCATTTGTAAGACAAATATTATAACAAATTAGGCAGCAAAACAATGGGAGGGAGTCGCTCTGACGTCAGCCTGCGTTTCATTAGAAATTGCTATGCTAACGCGTTCCATATGGACGAGCCTGCAGGGTAGCCCCCTGCTGCCCGGCCCGGCGCAGCACGGCCCACCTCCGCCTCGGTTGCCACGGCCAGGCCCCCGCCCCTCCGGTCTCGGGGCCCCCAGAATCGGACCCCATCCCAGGGCCCCCGCCATTATGTCATCTTTAATTTGGACTTGTCACACATCACCTAACACCTACCCCCGTCATGCTGTAACCTTTTGTCCCGTCGGAGCCAAAAAGCACTCTGGAGGGTTTTTCCTGCCGATGCTTCTCTCCTCTGTTGTTTTACTCTCCTCTTTCTTCACGCTCTCTCACCATCTTCCCGATCCCCGGCTGCGTCTCACTTCGACGGCCGTTGACCTTTTTTCCGCTAGATCCGACCCACCTGCCGTTCACGGTGATTCAGTTCGTGGCACTGTTGGACCGGAGTCCTGATAACACCTGCGCTCACTTACCCACAGTTGTGTTCCAGGGAAACTAAGTGACAGTAATGTATGAAGAGAGACGGGTGGAAGGAAAGTCAGGCGTGCTTGGAAAGGCCTCATAACGTGGCACATAAAGGGATTCTGGAAACAGTGTTGGACAGAGCGGAGGACATTTGGCCAGGGGTCTCTCTCCTGATGGAAATATGGAATGTGACGGATCCGTTGGATTTCGGGGAGGAAGCAGCGGGGAAGGAAACGAGCGAAGCGATCGGACAAACAGAACTGAGACTGAACTGGAGTCCTGAGAGCGGGTGAGTCGACTTCTGTGTGTTCTGGTGTGTGAGGCTTCATGTGGTCATCACTGGTTAATGTCCTTCATCACGTCGTCTGAAGCCTGCTCTCTTTTGCTCCGTTACATCAACACAAATCAGTCATTCGGTTATTACTGCCTGACAAGTGGACCAACAAGGATTAAAACCTCAAAATCTTCACAAATTATTCAGAAGGTTATTGATATCCAGAGTAGAAATATGTTGCGGCTGCATCGGTCTGGACTGCAGATTGTCATCCGTGCTGGAGAAGGATATGATCAGGATTTTCAGAGTAATCTAGAGTTCTAGACAAAAAATGTTTGTTCATTTTAATGTAGCGACTGGAGCTCAGTTGTCTTCATCTTCGTCCAAAAAGACACTTAAAAACATCAAAATACCTCCATAACGTCCCTCCCTTGTATTAAAGCCTCGACATGATAAGAAAAGTTCTGAAAAAAATTAAACAAGTCTTTATTTTAAGATTGTTTGTAGCGGACGCTAATCTTGTGCACTTGCGATGTGTTTGAATGAGGAAAGACAGGAGCTAAGAGTTTTATTCAAGTTTTATCTGAACAATCCTACTCTTTTCGACGCTTAATAACTTAGATAACTACTATATATAACTATAAAAGAACAGATTACGCTGATAATAACCCCAACATTAGTCGACATGAAATTTTGGGTGAACTATTATTTTAACTTTCACAATATCTCCATAAGAAGGAATTGAGACAATAAAAATGATTTAATCACAATTTTTCAAGACGCACAACATCGCCACATTATCTGCTATAATTCAAATATATTAGACATGGTTCTCAACATGATTTTTCACCGCGTAGGAGGAACTGTTCACGGCCAGAAGCGCAAGTACTGTAGGGGGGTCTCCCCTAGAAAATTGAAACACTATTTCCTGCATTTTAAGGGCCACATTTTGTGAAATAAAGGCAGACGATAAAGAAAATTCCCCATATGCTGCTTGTGACACAGCGTCGTGGCCCAATTCACACCTTAGGGGATCAAAATCACAGCGTAGGGGCCCCTATGCTGAACAGCATTGGCCAGAACCCTGTTAGAAATCTTTTAATGCTACATTTCTTTTGGGACTGGACTGGCATTTAAAATGTCCATGTTTTCATTTATGGAACCTCAAAAATGACGTCTCCAAACAGGATATTGTCTTGCTAATGTCACCCCTGACATGTTAAGAATCACTCAAAACATTATGCTAACCTCTGTCCAGGAGAGGTTGACACGTTCTTTACACAATTCTTCTCAATCACTGCAGAAAACTGACCAGAAACTGTTTCCTTCAACTGAGAAAAATCTCCAAACTTGGGAAAATGTTGTCACAACAATGATCTTGAGCTTGTAATCCATGCGTTTGTGTTTTCTCGCCTGGACTATTGTAACAGTTTGTTTTCATGTCTAAACCAGAAGGATGTGTCTCGCCTGCAGTTGATTCAAAACTCTGCAGCCAGAATTCTAACCCGCTCTAGCAGAAGAACTCACATTTCTCCTTCAAACTCTTCACTGGCTGCCAGTTTCTTTCAGGATCATTTTAAAATTCTGGTTCTTACTTTCAGATCTATTCATGATCAGACCTTCCATCAGTGATCTGATCCAGACTTACACCCCAGCTCGGGCTCTGAGGTCTGTGGATCAGAATCTACTGATGGTTCCTGAACTTCAGGACCAGAGGAGAGAAATCCTTCCAGTCTGTTGCTCCTAAGCTTTGGAACGATCTTCTCTCTCTTTGCTCTTGATGATCTACTGACTCCTTCAAGAAACATCTTAAGATGTTTTTATTTGTTCAGGCTTTTCCTTGATTCACTGAGACTCCTGTGTTGTTCTCAGTATTATCTTGACCTTTAAAGTATATACTTTATTGAGTATTGTTTTGATTGTTTAAGCGCTTTGTGACCCTGGTCTAGAAAAGTGCTCTATAAATACAAATTACCTTCTTACTGACTTACAATATTTATTTTTAAATTGCAATTTGCCAATATCATATATCGCGACAAGTGTGGTTTCAAATCACTCTTATCTTCTATTTTTTTTTACATCATGCTGATCAACTTCCCTTGTTATTATTCAAATCATTAACTTTATAGATTGTATAGCTGGTATTGGGGACACCCTGGAAAGGTTGCCGGCTCATGACCAGAGTACAGCGATCAAATTTTACCAAATGTTACCAAAGTTCATTGGTCAAAGGTCACACATCCGTGGTTGGATTGATATTTTCTTCTTAAACCAGGTTCTTGAAAGCGGACACACACTGCAACACACACAGTAACCGACACCAACACAACAGGAAGTTCCCATTGAACAGAACTCATCCATTCCTAATGCTGCGCCGCACTAGAGCTTTATTCTCATGACCCCACGGGCTTGGCAGAGAGCGCCGCTCGCCTGATATATCTGCGTGGATAAAGAAACGTGAAATCCAACTCAGCTTTTTGAAACAAAACTCCGAGTCATCTCGGCCAATCAGCTTATCCATCAAAAAATCAACATACAAATCACCACGTTGTTCCTGCACGACCCAGAACTCGGCGGGTCGTGATTGATGAGCAGCTCTACTTCCTCTGCTATTCTAGATCTTTCTCGTGGCCACGTTGCGTCGAGCTGAATCGAACACGGAACATCTCGTGTCGGGATAGTTTTACAAGTTGTAAATAATGCATTTATGTTGTAAACTACGACGTATCTTCGACTCAGCCTCAGGTTCTTCGGTACTCTCCTGGCTCAGCTCACTTCATTATTAATTTACCTCAACTGTCGCTTCCCAAGTTTGACTCACTAATGTTTTACAACCTTACGTTCTGCACCGAGGATCAAACCCAGTCGGATGCTGATGAATCAAAGGTCTTTTTTGAATGAGTGAATACTTTTTTTCACATGTCTATAAAAACAAAATAAACTTGAATTGTTTAAGAAAAACAAAAAAAGGTTTATTTCTTTAATGGTCAAGGATGAAAATAGTGACACGAAAGAGTTCTTTACTGCAATAAATTCCTTATCAACAAACTGTTGATAAGTTGTGTTAGAAAATATCGATTAATGATATATCTTGAGGTTTTCATTCCCGATACTGTATCAATATTCCTTAGTACTGTATTGATATAAAATATATATATATTGTTTAATTTAAAGTTATTTAATGTTTATTTTAATATTGTGTGTATAAAAGACAATAATTCTATGTTTTATTTTACAATTCACACTCAAATATTCACAGCGTTTATTCATTTGTGTGCTGCAATTAAACCTCCGGCCACTAGTTGGCAACATTCGTCATTTCCTCCATGACAAAGTAACAACAAAACAGTCAAAATGGCAGCAATGAGTGAAAAAGAAAGGAAACACCAGAGTCCGACAGCTTTTAAAGCTGATGTTTGGACTCATTTGTCTTTAAAACAAAGTTAAACAGAGTTTAAAAATGAAAAACTGACAGACACTGTATATTACGTGTTGCTCCAGGTTGTCAATGTTGCTTCATTGTTAATATAAGTTTAGATTTTTGTTAATGTTTGGAGAAACACTTTCCTTCAAACACTTTTACATTTGATTAGATCAATTATTTCCTACTTTCTTTGTTGTAAAAGCCATAAACAGTGTTGTTTCTTTATAAGAAACTACATATAGTTGTTACTACAGTATCACAGTATATTGTATCGTCACACATGTATCGTGATGCGTATTGTATCACCATGTTCTTGCCAATACACAGCCTGACTGTTGATGTCGACTGTTTTGTATAAAAACTGTTATCAGTGGTTTTGTTGATCGAATTGACAGAATCTGTAGATTTGGGTTCTAACCACCATCATATAGTCCAGTTTTTAAGAGACCTTAAATCATCAGGTTTAATGAAGGTCGTTCTTCAGACTCCTGATTAGTTCAACTATATGTGTTTGATCTAAAACCTGCAGCATCTCAGCTCTTTTCTGGACCATTAAGACTGAACCTGATGTCGAAGGAAAGACACAACACACTTTAACATGATTAAGATCAAGACATCGAGATTGACAATGATTCGGGTTACAGATTCGTAAGAAACTCTTCTCTTAGCGATCTTTTTTTGGAGCCAACTTCCCAGAGTTGCTCTTAGCTTGAGCCATTCTGCAGTGGATACTGTGGAACCTCCTGCCAGACGCCAGGAGGGAGAACAGTACATGGTGGGACTGTGGGTGAGTGTGCAATGTCCTGGATAGGGTGGGTGGTGTCCCAATTATCTTCTCTGGTTTCTTCACCACTCTCTGTAGAGACTTCCAGACGGAGTCCTTGCAGGTCTCAGACCAGGAGATGCTGCTGGTCAGCAGGGTTTTGATGGCCCCTCTGTAGAAGGTGGAGAGGATGGGAGGAGAGACACCCTTCTCATCCGTCGCAGGAAGTGCAGGCGCTGCTGGGCTTTCTTCACCAGGGAGGTGGTGTGTAGAGTCCAGCTGAGGTCCCCTCTGATGTGTACCCCCAGGAACTTGGTGCTGCTGACCACCTCCACTATTGTGTCATTGATGAGCAGTGGTGCGTGGCTGGGTCTGGATCTTCTGAAGTCGACGATGATCTCTTTTGTCTTGTCGACGTTCAGGAGCAGGTTGTTCACCTCACACCAGTCCACCAGATGTCGCACCCTCTCTCTGAAGGCCAGTATTTGTCGTCCCGAATGAGGCCCACGACTGTTGTGTCGTTCTGCATATTTCAGGATGTGGTTGGTGTTGTACCTGGGATGACAGTTGTGGGTCATCAGGGTGAACAGAAGGGGGCTCAGTACACAGCCCTGTGGGGAACCGGTGCTCAGGGAGATGACACCCACATCGTTACCCACACGGATAGACTGGGTTCTGTTGGTGAGGAGGTCCAGCAGCCAGTTGCAAAGGGGGGTGTTGAGGCGTTTCCTTCTTAGCTGAACTCATCTTAAGAGCCTTCTTACGCACTTAAAAATCGGGGAAACTTGGCCAATATCGCACTTCCTGTCACAGAAACTTTAGTAAATATACAACTCATCTCAAACCGTTCAAAGATTTTGGCCCCTTGAGTGATTGAGTTTGATGCCATGTTGCAGAGTTTAGAACGAAGACTCTAAGCCTCACAAGGACATATTTTGCTACATCATCGCCTGAGACTTCAACACTCTAGACCCGAGTCTGTGCAGCCTCCAATTCACTGACCTGTTTTTTCGCTAAATGTCAGTAGCTGGATTAATAATTAGCTTTAATGTCACGGCGACACCTTTAGGATTTTCTCGACTGATCTTTTTTCCAACTTAAAAGTTCACACTCAAGTCCGTAAAACCTCCAGTCCAAGGTCAGAGTGTGCGACTTACTTATTAAGCTACTGGCTAGCGTGGGAATCGTCGATGTGTTTCGCTCGAATGTGACGAAGCGAGAATAGTTTCGGAGCAACATAATCCGGACGCTCAGATGTTAACATTTAGTTTTATAAGTGAATATGGAGTAATGTTAAACACCTGTGTGTCGATCCCTGACACTTTGTGTAGCGAGGGAGTGGTGGTTTCATCGGTAGTTCACCTGGTGTGTGTGTGTGATTTTTATTTGCGTCAATGTTGGGTGAATGATCAAAAGGCTGGTGTGTATGTATCTGCTCTTATAAAAACACGCTTTAGTGTGTTTTGGCTCTTTATGGGGTTTTCATGCTGGTTGGAAGTTAATGATCAGTATTTTCCGGCATACATGACTTAAACTGTGAAAATTCTTTCACACCCAGTACACACTTCTACACACACCGACACACACACGTGTGCTCAAGTATTAATGCGGATCATGATGATATTCCGCGGTGAGTCACTTGAGTCTATAGTAGTCTGTGGTGCGACGAGAACACGAGCCTGTGTATATAGTGTGTGTGTTTGTGAGTGCAGCTGCCTGTGTGAAGTGAGTGTAAAAGACATCAGACACCAGCCTTAATGGGCTTAATCAATGACAGATGAAATTCCTGATGTTTTTTCCTCACCTCAGCACTGTCTGTTTCAATAGCAACAAGGTGGAGAGTATGCAGAGAGACGGATGCGACCGCGGAGGCTGGAAACAGCCACCGTACGAGGATCGTCGAGCGTTACGTCGGGCCTATAAATAATGGCACATTTTTAATATCGGCGTATTGTTGCTCCATGACTCACACGAGCGCCTTCACACCCGTTGCCAAAGTCCCTTTCTGCGCTCCAGCTGGGGACCCAGCTGCGTTGATGTCATTCTCTCGCTGCCACTTTGCTGATTGTGAGTCTTATTTAAAGCAGAGCACTCCATTCGGCTTCCAGGACGTCGACCCCTTGCTCACGCTCGCACATGTGGCCCGAGCTCAAGCGTCACGTCGCTGGCTTTTTTTTTTTTTTGGCGACATAAATCTCGGGAATTAATTTAGAAATATCGGCCACGCTCGCCGGGTAACGAGCGGGTGTCGATCATTCTTGGGTTCTGGGGTCCCACGTTACCCTCATTTAAATGGATATCTGATCCCAGCGGAGCACTAACATCAGGTTCTTTTAATAAAGTAATGTTCAGGAGAAGTTTGTCATTTCCTCCCGGGCCACGCCCCCTTTGTCGTGATTGGTCAAAGCATTTCGGCAGGTATTTGAAAGAAACTATAATAAGGCAAATGTTTAACTAACTGTGTCAGATCCTGTAATGAGAGTTTGTTATCCACACTTCGTCAGGTATTACACGATAGTACAGCCAACATTGATACACGTAAATATCACAATACTTTTAATAGAAATATATATAGGCTTTAAAATTACATTTTATTCTTAACCATAGTTCTTTTATGGTTTATACTTCAATTAATTGTACATGAAATAAAATAGATATATTTTTTTAATATAAAACAAACATGCAAATATTCAAGGCATTTGTTTATTTTTGTGTTACAATTAAACCTTCAGTCACTAGATGGCAGCG
Organism: Callionymus lyra; assembly: GCF_982586985.1. NCBI lineage: Eukaryota > Metazoa > Chordata > Actinopteri > Syngnathiformes > Callionymidae > Callionymus > Callionymus lyra. The sequence goes on along the minus strand of NC_141826.1, from coordinate 24,808,342 downwards.
TTCCTTATGTCCTAAGGGAGAATGAAATCCTGCAAGATACCGCCGATGACTGAGGACGAGAGGATACAGTGACTACAGCAGCTTCTTAAGCTGATGTTTGGAAATATTTTGGTTTGAAAACAAATGAAAGCAGTTACAACTTCGTCAAGAGTCATGTGGTCTGTAAATACTACAACACCAGAGTCAAGTACTGGACAATACTACACATATATACTTGTTACTACACTATCAAAACACCAGGGTCAAGTACTGGACAATACTATACATATATCCTTGTTACTACACTATCACAACACCAGAGTCAAGTACTAGACAATATGACACATATATACTTGTTACTACACTATCACAACACCAGAGTCAAGTCCTAGATAATACTACACATATATCCTTGTTACTACACTATCAAAACAACAGAGTCAAGTACTGGACAATACTACACATATATCCTTGTTACTACACTATCACAACACCAGAGTCAAGTACTCGACAATACTACACATATATCCTTGTTACTACACTATCACAACACCAGAGTCAAGTACTGGATAATACTACACATATATACTTGTTACTACACTATCACAACACCAGAGTCAAGTACTGGAAAATACTACACATATATACTTGTTACTACACTATCACAACACCAGAGTCAAGTACTGGACAATACTACACATATATACTTGTTACTACACTATCACAACACCAGAGTCAAGTACTGGATAATACTACACATATATACTTGTTACTACACTATCACAACACCAGAGTCAAGTACTGGGCAATACTACACATATATACTTGTTACTACACTATCACAACACCAGGGTCAAGTACTAGATAATACTACACATATATACTTGTTACTACACTATCACAACACCAGAGTCAAGTACTAGACAATACGACACATATATACTTGTTACTACACTATCACAACACCAGAGTCAAGTACTGGATAATACTACACATATATACTTGTTACTACACTATCACAACACCAGAGTCAAGTACTGGGCAATACTACACATATATACTTGTTACTACACTATCACAACACCAAGGTCAAGTACTGGATAATACTACACATATATACTTGTTACTACACTATCACAACACCAGAGTCAAGTACTAGACAATACGACACATATATACTTGTTACTACACTATCACAACAACAGAGTCAAGTACTGGACAATACTAGAATACTATCCTTGTTATCACTATGTATATATGTAGTATCCTTGCCACTGTATCGTGATATGTATCGTATTGAATAAATCCCTGTAACAGTTGCACTTGTCAATCATTTTGAACCTAAAATACTTTTGAACATTGTAGTTTGACTTTAAAACTCAGTCCAGCTCAAAAAACCATCTTCACTTAATATATTTTTTATGACCAAACCCCCACAATAACAACCCAAAAGCCACAAAAATGTTTTGCACGATAAGTGCCCTTTAATGAGGTTTTTCTTGAGGGGGGCATAACGATCCCAGCTCCTTAGGGTGAGCAGCGATAAACACCCAGTCACTAACTCTTGCCTCTTTTATGTCGAGTCACTTAGAGTTGTGATACAAAGTCAGTCGGATTCCACGTATAAATACTTGCCGGTGGGGATTCCTTATGTTCTTTGAGTCTGGGAGGAAACAAGAGGGTTTTGTCGATCTATAACATCGTACGTTCAAAAGTGAGAAAACTTGAGAAAGTTGAATCATAGTAGTAGAAAAGCACTAAGACAATGCATACCTCCACCAAGGAACTCATTTTTACTTCATCCTTGGTCCTCAGGGGCCACATTATAAACTGTGACTGTTGTTAGGGCCCGTCAAGCAAAAAAAAAGAAAAACAACAACAAAAAATGAATAAATAAAAAGAAAATTCTTCAGTGTTAACATGGATTTTATTTTTATATTATTATTTATAATAATGTATATCAAACATATTATGCCATAGAATAAGTTGTGTAATATTTCATTAAATTTAAATTCAATTTTAAAATGTGATAGAAAAGGTCTTTTTTTTCTTTTTTTTAATTAAAAACATTACAAATCAAAATAAATAAATATTACTTTAACAAGTTATATATAGAGCTGTACTAATATTAAAATTGTTAAATAGTCATTGAAAACATTTAAAAACGGTCAGTTTTATAGTATTATTTTGACGTCACGCATCTTCATTTTCTAATATTTCTGAGGCCACAAGACGAACAAGTATACATTCCCTTCATGAAAGAACATTATAATCTTTTTTATAAATGATTCCTTCTGCAGCTGGACGTCCAGAGAACGATGGACTTTTTCTGCAGTTTTGTGTTAATTCATGGAAGAATTTAAGTTCAAATAATGATCCGTGTAAACCAGCGGTTGCGAGGGTGACTTCAGCGGGTTTCCTAACCGAGTGCTAAGTAGGAAATTAGTCATTTTTATAACTCTATATGTGGCTGATATTTTTTAACAGACCTTCAACTTGAGAGTGAATGTTACAGAGTCAAGAAGCGAGATATGAAATTATGCGATGTTTTGCTTCTTCCATCAATCACCCAATAGACTCCTCTCTCTGGAGCGTGTTATTTTATGCAATTTTATACAATCACGGTCCAACCGCCACACGTCCCCTGTGAAGGTTTAAAGAAAAACAAACAGAATCAGGTAGAAGCTCTGTGAAAGCTCTGCCAGTGCAACGGAACAGAGCCGAACAGTTTCCCTGCACCGAGGTCCACCTGGATCCGTCCCAGGACCTGGTTTTCATTCCAAGCTGTGCCACACTTGCTGCCTTCACTCTGGAGGTGTCCATCACCGCGCTCCCCCTGGACACATGTATGTCCACGATCCTGGACCTCTTTACTCCCCGTTCAAGTCACGCCCTTCCCTCTCTCTCTCTCGTCGTCTGCTGGCATGTCCCATGTCTTTCCAGCCTTTGAAGGCTTTTCAGGCTGCTAATAAAAGACAGGTCCCCACCACAACAAAAGGCCCCAGCGCCGCTTTTGTATAAACAGTTTATTTCTTTTTTTTTTAAACACTCCATCACACCTCCTTTCCCCCTCACTCATTTTTTTTTTTTTTTTAGTCCCTGCTTCAGGGGGACGTCTGCACTTGCCATTTAATCCGTCTGATAACAAAGATCTGGAAACGTTTACTAAACGAAAGAGAGCGAATAATAATAAAAAAAAAACCTTTTAAAAATCAAATGTTGACATTCAATAAGGGGGGGGGGTCGTTTCTAATTCTTTGTCGGTTCCTTCTAAAGAGAAAGTTGTGAACCGAGCTAAGCTTGTGCACTAATTGTGCTATTTATTGACAAAAAAGTTAGCTTAGCTCGACCCTTGTGCGCTACATTAGCTGGCTTCTATTTCCAACCACGAAAAGAGGCCAAACTTTTTTCACAGTTCAAGGGATAGTCTGAACAAATGTGCACTTATTGTACAGGAAATAAGAAGCTAAAAACACTACAATATCAGTTTCTGTGTTGACTCTTGAGGCTAATTTTAGCATTTTTAGGCTAATTTGGAGTTTCATCTTGGCAGTTATTTACCACCAACTCCACCTTTCTTTGAATACAACTTTTTTACAGCCATATTTCAAATTTAATTTCCTTCCATTTGCATCAATATTCGTGATATTCATGGTGAATTGTTGTGTCATTTATAATCTGCTTGAACCCTTCTGTCTTTGATAGTCACAGTATCAACTATACTACAGTACTATATCTGTAGTACTCGACTCAGGTGTTACAGACCACATGACTCTTGAGAAAGTCGTAACTGCTTTCAATTGTTTTGGAACCAAAATATTTCCAAACATCAGCTTTAAAGTCCCTGTATCCTCTCGTCCTCAGTCATCGCCAGGATCTCGCATGATTTCAATCTTCTAGTAGGAGGAAAGAATGACTGCTGCCATCTAGCTGCCGGAGGTTTAATTGCAACATAAAAATGAACAAACTGTGTGAATACTTGCTTGTTAACTGTAAATGGGGCGCTTATTCCCTTATGGGGGACGCATGGGGGGGGTGGAGTCTATCCCAGTGTCATAGGGCGAGTGGAGAGGGACACCCTGGACAGGACGTCAGTCTGTTGCAGGACACACAAAGATATACAACCATTCACACACACACACTCATACCTTCTAGTATATATAGTTTTGCGTGTCTTGTCAAAATCAGTTCAATAACAGTTATCTTGGGTACTTTTGCGATTTCAAATGATTTTTATTAGTGGTTTTTGCAAAAACCCTGGTACTATTAAACTTATAGGAAACTTCTTTTCAGTACAATTGTGGGGAAAACATCAGTTCGGAGCAATGATAGTGCAGCAACGTATTTGTTTGTCCAGCACAATGTGGCAAGAATTTGTCTCTCCTTCATGTAGAACATTATGAGCTGGAAAGTGAGATTTCTTTGGCTTCTTCACCATCGTTCTCAACACTAACCGACGCACTATGAAACAACAAACTGTGGGAGAATCATGGGAAGTTCTTGCAAATATTTTTGATAAAGAAATTTGGATTTTCTGGCCTGACGATGATAGGAAGCTTTTGGAATTGAGTTGTCATCACTACATTTGTTATTCCTGGTGAACGTGTGGAGATGAAAAGGGGGAGTTTTTGTCTTTTTTTTCTGTGTGTGTGTGTGTGTGTGTGTGCGAGTGTATTCTTGTGTGAATCTGTCATTTAGCCCTTAAATCTCTTCACACTATCTCACAGCGTATCGCAAACAAACTCCCTCCAGCTCCGGGCCTTATCTGCGGCGCACTCCCTCAAGCACCTGTAGGAACTCTTAGGTAAACCCCAAAAACCACATAAGGCGTGTGTACTCTGGCAAAACCGAGATGTTCCCAAGAGTATTCGGGTAAACACGGAGTTGAAGAGAGAGCTGTTTTGTTGGTCAAACTGGAACAGCCTGGCTTTGAATCGGAGTGTAATCCACCACATCCAGGGGAATCGGGTCGAAGTTAAGTTGACAATTTGTCCTGTTTACATGTGTTGAAAATATTTATTTGGCTAGAAATGACTTGTAAGGCATATTTGAAATGGCATATTTTCCCCCCACATGTAAATAACCCCTCTGTTTATGGGAAGTGAACCCAATACGGTCCGAGCTGCTTGGAAAGACACTCTGGCTTGACCGGCTCACTCCTGGCCCAGTGCTGCAGACATGGACAAACAAAAATATGCCTCGGAATATTTCGAATACCTTTGGCCGAATGCTAATTAATCTCACCAGATACTTACAGAGTGTTTGGAGAAAAATACCTGCAAAGATAGCGGTGATATAAAAATATTGTGGAGGAATATTTGCACTGTTTTTCCCACTCAACACGTCTTATAAATTCACCCTGAAAGTCTCGGCTCAATCATCAACCGAATCATCATTTGCCTGTCTTTCCTAATGTCCGCACACTTTTATTAACATTCCCTGTTTTTCTGCTTCTATTTTGTGTTGATCTTTTACTGGCAGCCTGTGTTGCAACAGCTCCAGAGCTCAAAGTAAATAAACCTTCGTTTCTGCCTCTTTTCTGGAGGAAGAATCACAGTAAAACATCATGTGTGCTAAGTTTTGTGTTAAGTGTACAAGTATTTGAGTGTGTCCGTGCGGCCGTGTGTGCATTTTGATGTGTATATGTGTGTATGAGGCGGCAAACCACAGGCTTATTGAAGCTATTAGAGAGCTGGCTGAGCTTCTCTGTATAGCAGCACCAGATGGGCAACTTGAAGAAGATTCATCACATGTAGACGCACACAAACACACACCGTGCACACATGCACATGGTGTACATTAATGCTGACAGACTGACAGACGAATATTAATATGTACAATACACATGTGAGCATAAACAGACTTTGAAATGTATGCGTACAAATTGATCACACACGTGCACTTGTGCGCAGCTGCCGCACACCATCGAGCCCCAACGACGCTCGGAACCCAAGAGCGAAGGCGAGCGACACGCCGAGCAGCATTCCTTCATCTCAGTCATTTAGCTAATCCCGCTCTCTCTTCTCGTCCGTTACGTCAGCGCCACGCCGTGCGTCGCCAAACCGCGCCGAGAAACTTTGATCCTTATGGTGTCAGATGCTGACATTTTTTCCTTTTGCACTTTTCCGTGATGATTTCAACCTTGTTTGTTTTTAACCTTCCTCGCGTGCCATCTTTTGTCTTAAGGATATAACTGGGCTTTCTCTAGTCGTCGATGTGACCCGATGAGGTGCTGCGTAAATACGGTCGAAACGCCACCTGTTGAGTGTTTCCGTCCACTGTTAGAAAAGCAGAACTTGAAGTCGTCTTGAAAACTGAAGTGTCTTCAGCATCGCTCCCTTAGTTTGCATTCACTTTAAAACATTTTTCTAATCAGTAAAACTGCTCTTGCCAGTTGGCTTCCTGTCACTTTTCATCCTGGAACCTTTAAAACATGAACAAACGAGGACAAGTCATGACTGTAAAAAATGATCTTACAGACAGAATTTTTAAAAAGTCCAAATGTATACAGCAATCGACAGAAATTGTTATTCATAAGTTCATTCATTACCTGCCACTTATTCCCCTATTTGGGGTCGCTGGAGACTGGATTCTATCCCAGCTTCTTTGAGCGAGAGGCGGGGGACACCCTGGACAGGAGTTCTCAATCGACCTCTGTATGTTTTTGGACTGTGGGAGGAAACAGGAGTATCCGGGGTTAACCCAGGCAACACGGGAAGAACATATCAACTCCAGCTCCCTGTGAGAGAGTTTTTCAAACTTTTTGTATGACGAGGTGATAGAAGTTTGCATGGATGATGATGTTTGCTGATGATGTAGTGATTTTGTAAAAGACTAAGGAGAAGTTATAGAGGCGATGGAATGAGCTGGAGAGAAGTCAGTAAAGGTAAGAGAGGAATTATCAGTATTTGGGATCAGTCGTCCAGGACTGTTAAGAAGGGAGATAAAGGGTAGAGTGCAGCCAGGGTGGAATGTGTGGTGATCTGTGATCAGAGGAGTTGCCGTTAGTCTTGAAGCAAAGCTTTAAGTTGGATTCTTGACTCGCAGGGTTAAAAGATGCTGAAGATTCTGAGGTTTTCATGGGTCAGAAAGGACAACGTTAGGGGAGGACAGATGGACACATAGAGAGAAGAAACAGATTTTCGGAGCAGGACGTCCCACCTGCTGTGATGGGAAACGATCAAATGAATTATTTACGAGCGAGCTTTTCTCCTCGTGGTCTGATGCTAACGCTGAGATATTCCGAGCGTGTCCTCCTAACATCATCTTCTCGCTAAACTCTCCAGATGTGTTGTATTTGCAGCGACGTGTCTGACGTGTTGCTCAACGTTACGGTAAATGATTAATTCTCTCAACATCTGCGCGGCGCACCTTGCACGCCGTCCAAAAACCTCTCCTGGTTTAATCCCAGTTCTCTCAAAGACAAGAACCCCCGAAACAAAACAAGAAAAGATCTCTCTTTCCCAGAAATCACAGCATCGGGCTTGTCTTGAATTTCATATTTTCCTCACAACATTCCCTTTTTTCGCGTCTCCCTCCGGACTCGCTGGAATTTACTATGAGCCCAATTGTTGCCGCTGAAGTTCCTACATTTGTCATTCATCAAGCCCGGCAAGGGTTATTGGAACATTGCAGTGGCACTTCCTGTGGCGTGGATGCGGCCGGCGCGTATGTTCTTGGGGTTACGGTAAAACAAGCATCTAATGACACCCCATGTAACCACAGCAAAAGGGGTGGGTGGGGTGGGGGGGGGGGGGCACGCGTCAGCAGCACTTGCCCAGGAAATGCTTTGGTTGGCCACAGGGTAATTGGGACTGTCCCGTGTAATTTGGGCAGAGAGGCAGGCAGTTTGGCCCACAGTGTTGCACTTGTTTCTGACTGTTGGTCAACCACAGAGCACCACAAACATGACAGTGTTGGAGGTGGCGGGCGGTGGGGTGGGGGGGGGGGCGGTGGGGGGTTTGCACAGCAATGGACTACAAGGAATCCGCCTGGGAAACCGAAGCTGGAGCATTTGGAACGGCGGCGCGTAGGACATTATTTTTCCCCACGCAGGTTCTCCTGCGCTGAGGCAGATGGAAAATAAGGAAAGGGGAGTAGGGAAAATTCAGCTTAGTCAGGTCTTCTTCTCCAGCAGTTTACTCATCACAGTGTGTGTGCGCATGTGTGTTTTCTCCGTCTGTCAGGGTCTCCTCGGGAGCAGCGCTTACTTTAAGTGGCCCAGACAGATCTCAGACCGTGGAGCTAAACCACAGGTGTGTGCGAGCGAGCGAGCGTGTGCGTACGTATCAGTTGGTGATCTCACCGAATTACTCACTTATCATCGAGAACTCATTGTGTTTTTGGAGGTTTTATACAGTTTTTTGGTATCTAAATGTCTTTGATAGCAAGCATTACCAGCTCGCCTGTGCAACACACTGCAGGCGAGAGCAAGATTAGCTCGTTCTGCTTCACAGATCGACTGATCCTGAAATGACTCTGATGATCCAGATGGTAGATCCGGGTCCCCGCTGATCCTTAAGAGGTCTTCAAAGGTATAAAATTCATGGCTCTAAATAGAAGGCCTTAATTAAATGTTCATTAAAATGACTTCTTAGTTTCTTAGATCTCAAAATATCTAACAGTTATTTATTTATTTTAACTAACAAACAGCAGATGCAAGAGGAGGTTCAACTTCAAAACATTAAGAGACTTCAGGAAGAAAAACTTTGTCCATAAACCTATGTAACTGAATTGTAGGTTTTTGGGGTCAAGCATGGAGGTTTGTCACCGCACGTTATTGATCCCCGAAGTCTCCACCTCCAAGGGACTCGTTGTATAAACAAAGGGGGGCGTGATTACAGCTGGCTGGAGGAGAAGTGAGGCCTTTATTACTTCATAATGGACTCTTGTAACCTCTTGTTCGCCCAGATTTCAAAGCAACTCTATAAAGTAATGAGTGTAAAACATGGTCATGATGAGAAGTTACTGCATCTCGAAGAGGAAGACTTTAATGTTTACTACATTTCAGTCAGAAGAGTTGGGTTTTTACATTAGTTGGCCTTTAAAAAGTCTTGAATTTAACTTTTCTTTTTGTTTTATTGAGGATTTTCCTCACCCTGTTTTTAACTCTTTAGTTTTGTAAGCACTCTGAGATCTTGTTGAAAAGTGCATTATAAATATAATGAATTGTTATTATTATTATTATTTCCTTGGTGCTGACCAACAACATTAAGAAGACAATTATGATTAATGTATTAATTTACAAAAAACAAGATTAAAATGCTCTCAAATTAAAATAATAAAAGCCCCAAAATAATGAGCAATAAAACAAGATATATTACTGTCATTACCACATTTAAAGCATGTTTTTTAGCTTATCAAATCACATTTAAAAGCACATGACACATAATAAGTGTTAACAATCAGACAAGAAACAGGCTCATTAATATTTAGCATCTTATCACTTGGTGGAACTCTCAGCTAACAGACAGGATCGTCTTTAAAATGCACCATTTTATTACATTTTTGTTCAATCTTTTGTCAATTTTGGAAGATGAAGGGTGTCTTATTATGACCCATAATACATATATTTTCTGGCTGATATTTACGTAGCCATGAGAACGATGGTGCACTGTTTGAGCTGCATCCATTCAAATGTTTCAATGACAGTTTGCATCTGTAGCCGGAGCAAGAATATAAAAAGCTTCAGGGTTCGTGTTTAGCCGGTCCTGCCGTGTCCTTGGCTGCTGTCTGTCTCTGCAGATTTTCGGAGAATTAGTGGAATTAGACGGCTGGTTCTGGATGTCCTCAGCATGTGTGTGTTCTGTCTACGTATCTGTCTGTGTTTTCTTGGCTCACTTGTATATATGTGGATATATATGTCTGCATTCTGCCTGGATTTGTGTGAGTGTGCATATTGAAAAGTGCAAGAATGTGTGTGTCGGAGGGATCGGGGTCACCAGCAGGTCCTCATCTCTTCAGACCAGACCAGACAATGAGGAGGGGAGGTGCTCGGCGAGCGCCGCGCTGTGCTGCGAAGCGATCTACAATTTGGGACATGGCCTTGGGCTGCAAGTAAATGAAAAATGAAACAGCGCAGCAGTGGGGCATTAAATGTTTGTAAATCAGAGACTGACTAAACCATGCTAAACACAAAAACACACACGGAGATCAGACTACAAACAGATCTCCCACAGACTGTAGCCCCTGACCCGCTTCTCCGGGGTTCTGGCCCGGATCCAAACCTAGTCAGGTACACACCACGGGCCATTCCTGCGCCAGCGTTTATTTTCCTTCTCGATGCTTCTTTGTTTTCACGATGAATCAGATTGAAGGGCTTTCAACCACAATCGTATGCATTTTTAACTTCAATAAACACAATATTTAGCGAGTCTTGTTGTTCCGTGCCCCAGATTCTTGTGCAACACTAATATGTTTAATAAAGCACAGATGCTGTATCAGCCAGGAGACAGGAGTTTGGATTACCCAGGAAGGCGGGAGAGAGCGTTGGTCGCCAAAGGAGCTTCGGTTTCACCGTTTGATTTCGATCGACTCCTTTTCCCAGCCATTCCATTCATGACTGGGATCCCAAGAGATTCCCGGGCCAGAGTGGAAGGGTTCCCAGGCTAGGGTTTGGTCCAGGAGATGGATTTGGATCTGGTGTGTCTAGTCATGGTTGACTCTGTGTTCCGGGGACACTAAAGGTGCGTTTACATCAAACGTGGCGTTTGGGTTGGAAGTGACTAAATCCCAAACCAAAAATAAATGTGTTTGTTCTATCCCTTGTGTTGTCTTTGTTGTCCACCACTGCATATGTATTTATGGAAGCCATGGAGGTCGGTGACCTAGACCCAGAGACAACACCAGGGTTAAGGATCTGATGGAAACTTTTCCCATGACTTACGAGTCTTGTCTTGTTCATAACGCTCTCTGGTCTTGGCTGAGGTCAATCTTTACAACTAGTCTAGTTGTTTCTGGTTTAAAGGTCGACTAATGTGGAAACCCAACCCTTGTAGTAAATGTTCTTCTCCCTAAGATGCAGTAAGTTCCTCATCACGACAATGTTTTGAACTTATTACTTTATAAAATTTCTCTGAAATCTGGGCGAACGAGAGGTTACGAGAGTCCATTATGACGTAATAATGGCTTCGCTCCTCCTCCAGCTGTAATCACGCCCCCCTTTGTTTATACAACGAGTCCCTTGGAGGTGGAGACTTCCGGGATCGATAACGTGCGGTGACAAACCTCCATGCTTGACCCCAAAAACCTACAATTCAGTTACATAGGTTTATGGACAAAGTTTTTCTTCCTGAAGTCTCTTAATGTTTTGAAGTTGAACCTCCACTTGCATCTGCTGTTTGTTAGTTAAAATAAATAAATAACTGTTAGATATCACGCAAGAAGCCCCTTGGTGGTGGAGACTTCCAGGGATTAATAATGTGTGGTGACAAACCTCCATGCTCGACCAATCACAGCAGAGTGGGTGTGGTTATGGTCAACAAGATTTCATGTCCAGAAAAAGTGGGCGGAGCTTAAGATATTTTTTCTAATGTCAATATCATTTTTTTACAAACACACACTGATGATACAATAGAGTCACACATCACAACAACACATCAACTTTAAGCAGAAGTAGCTTGAAGAGGATTTAAGAGTGAGTCAAGCTATCGACATGAGTCAAAAATAAAAACCCGCCATTTGCAATTTTTCTAGGAAATTGCTAACGGCGAATCTGTTCCCGGCTAGAATATGACATCATGTCCATTGAGCAAGTGTGGGCAGGATCCAAAGATGGCCTTTGTGTGTGTGTGTGTGTGTGTGTTGTGAGAACGTGCCCCGGAACGCTGCTGCGTCGAGCTCGTTGCTATCGACGAAATATCCAGATGGATTCACGTTTAGTACGGCAATAAAACTGGGACAAAAATATAAATCACGGTGCAAGACGGAGGTCTGCACTTCCTGAGTGCTCTTCTATTGGAGTTTAAGTAAAAGTTAAAGTAGAAGCTTGTTCTTAAGATTATATTTGACTTTTGTAGTGAAGCCTGTTTATCTTTAAGTTGAATCTCCGCCTCCTCTTTTTTCTATCCTTCCTTTTCTCACCCGCTCAGAGCCTGAATGAAGACTTCAGCACTTTTTTTTTTACAACTCAACTGCTGTTCACTTGTAAGTCATCAAATGTTAAATGAGTGAATTTAAAAGCAATTTGAATCAGTAGGGACTTGAGAAACAGAACAGTCTCTCGCATTAGAGCGGCAGCAGCACCGCCCTCGCCTCTGCCTGGAAACTCCAACCTGACTCATTTGTGGGTTCAATTAAAAGTCTTTGCATCTGCAGATGGATAAATACGACTGGAGGCTAAACAAAGCAGGAACAGCCAAATACCGCGGAGGCCAAGCTCCTTCTCACCCATTCTAAAGTTTTCCAAAGAAGGTCTGACTTAAATGTCAGTCACGCGTCATGCTAAACATAAACATTCGTGGCCTTTTTAGGAAGCGTCGGCGGCGAAGACGAGGACGAGGACGAGGCGAACTGGTGTTTTACGGTGTACGCTAAACTTCATGTTCTTTCCTCGACACGCCTCCTCCACTCTCATCCCTCTCTTTCTGATTCTCTGTCCTTCTTTCATCTCACGCCAAACATGTCCAACTGTGGCCAATTAGCATTTTTTTTCTCTCCCTCTCTCCCAATCTTATTCCTTTTCCCCTTGTTTGTTGTGTAAATTAGATTTTGAGTCCCGAGACAGATTTTTGTACTGTTTAAGCTCTTTCTTTCTTCTGCTCCCTCTCTCCGCTCTTAACATGAATAAACCTGCTGGCAATTAAACATTTATGGAACTGGCATGCCCCCATTTATCCCATCTCACTCCGTCTTTCTTTCTCTCCCACACACTCTCCTATCCATTCACCTCTAACCTGCTTTCATCCTGATCTGTCACTCGCTCTTTCTTCTCCACTTTACGCTTTGAAGGTCACATTGTCCGCCTCAACTTTCAACACCTGCTATACAGGTCAGCCGGTCCTTGGACTTGTCAGTCCACATCCTTTCGGCCCCGCACTCCTTTTCTCGCTCGCCTGCCGTCCGCCTGACACTCTCTGTCTCCCTCCATCTGTCTTTCTCTCCGAGAGTGAAGTAGGGGAATGATTAGTGAGAACACATTCACATTTTCCTTCCATGTGTTTTGCCAGTGAAACGCCTGTGTGCCCACAGCATTCGTGGACAGCTGTGCCAGAGAAGAAGTGGTGTTTGTGTGTGTTTGTAGTAATGTCTGATACAACCAAGCAGCACTTGCATAACCCTAGAAAAAAAAGTCTGCGGCGTTTTTTTTTTTCTTTTCAAAGACAAAAGGTGTGTGCAGGCGAGTTACCGGGGAAAAAACTGTGGGAACGAGTGTGCGACAAACGCAACAACCCTGACCACCACAACACCCGCCGAAGCAACCCCCTCTCCGCTCTCTCTTGTCCCCCGAACCCGCCCAGAACTCTGCATTAAGACACATGTGGAAACAATTCAGTCAATGCCCTGAGCAGGGTAGCCCTCACACACACACACACACACACACACTCGTATATACAACGCACAGACGGACGCATCACACCCGGGATACACTCACATGTTTCTCTCATCTGTCGCCTGTTGAGGTGCTTGTTGTGTAGCTCTTGACAGTTTGTTAGCTCGGGTACAATCGTCAACCGCCGTCGTGTTATTTACACTCAATCAGTGAGTCCAGGGTTCAGAACGAGGGCCAGCAAAGGGCCACATGTGCTCCGGGGGAAAGAAAATCTTTCTTTTTTTTTTTATTTGTCATTTTTGAACCCACTCAACGTTTCACTAGATGTTCATAAAAAAATCTATTTCAATTTCAAATGTTTGCAGCGACAGCTAATGTGCAAGAAGCTAATACACAACATTTTTACTTTTGAGTTCTTCATCTGTACTTCTACTACCTTGTGATACTCAAGGTGACTTGAAGGCCCCAAAACAAATGTGTTCAGGGTCAAGTTGAATGACCTACGAGCCTTCGGGTCACCTTGACCCTGAGGTAACACAAGGGTTAAAGATCTTTGTTTATTTTCTTTTGTCCCTTTTATTTGTCCAATTTAATGCTAAGATTGTTTAGATATTTTAAAAAAAATAAAGTTATTTTATGTCACATTTTAAAAAGTGTAAATCATATTAAATGAAATATTACACAATTTATTTCATGGCATAATAAAACATTCTTTGCATTTGGTTGATTTTAGAAATATATATAACATAAATTGATTTCATTTCTATCTTTAATTAAGAAAGATGATTGTTATGTGCTCGCCTGCTTGAGGCCTTGGCTCCTGTACTGGTTTTGGTAAGGTCATCTGCTGCTTGGTCATTAAAATAAAAAGTGTCTCTGTATCTATAGTCGTCAGCGTTATATATACTGTATAGACGTGATTGTTTTTCATAAAAAATAATGTTTTAAATTCGTTTTAAACCATCAAAGGTTGAAAAACAAATTTCAAACATCTGTTTTATTTTATAAACGTAATGTACTTTAAAATGTAATCGATTATCATTAATAGGTGAATTCATATGAGGTCAGTCGGACAGCAGGTGGCAGTAGAGTATTTTTTGCACAATACACAACAAGGAAGAAAGAATTACTACTCACTATTTTCAATTCACTATAACTTTCTCAATCGTAATACTGTCAAAATTCCGTTTTTATTCGTTAAATTGTATTTATTTTTTGCTAGCATTAATACAAGTAGTGTTGGGTCGATGAAGCTTCATGATACAGTGTCGTAGTTTAAGAAGAGTTTCAAGGTTTCAGTAGAATAGCTTTTAAAAGTAGAAGATTGGAGCATAGTGTGACATCTAGTGGACGCTAAACATAACAATACTGCTTCATGAAGCTTCATGAACCATATATTACATACATTTAATAAGAGGTGAAAATCTTCCATCTCATTTTGTATTAATATAAAATCCACTTTATCCTCCTTCAAAAGACGTGAGGATCCAGATGGATGTTTTGAACCTTCTCGTCTGAGAAAAAACTGTTTCTGAATGATTTTTGCCAACAGACAGATTAACATTTTTAAGGGAGTGGAAAGTATTATATGTCCACAAAATAAAATCCACATTTGACTCCCAAAAACTCCTGTGTCTGATTCGCCTCCAACTAATAGTCAGTTTGGAGCAGTGGAGTCATAGTTTGCACCTGTGTTGGTGCAAGTGTGTTGCATGTGTGCGTGCGCCAGCTCCAGGTTGTTTTTGATAGAAGTGCAGAAATAAGCTTATTTCTGTAATTTAATATTTCAGTGCCTTCACATCTGGAGCTGCATGTAAAAATGGAAAATAGAGGGGTGGGATACGAGTGTGACATGGAGAGCGGGAGGAACAAAAAAAAAAAAAAAAAAAGAAGAGAGAAAAATACACCCTCCTCTGCAAGCACACACACACTCATGGCTTTCACTGACTCTCTATTCACACTATGACCACAGCCGGGTCTGCACACACACTTTTCTCAGTAACACACAATCTGTTCTTGTCTTTCATTTTCGCTCTCCATCAGCTTCTCCTTTTTTTTTTTTTTCTGTTCAAACAGTCGCACACACGGGCTCGGGCTCTGGTGCCGTAAGTTGGCGTGAGCGCGGAGGTGATCTGGGTGTGATTATTGCTTGGCGCGCCGACAGCTCTGATGATGACATTCAGCGCTTTGAGCTCCTCTGGCCTGGGCCGGCTCCAAACACAACCAGGCAGAACACTCTCTCCCCAATTGCAACTATGCATACATGTGGCGCGTACACAACTTGCGAGAGCACTTCTCAGCGGCGTGTCGTGGACGTGTGCTCCGTCTTTAAGGGCCGAACCCTGTCGATGCACGAGTCCAGGAACAGCCTTTTCGAAACTCGACTCCCAGGAAAAAAAAAAGAAAAAAAAATCCATCTTTGTTGTCACTGCTGCTGCTGTCTGCGTTTCATTTTCCCCGAGCGTCGTTTAAATGCTGATTTCGAGAGAGCAGCTGTGCGTCGGATCATTGCTCTTGAGGCCGAGTCAACACGAGTCTTACCAGTCGTTGGGGCTCCGCGCCCGGATTGTGTTAAACTCGTGTGCGTCTCTGTGGATTTCTGCGCGGGGCCGTCAACGCCACTTTGATGAAGACGCACCGGCGCGTTCAAGGCTCTCCATCACCGTTCCAGCTGCGAGACAAAAGGGGGAAAAAATAGACAAGATGGGTGGAAAAGAGTAAGAAAAAGTGGTTAAATACACACTCGCATGTCTGTGACATATTAGTCACATTTTACTGTAATTGTTGTTTGACCCCATCCCACACTTGGAAAAGGAAAAAAAAAAAAAAGAAATACTTTCGGAATGTGCTCTGCAGTGGAAGGAGTCCAAGGTTTTGTCTGGTGTGTTCTGTACAAAGGGCAGAAGGAGCTTTGTGGCTGCCTGGTATGGCTTTAAAAACATTACAACTATGGGCAGAGGCCTGTTCCGCTTCCTAAGCCCGGAGCTTCGCTGAGGATTGACCCCATCAAAGCTGAATAGATTGTGCCATTTGTAGAGTCTTCAGCTGCAGTTTCCCCCTAAAATCTAAACCAATCCCTCGGTGCAAAATCCAAGATAAAGGAAACACGGAGTGAGTTTTGCTTCCATCTGGATACGCGCAGATAAGCCGGCGAAGGAAAAAAAAAAAAGATGGACACCTGAGTGAAAAACGTCAGTTTGACGCAGGAGTGGTTGACGGATGGCGGGCACGTGGCGAGCAGCAACATCCACGCAGCCCTGCACAGTTCCCCCCCCGGGTTTCATAAAACACAAAGCCTCATTAAAGTCTGGGCCTCCTCGGCGACCAGTCACAGTTCAGGGAGAAGCGTTGTCATGAGTGAAATGGCAGGACACGGAGGACTCGGCTGTGTTCCTGCAGCTTCTCCCTGATTTATGAACGCACAATAACTCCTGATGATTTCTCAGTCTTTCTGGATCAGCCTTCAGACGATGTCGAGTTCTTATTTACACACAGTAACTCAACTTGTTTTAGTCAGACACTCAAATACTCTGTTACACTCCGGACATCTATACCTCTGCCAAGGAGGCGTCGGATCCGGCGGCAGAATGGTTTGAAAAAAAAAGGTTGAAAAAAACAGATTTCTTTGAAGTGGAGGCTCTCTGAGTGCTTTTTTTGTTTGTTTATTGGATGATTTTAACGAGTCGCGTTGGAGCCAAACCTACCTCCTTCAGTCTGAAGACGTTTTTGTCACATTGTCAACATAAACATGTTGCTGAACATTTACTAATGAACACAGAACAAACAGAATTCTCTCTCATGCATCTCCAATAGATGTGTTGCAGGAACTGGAATTGAAAAGAGGAGAAGTTTAAAACACATGTTTTTCATATTTTAACTTGTTTTTCTTCGATATTTGATGTAATTACACGACAGCATCATCATTTTATTATAGAATATTTGATCATCAATCAAATGGGTCACGAGAATATTGTAATAATAATAACAGTAATACAATATATGTGCAAATATTCACTTATTTACACGATTTGTACTAACATGAGTTAATGCTAATTAAATAAAATTTATTTTAAGTCTACATTTCAAATGTTTTAACACATTAAGTTACAGCACATTAAAGATAGCTGTCAATTCTATGCTAGTTTAAGTTTTGTTGCATCAAAAGTAAAACTAAATTCAAAGGAAAATAAAATCGTAGCTATACTTTTTCTTCCTTTTAAAATGTTGTCGCTTTCCCTTGACTGGTCACGACCCAGAAGGACACACTGTATTTACTTATCTGTGATGTTGTAAGTTGTCAACACAACAACACAACATAGTATAGTCGAGACAAGTTGAGTCAAGTAGAGCTGGAAGTTTAAATCTTCCTAAAGGTAGGGTAGGAGACTTTTCCTGAAATGTTTTTTTCACCTTTATTTTAAAAGAACAAGTCATTGCATCCTTGCTGCCTTCTTCATATGTTGTGGTTTCACTTCCATTATTTGGCAGGGGTTGACTTTTGAATTGAAAAACACTTCATGCTCACGACGTTTTGGAGAACATCTACCCCTCCTTTAACCCAGACAGTTTTCATAAACATCCATTTGTACTACTGAGAGTGAGTTTTAACGAAGACGTTCTCAAGCGACTTGCTTTCCAGTTATATAGGTGTGTGTGTGTGTGTGTGTGACCCATGTTTCGTCCTCTCCTGACTTACCCAACAGGGAGTGTTTACGTGGTAACCGGGGGCAACGGCTGCAAGGGTGGGGGAGGCTGATGCGAGGCGAGGCCGCAGCCAAAACTCGCTCGTATGATTTTTTTTTTTTCTGCTGCCAGCTCCGATCGACGCACGTACGTCCGCAGAACATGCTCGGACGTCCATCCATTGACGCGTTGCCATCAACAAGCCGTTGCCGACGAGCGTGCACGGACTACTGGAGTCAGAAAGTTAAACGCACTCTTTGCTCTTTAAACTCCCACGAGGCCCTTTCTTTTTTTTTTTCTCTCCAAGTTTTTCTCCTCCCTTTTTATTTTCTATATTTCTCTCTCTGTCATACTCCTGCTTTTCCTCTCTGTTTGACAATTTCTTTCTTTGGCTGCCCCCCCCACCCACCCACCCACCCGCCCTCTCGACATCTCTGATGATTTTAGCAGAGGTGTGACTCATTGGGCATTGAGCCACCATGTCAGGTAGCAAGGCGAGAGTGAAACCGAGGGAGGAGAAGAGAGGTTTTTTTTTTGCACGGGGGAAGGAGTTTGTTTTTAAAGTGGTGAGGTATAGTGGAGTGGGGGGGTCAGAGATATGCAAAACGGAGTGGAATGTGCGAGCGAGTGAGTCAAAAGGGGGGGGGGGGGTCTAGGAGGGGTGCACGGTCCACACAAGGAAAACATAAAAAAGGAGGGAAATTAATAATTTGACGATTTCCGTCATGAGTTTTTTTTTTTTTTTTCCCTCTTTGCTCATGTTTTGGCCCCTGAAGCTCCACCGAGAGCTGACCAATGTGTTTATGTGCTCTTGGGCAACGCTCCATCCACGACTGTTTATGCTTTAAAGTAGCTAATTACACCAGGGGTCATTAATAACCGTCTGTCCGTCACCCGGAGAAACCTTTTGAAGATGGATGTGGGGGTGTAGGGGGCGTGGCTTACAGACAAAAAGATTAAAAAACTATAATTATGAGGATTTTTTTTTTTTTACAAGAGTTGCAAAATCATGTGGAGAGTCAATCAGTCTGTGCAGGCCTTCAGGCAACATTGGCACGAAGACGCACACAAACACACAGCTGGTATGTAGATTATGATGTTCCCTTCCATGTGATGACATTTCTTTATTGACTGACTTTACCCACAGTTTGCGATCCCCCCCGAGGTCTCGCTACATTTCTCATCCCCGACTTTTGTCCTGAACAGACCTCAGGTCCCTGCCAGAGCTTGTCTCCAGCTCCGTTCTCTGTCTCCTTGTTCCTCTTTTTTCCTGCCCCCAGTGTTTGTGTTCAATCCCTTAAATCAACTCTCACCTTTGGATATTTCAAGAGCCGTGAATAGCTTCATTGAAATGAGCTTTGACGACGTCAAACGCTCGCGTGTTTTTCTCGAGTGACGGATGGAGTGGCTCCAGCTCCGGCTCCTCCATCAGCGTACGGTACTCTGCTGCATGCAGCGGTCGGTTCAGGAAAGAACTTTTAAGGCAACACAACCCATGACACACATTAGTCAGGTTTTTTAGCGTCATCGTGGTTAAAATATCAGCCTCTGTTCAGTCTACAGTGTCTCTTTTAGGCCAAAATTGACTGTTTTAGCGTTAGCATGTAAGAGTCTCAGCTCGTTTTAGCGTTAGCATGTAAGAGTCTCAGCTCGTTTAAGCGTTAGCATGTAAGAGTCTTAGCTCGTTTTGGCGTTAGCTTGTAAGAGTCTCAGCTTGTTTTGGGGTTAGCATGTAAGAGTCTCAGCGAGTTTTAGCGTTAACAGGTAAGAGTCTCAGCGGGTTTTAGCATTAGCATGTAAGAGTCTCAGCCAGTTTTGGCGTTAGCATGTAAGAGTCTGAGCTCGTTTAAGCGATAGCATGTAAGTGTCTCAGCTCGTTTTAGCGTTAGCATGTAAGAGTCTCAGCTTGTTTTAGCATTAGCATGTAAGATCCTAAGCATGTTATAGCGTTAGCATGTAAGAGTCTCAGCTCGTTTTGGCGTTAGCATGTAAGAGTCTCAGCTCGTTTAAGCGTTAGCATGTAAGAGTCTTAGCTCGTTTTGGCGTTAGCTTGTAAGAGTCTCAGCTTGTTTTGGGGTTAGCATGTAAGAGTCTCAGCGAGTTTTGGCGTTAACAGGTAAGAGTCTCAGCGGGTTTTAGCATTAGCATGTAAGAGTCTCAGCGAGTTTTGGCGTTAGCATGTAAGAGTCTGAGCTTGTTTAAGCGATAGCATGTAAGTGTCTCAGCTCGTTTTAGCGTAAGCATGTAAGAGTCTCAGCTTGTTTTAGCGTTAGCATGTAAGATCCTAAGTATGTTTTAGCGTTAGCATGTAAGAGTCTCAGCTTGTTTTAGCGTAAGCATGTAAGAGTCTCAGCTTGTTTTAGCGTTAGCATGTAAGAGACTCAGCTCGTTTTAGCCTTAGCATGTAAGAGTCTCAGCACGTTTTAGCGTTAGCATGTAAGAGTCTCAGCTCATTTTAGTGTTAGTAGGTATGAGTCTCAACACGTTTTAGCGTTAGCATGTAAGAGTCTCAGCTCGTTTTAGCGTTAGCATGTAAGAGTCTCAGCACGTTTTAGCGTTAGCATGTAAGAGTCTCAGCTCGTTTTAGCGTTAGCATGTAAGAGTCTCAGCACGTTTTAGCGTTAGCATGTAAGAGTCTCAGCTCGTTTTAGAGTTAGCATGTAAGAGTCTCAGCTCTGCTAGCGTTAGCATGTAAGAGTCTCAGCTCGTTTTAACCTTTACTCAACGCTCTATTATTTCCACAGACGATATCTTGACTACGTTGTATTTCTCAGCTGATCTTGACAAATCGTTTGATGGCATGTCTGGGAGATTCATAATTGTGTTTTGGAAAAGAAGGAAGATTTAGAGGAATTCTGTGTTTCATGCTAATGCTAGTTAGCGAAACTGTCCTTAGATTTCATTTCCTTAACCCTTGGCTTCCATGAAGACATATGCAGTGGTGGAGGTCGTTCACCTTGACCCGGATATAACACAATGGTTAAAACAATGTATCACTTTAGTAAAACCTTCTTTCAACAGCAAACGACTAAAGGTCGTTGAGCCAAATCTCGACATCAGGATCGGTTTGTGTCTTCAGGTCAAACATGGACACAAGGACCAAAGAAGGGTCTTGTTCACAAATGTCCTCTTGGACACATGTGTCAAACTCAAGTGTTAAACAAGCTGCCAAGAATAAAAAAAAATGATGCTCATAATTCCTGTTAAATTTACATTTGTTTGACCCACGAAAGACTTCCTCTCCAAAACGCAGTAAGTTCCTCATCATGACCAAGTTTTGATGTTATTACTTTATAAAGTTGCTCTGAAATCTGGGCGAACGAGAGGTTACGAGAGTCCAATTTTAAGTAATAATGGTGAGCCATTCACCTCCTTCTCCAGCCAGCTGTAATCACGGCCCGCTTTGTTTATACATCGAATCCCTCGGAGGTGGAGACTTCCAGGATTGATGACGCACGGTGACACACCTCCATGTTTGACCAATCACAGCAGAGTGGGTGGGGTTACGGTCAACAAGATCTTCATCATCATCTACAGATCAACAAAGTGTTTTCAGTGGGCGGAGCTTAAGATCATTTTCTAATGTCAATATTTCAATGAAAAAAGAGTTTTGTACAAACACACACTGATGATACAATAGAGTCCAACATCACGACAACACACACACACTGTTGATACAATAGAGTCCAACAACACGACAACACACACACACTGATGATACAATAGAGTCCAACATCACGACAACACACACGCACTGGTGATACAATAGAGTCCAACATCACAACAACACACACGCACTGGTGATACAATAGAGTCCAACAACACGTCAACACACACACACTGGTGATACAATAGAGTCCAACATCACAACAACACACACGCAAATACACACTTTAGTTGAAATTGAACACGCTAACATTATAATCTCTTTCCTACAGTTGGACTCAAGTATTTGGACGCCACGTAAAAGTCCGATTTTTGTCGATTTCTTAGCTGTTGTGTAAACATAGTTAGTGTCGATAAAGTTGTGATATGCTGGTTTACATTTGACAACTGTAACGAGCACCTGCCAACACAAATATAATTACGAACAACTTGGCTCAAAATCATGACGTTATTAGGACATAACTCTGCGAGACAAGATAAGAAACTGAGATTATTATTGTCAACAGTTACACAAAACTGATGTTGAAGAACAGGATGTGTTCGACTCACACTTCCTGTTGGTAAACAGGAAAGTCTGCCGAAAAGATTTTCGGCCCGTCGTGTCATCGAGTTTGAAACTATTTTTTTCCACACAAACCTGCCTCGACTCCTTTTTTTTCCCCGAGACTCAAAACCACAAAATAATATTTTGAGGATATTAATTCGAGATGATGATCCAGTGTTCGCTGACAGACGCACGCCGGGAAGATCAAAGTCAGATCGCTATCGCCGCTCCCACCTGTTCCCGCTGGAATTTCCTCTCTTCCCAGCATACGTGCATGAGCGTGCACGTCTGTTATGTCTACCCCACTGTTTGTGTTTCTGCATGTGTGCATGAGTTTGCATCTGTTAGCCTGTGGACGTGTGTACAGATGTGTGTGTGTGTGTGTGTGTGTGTGTGTGTGTGTGTGTGTGTGTGTGTGTGTGTGTGTCTCGACACGTCGGGCGGCGAATCTTATCATCAGGAATATGCGTGTGTTCGCGCCCGTCACTCCATGACAGCTGTAATAAGTCTCGTCGATCAGGATCAACCGTCGTGGATTCTATAGATTTCTCGGAGGTTCCTGCAAACATGAAGCGACTCCCGCTGCCTCCTCAAAAGGCCTCTGGTGTTGCTGACGCTTCCATTTTTTTTTTTCTTGCATATAAACTTTAATAATAATATTAGCGGGTGTGACAGGACTCAGGTCTATCCGCCGCTACTGCCAGCCTTCAATAAATATCCCCCTTCTTCTTCTGGGGAATCCGAGAAAGCAGCAGAGACGTTGAGTTTACACAGCTGAGGAACATGTGGACCGAACCTTTTATTCTCGCTCTTTTTTTTTTTTACTTTCCTATCACTTATTTTCCAGCGACTTCACCACTCGAGCTGGTAGAACTTTGAGCTGTTTGCTTTGGAGGCTTTTTTTTTCTCTCGCTCCCTTATCTCCTCTCACCTGCTGCCTCCAGAGCCTCTGGATCTGGACTGATCCTCGAACTTCCACCTCTCCTTCCTGACCCGGTGCCCGTCACGAGGACTCGGCTCGGACTCGATGCCAAAATAGAAACTCATTTTAAAGAAACTTAAAGGGCACCTGATGTGCTGATTTAAGTGTCTCTTAATTGTTCTAGGACCTCTATTATACTCTATTATACTCTATTATACTCTATTACACTCATCGCTTTCTTTTTGCACAAAACTATAATTTAATAAAGATATTTACATTAGAAAATACGCTGAAGCCCCGCCCACTTAAAAATGCGCTGTTTTGGCTGAGAAGAAAGCTCGTCCAAGAAACCACGCCCACTCTGCTCTGATTGGTCACAAAGACAAGAGTTGCATTTAAGGAATCAAGTAAATTTCAAACTCACCCCTAAAACTCCTGTTTTGCACATTAAAAACGGATAATAAAACTAAGGTTTGCTGCTTAATGTACACGTTACAAAAAGTAGCTCTCACCATGTTTAGATAAATATTTATTTTGTTTATTAACATGTAGGTTATTAACTGATTTAGGGCTTCTAGGGGAGGACACCTGCACCAGAGTGACGTCAGAATGTTTAATTTAAACCGTAATCTCTTTTACTTTATTAAGTAATAACTTCAAAACAGAGCGACGTCATGATGAATGAACGACTGCATTTTGAAGACTTCAACATTTACAACATGTGAATAAGGAGAGTTGGGTTTTCACATTAGGTGCACTTTAAAGAAACTTAAGAACTCCCTCCTCTTGCTTGAAAACGAGAACAATCTTGGCTACTTTTTATATATTCCAGATCCTTTTAATACGTCCAGTCTTGAGACAGACTCGCACACCTGCTCAAGTCATCAGAAATACTGCTGAGGAAACGTCACAAATCATTTGTAAAACATCTACACGGCGGCTAAAAGGGGCTCGTGTTGCAGCTAAGGCCTTCTACATATGTCAGGATCACAGAGTATTTAGCAGTATTAATATCACGTCTGCGGCTCTGACGCTGCAGCAGCAGGTTGACTGGTGATTATAGTGATCTGGCTCCATCTGTTGGTCACAGAGCGTCATTGCGGTTATAAGTTTGGATGAAAAACATGTTCCTTGCAAAAAAAAACTGGTCACTATAGATAGACCGTCAATGGATTCTTGAATTTATCGATATATTTATTAATTGTGTTCATTAACAATATTTATTTAACTCAAAATAGCATCTATTTAACTAACTTTAGATTTTATGTTTACATGAACCTTTTTGTAAAATCAAGTTTTGTGTTCAAATTACAAAAAAAACAAAAACAAACACAATACTGCCTCCTGCTGACCAATAAATTATTATAGATCATAATCAATACATCGCTTAGTTGTTGTGTTTTTTTTAATTAATTTTGATTTTTTTTTAAATATTTTGAGCATTTACTTTTTCGTTTATTTTAGTTTTATAAACATTTCACTTTAATAATCAAACACAAACTTCAATTGTCCCCTAAAAAAATGTTTTTAATCTTGTAGTTTGTTTCCTTTGCTACCTTCATAGTTAGACAAAACGTCTTAAACATAATAAATATATTATGGCAGTTATTCAACAAAATACGTACAAATATTCGTTTCTATAACTAGTTATAAAATCTATCATTGAGGGTAACTTCCCTTCATGTTTTTTGTGTTCTTGAATTTGACGTCAATCCAACATCTTTAACTTCTCTTCTGTGATCGTCCTCCTCTGTCAGGTTAAATACTTATTATTTGTAAATACTCTACATATATAAAAGTCTATTTCTGTGTCGTGTGTGATTATCGGTCACACATTTGACTTTTTAACTTTTTAAATTGTTGATTTCTTAATGCTTGACGAGGTTCAATAGAAGACAAAACGAAATTTATCAATTTTTATATTTTAAAATACATATATTGTCAACGTCACATCACATTAATATAAAGAATAAAAACCATCATCTTCAATTCTGACCCTTCAAGTTTGACCTAATTTTGTCGTCGTCCTGTCTTGAGTTTTATGAAGTAGATCAAAGGGGAATTTATTTCTTTGTCAAAATATTTCTTTGTCGAATATTTAGGAAGATTTTCTTTGAGTGGTTTGTTCTTTGACGCTGCATAAAGTCAGATATAATGAATCACAACTTTTAAAAATAGTTTCTGTTTCTTTAATCTCGGACAAAAGTATTGAAACGAGACAATTAAGTCAATTTTTAATATGTTGGTAAAATGACAGAAGATGTTCACGGTCAATTTTTGTTTATTGGACTATTTTTTGTGAAACTAACATTATTTAATTATTTATTGCATTAAAATAACAACAGTTTTGTTTCATGAGGGCCGCACAGATTCAGATAAATGTGGCCCCTTGACTGCGCTAAACAGAAGAAAATATATTGACTAAAGCAAGAAAATATACTGATGCCAGTATATGTTTTATAAATTTAGGTCTGATGTAACAGAACAATTCATCAACATAGTTAAGTTGAAGTCAAACTCGTATCATTATTTGCTGTTGTTTTTAATGAAAACATTTTTATTTTTTAATAGTCAACAATAATAATATCACAGCCCTGGAACAGATATTTAAAAAAAAAAGAAAAAAGAATAAAAAGAGGTCAATGAATAGTACACGTTAAATAAACAACATGAAGGTTAAATACTTTAAAATATAATTCAAAAATAAAAACGGCTTTAATAAATACGTTTGTTTTCGCTGTCGTTCTACAAATCATCCAGTAGATGGCAGGCTAGGGTCGCAAACGGAAAACTTCCCATTAACCATGAATAAGAAATAATTAATCGATAGACAATCATCTCTGGATCAGAATCGAACTGTGTATTTCTGGACACAATGTAAGTTCCATGTACTCTTGGCTTCACCACTAGTTTAACACAAACCAACAGATGTCTGGTTTAGATATTAAGAGGATAATCCTCTGACCCCCAGTTGAGAATACGATGAAAGTATTAGGTGAAGATTTTGAAATGAGTTTCATCAGGACAAGCTGTGCGATGTAATACTGACAATATGACGGAAACTTATTTCTTATTATGAGTATTTATGTGCAACGAAAAAATTTCTCAAAGACTCCCATGAAGCAACCTTTTGTCCCCGTAATCCTACTTATTTATTTTATTTAAATATAAAATAGACAATATACATATAAATCTAATGAGTTGAAAATATATTTAAAGTATTTTTTATATATGTGTAGTATTGTGGAGGACTTGACTCTGGTGTTGTGATAGTGTAGTAACAAGTATATATGTGTAGTATTGTGGAGTACTTGACTCTGGTGTTGTGATAGTGTAGTAACAAGTATATATGTGTAGTATTGTGGAGTACTTGACTCTGGTGTTGTGATAGAGTAGTAACAAGTATATATGTGTAGTATTGTGGAGTACTTGACTCTGGTGTTGTGATAGTGTAGTAACAAGTATATATGTGTAGTATTGTGGAGTACTTGACTCTGGTGTTGTGATAGTGTAGTAACAAGTATATATGTGTAGTATTGTGGAGTACTTGACTCTGGTGTTGTGATAGAGTAGTAACAAGTATATATGTGTAGTATTGTGGAGGACTTGACTCTGGTGTTGTGATAGTGTAGTAACAAGTATATATGTGTAGTATTGTGGAGTACTTGACTCTGGTGTTGTGATAGTGTAGTAACAAGTATATATGTGTAGTATTGTGGAGTACTTGACTCTGGTGTTGTGATAGAGTAGTAACAAGTATATATGTGTAGTATTGTGGAGTACTTGACTCTGGTGTTGTGATAGTGTAGTAACAAGTATATATGTGTAGTATTGTCCAGTACTTGACTCTGGTGTTGTGATAGAGTAGTAACAAGTATATATGTGTAGTATTGTCCAGTACTTGACTCTGGTGTTGTGATAGAGTAGTAACAAGTATATATGTGTAGTATTGTCCAGTACTTGACTCTGGTGTTGTGATAGTGTAGTAACAAGTATATATGTGTAGTATTGTCCAGTACTTGACTCTGGTGTTGTGATAGAGTAGTAACAAGTATATATGTGTAGTATTGTCCAGTACTTGACTCTGGTGTTGTGATAGTGTAGTAACAAGTATATATGTGTAGTATTGTCCAGTACTTGACTCTGGTGTTGTGATAGAGTAGTAACAAGTATATATGTGTAGTATTGTCCAGTACTTGACTCTGGTGTTGTGATAGTGTAGTAACAAGTATATATATGTAGTATTGTCCAGTACTTGACTCTGGTGTTGTGATAGAGTAGTAACAAGTATATATGTGTAGTATTGTCCAGTACTTGACTCTGGTGTTGTGATAGTGTAGTAACAAGTATATATTTGTAGTATTGTCCAGTACTTGACTCTGGTGTTGTCGTATTTACAGACCACATGACTCTTGACAAAGTCTTAACTGCTTTCATTTGTTTTAAAAACAAACTATGTCCAAAGCTGCTGGAGTCATTGTATCCTCTCGTCCTCAGTCACCTCCTCGGGATTTCATTGTTCCTTTAGCCTTGAAGGACTCAATGACTGATGATATCTAGCGATCAGAATATTTAATTTCACCAAAACATATTATTTAGAAGTAATTGTAAAAGTAAATAAATATATATATATATATATTATACTTCATTGAAATGTAAATCATGGAAGAGCTATAATAAATATAAGACATGATTTCAAACCACAAACATTCTTCTCTTACACTCCTAGTAAAACACGTCGTCTTGTTGACAATTTTATGGTTAAATACATTATTTATTTAGTTTTATATTCAAAGACGTGACCACGGAAGAAGCGGTTTACAAACACTTACAGCAAACAGACAGCAGGTGGCGACATACGCCCGAGGATCATATAAACAGACTATTTTATTTATTCGTCAGCATATGATTCAATGTCAAATGTGACCGAAGACGCAGCTCAGTTAGTGGTGGAAGGTCACAGAGAGGTTCCAGCCTCGCTGGCTTTGTCTCTCCGGGAAGGAAGACGTGGCAGCTGAAGGGTGGGGGGGGGGGGGTGGGGGTCAAAGGTCATGGTCAGGTGGTTCAGAGAAAGTAACAGTGCTGTCTCTGTCGGACAATGAGTTGATCGCAGCGGATGAGAGCAGCTTAATGCTGCGTGTAATGCATGTTAATGTAACAGGCACCGAGGGACTCTGGGCCGCGGCGCTGCGGGATTATTTATCACAAAACATTTGTATTCTTCGGTCGGAGAACGGTTGATCCCGGATAGCTTCACTCTAATCCTTCACTCCGTTAATTAAAAAGAAGGGAAAAGCAATGGAACTGGCGCTGGTGTGGTTTTTTTTTTTCTTGTCCAGAAATGTAATCATTGAAGCTTAACCATCTGCTGGAGGTTAAGTCTGCCAGCAGATTGTGTTTTCTGCTTATTTAAAACCTGAGGATTTCTTGAAAAAAAAGAAAGGGGGGAGGAGGGTTTGTGTTTGTTTGTCGAGGAGATCAGAGAAAACTTCTGCGAGGAACGCGTTCGCGGAAACACTCCAGTGTCAGGAACGTATTTTTCTGGAAAAATATTCATTATTTGAGGCAGATAACCATGAAAAAACTTTTACACCAATTAAAAAGAAACTAGATACAAAAACTAGAAAAGCACCGTGTAGACCTCTTCCAAGCAGCTCACTAACATCCAGTATTGATAGATTCAAATTAATACATTTTTCCAAAAAAAAACTGAAAATTACATTCAAATATGCATCATTAATCAACCTTCTGGATGAAATTAATCATTTAAATACGATTTTTAAACTAAACTTGCTAACGCTAACGAGGCTACTACGGATGTTTTTGACCATTTACTGCATTTTTAAGACAAGAAAAAAAAAAGTGTAAACAGCGGATAAATATTCTCATTTCTCAGTGTAATTCCTGACCTTTAGATGTTTAATGAGCTCCAAATGCGTTTTAATTGGTCCAAATGCCTTCACAGTCACCGACTAATGGACAATTTCCTTCGGTCGTTTAACCCTGTTAAGCCTGGAATGTTCGATAATCGGCCGAGAGTTTCTCTTTTTTCCGTGTGTCCTGATGAACCATGAACGAGAAAATGTCACACAATGCCTGCATTAACTTTCCCTAATAGAGAAATTGAACATAATAACAGAAGAAAACACATTTAAAAAAAATTAAATTGATGTTATTGTTGATATTGTGATCTACAAAGATGCTGGTGTTAAAGATAAGATAAGGAACAGATCGTACAGACCCGCATTAAGTTTTAAACTGATCTTTAAAGTAATACATTTTTAATGACAACATCAAAATCTCCCACTTCCTGTACCAGAGAATGTTTTGGCAAGACGACCCTTCTGAAAAAAAATATGTCCCTTTTGTGTGATTGAGTTCGACATCCGGGATTTAAGGGATCAAACCTAAGTCCTCCCCTTAATAGAAATTGATGTAACAACACAAACCCACGAGGACAATATCACACACACGGATTAGAAGCATCGTCGGGAAAATGTGTGTCCGTTATTAACAGTAATTCACTTAAAATCTTAACCTTTTAAGCAGATTAATGGTATAAATATTGTCTCATATACATCATGTACAAGAGTCAAAGATTCATAGATTTAAAAGCTTAGTAGTCGATGAGACACAATCAAGTAAGTAAGTTTCTGGACCAGGGTCACAAAGCGCTTCAACAATCAAAAACTATACACAGTTAGAAATACCGACTGATTTAAAACCTCTACATTCTACAAGGTCAAGACATCAGACAAACAAAGAAGTCCAAGAAAATCAGGAAAAACTTTGAATAAAAATGTCTTGAGATGTTTCTTGAAGGAGTCAGTAGATCATCAAACACAGATGTTTCTTGAAGGAGTCAGTAGATCATCAAACACAGATGTTTCTTGAAGGAGTCAGTAGATCATCAAACACAGATGTTTCTTGAAGGAGTCAGTAGATCATCAAACACAGATGTTTCTTGAAGGAGTCAGTAGAACATCAAACACAGATGTTTCTTGAAGGAGTCAGTAGATCATCAAACACAGATGTTTCTTGAAGGAGTCAGTAGATCATCAAACACAGATGTTTCTTGAAGGAGTCAGTAGATCATCAAACACAGATGTTTCTTGAAGGAGTCAGTAGATCATCAAACACAGATGTTTCTTGAAGGAGTCAGTAGATCATCAAACACAGATGTTTCTTGAAGGAGTCAGTAGATCATCAAACACAGATGTTTCTTGAAGGAGTCAGTAGATCATCAAACACAGATGTTTCTTGAAGGAGTCAGTAGATCATCAAACACAGATGTTTCTTGAAGGAGTCAGTAGATCATCAAACACAGATGTTTCTTGAAGGAGTCAGTAGATCATCAAACACAGATGTTTCTTGAAGGAGTCAGTAGATCATCAAACACAGATGTTTCTTGAAGGAGTCAGTAGATCATCAAACACACATGTTTCTTGAAGGAGTCAGTAGATCATCAAACACAGATGTTTCTTGAAGGAGTCAGTAGATCATCAAACACAGATGTTTCTTGAAGGAGTAAGTAGATCATCAAACACAGATGTTTCTTGAAGGAGTCAGTAGATCATCAAACACAGATGTTTCTTGAAGGAGTCAGTAGATCATCAAACACAGATGTTTCTTGAAGGAGTCAGTAGATCATCAAACACAGATGTTTCTTGAAGGAGTCAGTAGATCATCAAACACAGAGATGGTTCTTGAAGGAGTCAGTAGATCATCAAACACAGAGATGGTTCCAAAGCTTAAGAGCAACAGTCATTCATTTGATTAAAAATTAATTTGAATCATTGATTTCTCTCCTCTGGTCCTGAAGTTCAGGAACCATCAGTAGATTCTGATCCACAGACCTCAGAGCCCGAGCTGGGGTGTAAGTCTGGATCAGATCACTGATGGAAGATCTGACCATGAATAGCTCTGAAAGTAAGAACGAGAATTTTAAAGTTGATCCCGAAAGAAACTGGCAGCCAGTGAAGAGTTTTAAGGAGAAATGTGAGTTCTTCTACTAGAGCGGCTCAGAATTCTGGCTGCAGAGTTTAGTATGAACTGCAGTATGAATATTCAGGCAAACGCCTCTAGTCATTTGTGCAAACACACTAAGATGGCCGTCTCATGTGTTGGTTGTGGAATTTTACTGTAGTTGATGTCTTCTAGAGAGAAACTCTTTTTTTAGTCGACTTACACAGATGTCTGTCCTTGTCCTTGAACCAGACTCAGTGTGAGTGTCGACTTGACCTGCAGGACCTGACGAATAACTGAGCACTTGGATTCTAAAGAGAGTCAATGATTATTTAATATGAATTAAATATGAAAGATATAAACAGATCCTTCTTGTTTAGACACAAAATAAACTGTTACAATAATCTAAACAAGAAGAAACAAACGCATGGATTATAAACTCCAGATTGTGTTGTGACATCATTTCCATAAATTTAGAGATTCTTCTCGGTTGAAACAGTTTTTGGTCAGTTTTTTGTCCATGTATTAACATCAGGGACGAGACACCATCTTCTCAGGGGCCCCTTGGACACGCTCCAGTCTTATAATCACAAACAAAGCCATTAGTAAAAATAGAAACCACTTAGCCCACATCCACGTGAACCCTGTTATTGTTTGAGTGCCGATAAATAATTTATGAACGCCAACAAAAACAAAACATGGAACTTACATTGTTAAAAGCCTTTTTGGAGCCTTTATTATACCAACTTCAGCACCATTTTTTTTCCTCTTTTTTTTTCAACCATTCCGCAACAAATAAATGCATTTATTGAGACGAGGAAAGTGTAAAAGCAAAGCTCGAATCCCGTGGAGGTTTATTCTCACGAATATTCTCAGCTCTGAAAAAACGTTTTTCATTTTCTCTCTTCCTCGTCTCTCTCTGCTTTGCTAACAAGCCCGGCGCTGCCTGCGGGCGCAAAACTGTGTCGTCAGTCCTAAAAAGAGACTTCACATTCTAAGCCACCATTTAGATTAGGATGCCACTCGTGTCAGTCTGGAGACGAACCCCAATCCACAAAAGCATCCTTTGCTCGCCCCCCTCACTGTCTCCCCCCCCCCCCCTCACCCTCCCCCGTCTCTGCTTGATTCAACTGACCAGGATTAACTCCCATTACTCGCCGACTGACGGCTCTAAAAGTGTAATGTTTTACACCTTTGTTCCGTCTATTCCTCCGGGATTACTGTCAGGTTTTTTTTTTTTTTTACTGCTTCTTTGTCCGCCGTCGCAAACACGCCAGTCACAGGATATTCATTTTAATCCATCCCATAATACCTGATTAGAGACAAGTGCGATTAAGACTTTGTGACGTTGCTTTCATGTTGATTATGTTGATACATGCTCACGTAAATGTAATCTTGTGATGCATACACCGTTTTAAATCGGACTCCAGCTGAACACGCCAAATATTTGTTTGTGTGTTTGTCCTGATTAATGACGCGTTTGTCCACTGATTTGTTTGAGTGCTCGTATGAAAACCTGTCTCTTCATTTGCAAAATAACTCAAAAACTGATCAAATCATTTATATTTATGAGGACAATTTCTACCCATTAATACTGATGGGAGTAGGCTGTGACGCAGCTCACCATCAGGAGGAATTTAAGTGTTTTGCTCAAGGACACAATCTTATCCAGGGCTGGGATTGAACCCGCAACTTCTCAGGCCACGAGCCAATCAGTTTACCGTCTGAGATTTTAGTTTTTTGTGTGTGTTGCGAGCAATGCCAACTTTCGTCCGATCTTTGCCACCAATGACACTTCAAATGCTAAAAAATGAACCGTATAAGTAAAGTATATGATCAAATACATACATGAAAAACCCAGTAATTATACTCCAGATATGGGTGTAAATACAAGTATATATTTAACCACGTGGCCAAAACATATATTAAATATAAATATTTTTGCTCCATTTTTATTTAAGATGCTTGTGAATAAACTGAGGAGAAACTAAATCTCACTGAGCTATTTATATTCATTAATATTCAATCAAAACAACAGTCACGTCATTCGCCTCAGGCTCTTTAATTACATCTGTCAAGGAGTGGCTCGTTTAATTTGTCTTGTTGATTCACTAGTTTGTTTGTAAACAGAATTTTCTTTTCAGAGAAACTTTAAATGATTGGTTCGTGTTTAGGTATCAGAAGCAGCTAGATTTTGATAGTGTTCTCTGGCTTTAGATGATTAGTAATTCATGTTGTATGGCTGCTCATCAGTCCAGCTCCGGTAACAACAAGGTGAAACCAAAAAACTTCAAATAATGCCGAAAATTACAGCAAACAATTAACAAAATAAATCATTTTAAAGATGACAATATTTAGATTTTATTGCTCAATCGACAATAGTGATATGACGACTAGTGGTTGCGAGTTCAATTCTAGAGGTGGAAGAATAGGTCCTTGTTACGGGATCTAGTTGGGGTTTTACCTCAGGGGCCCAGTTTTATACAATAGCTGTTGTGAGGGACCATCAAGCGAAAATAAATGAGCGAAAAGTATAACATGAAGTAATAAAATCAAGCTAAATAACTCATTTCATCTTTTTGAGGGACACTAAACACAAAAATGATAAAAAAAAAAAAATGGCAGAAAAAGTACTGAAACAAAAACTATTTATTATACATTTAGAGACATAAAAAATAGGTAGAAATTCTAAATAATAATTGTTTGTTTGTACTTTGACGTCCTGAGGGCCACAAACATACAGTTTTCACTATGCCGAGGTCTGCATTAGGGGCTACTTCCTCCGCCTATTGAGAGGGCCGGCCCTGAGACTCCTGTTGGATTCTATCTATGAATTTTCTCCTAAAAACATAGTTAATCAAACATATTGTCGTATTGCACTGCACTTCTGGATTTATTGTCTGGTTTTAATGATTCCTCCATACTTGTTTTGAATAAACTATTCTTCACTTAACTGTTCTTTTCTAGATTTATCGTGACTCGGGACATTGTTGACACCCGAGGGGTGGAAAGAAAGCCTCAATACGTGATCAGGTTTTTACTGGGCTGAAGCGAAGAGCCTCCCGGCTGGTGAGAGAAGCGCTATCAGGTGATATTCAGAAGGGTCGTCTGCAATCTGACCTGTGTGCAGCACGAGCCACTGCCGAGCGACGCTCAGGATTCAAATCTAATTTTGCACTTCATCTTCCAGCTCATCTTAAACGCGACGCTTTGAAAAAGTGTCTGAAATACCTCTTGAAACTCTGAGATGTTCTATTAATAGAAAAATCCTATGATTAATCCTTCAAATATTTATAGTAAATGTGTGGCTGAGGCAAATAGAAGTTGGGCTTTAATGAGCCACTTAAGTTGGACTCTTGCTTGTATGGTGCAAACGTGCACAAGATCTCGCTCTCACGCCTTCTGCTCTCCTTGATGGGTCAGAGGATCAGACGGGGATGATGAACGGGTTAAACGTCTACAGTGATTAGACTCGCACTTGGTGTCTGCGTCCTCCAACACTGAGCTGAGATGAACAAACCCCCTCCTCTCCTCGCTCCCCTTTTTTTTCCCTCTCCCTCCCTCCCGCTGCCTCTCTCCATCCCTCCCTCTCCCTCTCTCTCTCTCTCTCTCCCTCTCTCTCCCGGACACACACACACACACCTCCCCACCAGCTCCTCGGAGTGTCTAATACAGTGGAAAATCAAAGTGCGAGTCTTCGCGGCTCAGACTCCGCGAGTGAGGCGCATGTTGACGGAGACAGGTGATCACACCTCCCACGTCCATCCGAATGTGGCTCCTGTGAAGTTACTTTACTCTGGATTTATTTTTTCTTCTCCCTCCCTCGACTCTTAAGAGGCGAATGATGCCAGTTTGAGGTGTTTTACGCGCGCAGCAGGGATGGATCAGAGACTCCACAGAGGCAGCTGGGTGCCAGTGACGGGACTGGTCATATGTTTGCTTCTGTGCGCGTGTGTCGTGGACCTGGTTCTCGCGCAGATCCGATACTCCATCCCAGAAGAGTTGGAACACGGCGCCTTCGTGGGGAACATCGCGGAGGATCTGGGTCTGGACGTCGCCAAACTCTCCGCGCGTCGCTTCAGGATCGTCTCCGGAGCCAAGAGGCAGTACTTGGAGGTGAACCTGGAGAATGGAATTCTGTTCGTCAACGAGAAGATCGACAGGGAGGATCTGTGCGAGCGGAGCCCGAGCTGTTTCCTGCATTTACAAGTTGTCATCGAGAACCCGCTGGAGCTGTACAGGGTGGAGGTGGAGATCCTGGACGTCAACGATAATTCTCCCAGTTTTCCGTGGAGTGAGTTTAACATCGACATCACGGAATCGGCGGCTCCCGGGTCCCGGTTCCCCATCGAGAGCGCACAGGACCAGGACGTGAGCAGCAACTCTCTGCGCTCGTACCAGCTGAGCGCGAACGAGCACTTCGTCCTCAACGTCCAGACGCGCAACGACGGGAGCAAGTTCGCGGAGTTGGTTCTGGACACGCCGCTGGACCGGGAGCAGCAGAAGAAGCACGAGATGGTTCTGACGGCGTTCGACGGCGGGTCGCCGGAACACTCGGGCACGGCGGTGATCACGATCACGGTGCTGGACGCCAACGACAACGTGCCCGTGTTCGATCGCTCCGTGTACCGGGCGAGTCTGGTGGAGAACGCGCCGAGAGGGACGCTGGTTCTGAAGCTGAACGCCTCGGACCTGGACGAGGGATCGAACGGAGAGGTGACCTACGCGTTCAGCGGACACGCGCCGCTCAAAGTGCGCGAGTTGTTCGGCGTGGATCCGTACACGGGTGAGATCCGCGTGAAGGGGGTCGTGGATTATGAGAAGGCGAGCGTGTACGAGCTGTACGTGCAGGCGCGGGACCGCGGACCCTCGGCGGTGGCCGTGCACAGCAAGGTCCTGGTGGACATCCTGGACGTCAATGATAACGCGCCAGAAGTCATCCTCACCTCGGTGTCCACCCCGGTCCAGGAGGACGCGACGCCCGGCACCGTGATCGCCGTCATCAGCGTCATGGACCGGGACTCGGGAGAGAACGGGATGGTGGACTGTCAGATCCCGAATAACGTTCCGTTCCAGCTCCACACGTCTTTCAAAAACTATTACACTCTGGTGACGAGTGAACATTTGGACCGGGAGACTGTGCCCGAGTACAACATCACACTTTCGGCCAAAGATCTGGGCTCCCCGTCCCTGTCCACCAGGAAGACCATTCTGGTCCAAGTGTCCGACATCAACGACAACCCCCCTCGGTTCTCCCAGCCCTCGTACACGGTGTATGTGACGGAGAATAACGCCCCGGGCGCTTCCATCTGCACGGTCACAGCGTTCGACCCGGATTCTAACCAGAACGCGTATCTGTCCTACTCGATCGTGGACGGTCAGATCCAGGGCATGCCAGTGTCCACTTACGTCTCCATCAACTCGGACAACGGCAACATTTACGCACTGCGCTCCTTCGACTACGAACAACTTCGAAACTTTCAGATCCTGGTCCAGGCGCAGGACGCGGGTTTCCCGCCCCTGGCCAGCAATGTCACAGTCAACGTCTTCGTTCTGGACCAGAACGACAACGCGCCCATCATCGTGTCCCCGCTTCCCAAGAACGGCACCGTGGCCACAGAGGTCGTGCCCCGGTCGGTGGACGCCGGCTACCTGGTGGGCAAGATAACGGCGCTGGACGCGGACGCGGGTCAGAACTCGCGCCTGTCCTACCAGGTGCTCCAAGCCACGGACCCGGGGCTGATCAGCGTGGCCCTCTACACCGGGGAGATCCGGACCATCCGCCGCCTGGTGGACAGAGACGCCACGAGACAAAGGCTGGTGGTGCTGGTGAAGGACAACGGGCAGCCGCCTCTCTCCGCCACCGTCTCCATCATCCTCACCGTGGTGGACACGGTCCCCGAGTCCCTGTCGGACTTCGGAGACCCCTCCCTCAACCTGCACCCCCCCTCCAACCTCGCGCTCTATCTCATCGTGTCACTGAGCACCATTTCTTTAATTTTCCTGGTGGCGATCATCGTGCTGGCGGCGATCAAGTGCTACAAGGACAGAGAGACCATCAGCGGGTACAACCTCCCCCCCTTCGCCTGCTGCTGCTGCGGGGGGTTCCAGCCCGAGCCGCCCCCGGAGGTCTTCAAGAAGTCCAACATCAACCTGCAGATCTCCTCGGCGGCCAAAGTGCCCACCAACTGCATGGAGGTGAACGGGGGGGGCAGCAGCCTCTCGCAGTCCTACTGCTACAAAGTCTGCCTGACCCCCGAGTCCGCCAAAAGTGACTTCATGTTCCTGAAGCCGTGCAGCCCGGACCCCGTACCCCGGAACAACAACGAGGCGCTGAGCGCCGACAACTCCTGGAACGCGCCTCAGAGTGGATCCGTGAACAACGGAGCGACGACCCCTAACGAGGTAGAGTGAGACGTGCTCGTGTGAGACGGTGACATTCACAGTGAAGGTCATGTGTCAGTCAGTCAGTCGACCCCCCCCCCCACCCCCCCACACACACACACACACTCACTATAAAGTGCCCGACGAGCTTTATTAAAATGTCAATCCTAATTGGATGGCGCTGGAACGAGACGATGTCAATTCCGTTTTTAATTGTTAACGACAGCTCCATATGATCAAATCCAAGGGAAGAAGTTCATTGAGATAAATCCTCCTATTGGTGTCGGATCTTGAAAGAAAAAAAAAAAAGTCAAGGTTATGAGTGTCATGTGAGGAGATTATCGTTCACTCTTGTGTCAGTCGGAGGGTTTATATCTCAGCCCCATTGTTGCTGGAGTAACAATATAGGGCAGATAGCCTCACTAGAACTGCGCCTCAAGGGCAAACGCATCCGACCCATTATACCAGACACAATGTGCTGTATTCACAAGGGGGACTAGCTGTCCATTATTGATGAAAAATGGCAAATGGCTGGTTTTGGGGAGACAGGGAAGGACACAGAGGGGAGGAGGGAGGAGGGGGCAGAGCAAGGACATAGCTGGACGGAGACGTGGGCCGCCTGTAGATCGCTCGCCGTTCTCTGAGGAAAGACAGAGATGTGGAGTCACTTTTATCAGCAGGGGTGGGTGTGAAGCGGGAGACAAAGAAAAGGAGAATTTAAGGAGACAGGACGTCTAAGGAGGCAGTCTTTAATTCCAGAGGAAGGAGCAGCGGCGCGTGAATACGTGTGCGTTGCTCATTATTGTCTCCCGGTTGTCATTGGAAGCTTTGATACACGACTCCAGCAGGCAGACTGAGAAATGTCATATCGGTCACTGTCTCTCTCTCACACACACACATATACACACTCACACTCACACACCTCCGGCTACATCGGGGATTTCGAGGCCATGAGGAGGAACAAGTGTCCTTCATACTTAATTGACTTTCTTACTCACCCGGTGGTGTCATGTCAATGTCACGTCAGAGGAGGAGGAAACAGCTGAATGAAGAAATGTGAGTGAGCTGCCAACAGCCAGCCGTCAGGGCCGGCACTCCAATTAGCCGAAGCAATCGGCTCGTTTCTCCAGGTGACTGTGGCCCGAGCTCGTCGGTGAAGCGGGTCAGGAATTTAAAGCACTGATGGAAATATAATATAACTGGCTTCATTAAGGTTTAATGTCAAGGTCAACTGACGCTTTTATACAAAGAAATATAGATATTTTCACCAACTTTGCATGTGAAACCATCAACGAAGTAGAAGAAAATGGTGGCTTTCGTGTCAAAACTTCCTTGACAAGTGAATGTCACGATTCATACTGTTGAGTTGGGAACATGTGTGGCAGATACTCTATAGTCGTAATATTCGCAGACATGCCTGGAGTCTAAAGTACGAGTCAGCTCGTGACTCTGAGCCCACCAGCACAGGCTGAAGGTTATGAGTCACTTCCCCTGGTTAGTTCACTTTCTTTATATTTTTAAAGAATTTATTTTACCATTCTTCATCAACCAGACAAGAATACTTTGATAAATACACAAAAAAAAAATCAAAGGCAAATTAAAACGGTAGACATATAATATCATTCGTAATAATTAAGAAAAATAAATGAATAGTGCTGAAGGTTATGAGTCACATTAGGAGCCCTGTGGTATTTTATTTCGTTATTTTCTCTTTATTCCAATAACAAGAATTTCAAGAATACAAGTAAAAATGAAAATAAAAGCCATTAGACACATTTTTTACATAATTCTTTTTCAAAAAGAGACAAGCATAACATAGTCCACGGTCCAAAACATAAAAACATAATACAATACTTTTATAGATAAACACAAAAAACTACCTAGCACTAAACAAACAAACAAAAAAAACAACAATTATAATATATGATCCAATCAGAAACTCTTAATGTTTGTCCAGTAAAGGTACATAAGTCGTACAACATACATTTTATTTAGTTTTTTCCTGTCTGTTCATAGCAGATTGTCTCCATTCAAGAGTCTTTCAAAGTTCCATAAAACAAACGTCAAAAGCAGCAGCGACTTCTTTGTATTGAACACTGAAGAAAAAAATGTTCTTTTGCTAAAACAAAATTCACATTATTTTTGAATAATGGTGTTAAAATGGCTGCTCCAGGATCAGTAGCAATTTTTCATTTTTTTTAAACTATTACATAAATCATTAACATTTGAATTTGATTAATTAGCATCTAAACAAAAATAGTTTTTGAAATGAAATGAATGAATGAAAAGTTTTTCAAGGCATTAGAATTTTTGAGTTTCTTCCCTAAAATATGATGAATCGATATTTTCCTCAAGAAAAGTTTCCAACAAAAGTTCTTGAACGTGTTCAACAAAGAGAAAAAAAAAGGTTTTTTTTTAGTTTGTGTGACCTTGCAACCGGGTCATAACTATTGCTCATCCTGGCAGAACCAGAGAGGGCCGAGGGTAAAAACATCTCTATGGTTTCCGGGGTTAATGCTGACCTTAAAAAATCCCTGATTTAACCTTGACCTGCATCGTGAGTTCATCTGAGCAAAAAATAGCTCATAGCACTGTGAACTTTCCACAGAGGGTTTTTTTTGGGGGGTTTTAATTAAAAATCTTTGCTGGAGGATCGCCGTGTAAATATTAATGTAAGAAAAATGATGCATAAAACCCACAAAAACAATGGCATGTGTAATTTTCTTAATTTTCTCCCTGGCTCGTTTTCCTTTGAAGATTAAAATCATGTTTCCCTTCATCCCGGTGGGGTTCTAATTGGTTTTTGTAGCGTGGCTGGCAAACAGTGTATTTTGAATACCGATTCTAATAATACACTTACATGGCTTTTTCTCTTGTTAACAACTTTAAGGGAATTAATAGAGCGTGGAATCCGTACTATGAGATGCAAAGCCGGGAATAAATATCACTCGGATGCCCTCCTTCACCCCTCCTTCAGTGGCAGGGAGGATAAAAGCAAAACTAAGTGACAGGCGAGTCATCGCTGAAGGCAACGGTTCTTGACAAAGCAGCTCTGCCTCCACGTGGTGGCAGCAGCGATTCATCCGAGCACAATCTGACGCAGGAACGCCATCAATCACTAGGGGGGGGAAAAAGACGTTATCCTGATTTGTGTGGTCATTTTTTAAGAGGTCTTGAAGGCGTCACTACTGACGGACAAATGTCTCCTTCTTTCGCAGCTGAAGCAGCCGAACACCGACTGGTCTCTGACCAAGAACCAGAACTCCTCCATCAAAAGGTAAAAAATAAATAAATAAATACAATTGTAAAAATCAAGTTGCTGACTCATCACCTTCTGTTTATTTCAGCTACAACTCCATCAACATGGACGGGACGCTCATGAGGAAGGCGTTGCAGGCCGACCCGGAGAACTACGTCACGTCCATGACCCCCGGACAGTACTGGACCTGGGGCTCGCGCGTGAAAGGAGGGAAAGGTAACACAACAAAATGGAAAAAACAAATGTGTTTGTGGTTTCCCTTGTGTTATCCCAGGGTCAAGGTGACCCGGAGGTCCGGAAACCAATGCGTTTGTGGTGCCCCCTGTGTTATCTCAGGGTCAAGATGACCGGAATGCCTGAAAACAAATGTGTTTGTGGTATCTCATGTGTTATCTCAGGGTCAAGATGACCGGAATGCCTGAAAACAAATGTGTTTGTGGTATCTCATGTGTTATCTCAGGGTCAAGATGACCGGAATGCCTGAAAACAAATGTGTTTGTGGTATCTCATGTGTTATCTCAGGGTCAAGATGACCGGAATGCCTGAAAACAAATGTGTTTGTGAGATCCCTTGTGTTGTCTCTGGGTCAACGTGACCCGAACGCCTGAAAACAAACGTGTTTGTGGGATCCCTTGTGTTGTCTCTGACCTCACTGGCTTCCATAAATACATATGCAGTGGTGGAGGACGTTGAACTTGACCCAGAGACAACACAAGGGATACCACAAACACATTTTTAATTAGTTTTTTCAGGCCTTCGGGTCACCCTGACCAAGAGATAAGAGTTTAAAAAATGTTTTTTGATTAAAATAAAAATGTAGTCCTTGTGCATAAAAGAAAATATCAGGAAACTTTTCAAATCCTTTATTGAACCAGACAGCATTCATACATCTTTGAAAACCTCTTGACAAAAATGTAATAAAAGGTTCATATTTCAGGCTAGAAGGTTGAATCATTAAAGGTCACATCACTCTGAGGAGAAAAGTAACAGGAAATCAAAAGTTTAGTCGTTAAAAAAATGCAGATAAATACTGAAAGATGTGGTTTGTTGATGTGATATTTGTTCACTTATAATAAGGAGCAACCCAAGAATGAGAAAATGAATTGATGAATAGAAGTTCCATAGTTTCTTATAGATGTAACTGATGAATCAAAAAAATAATTCTTGTCTCTCTGATGAATCCTCAGAATACAAGATGTCGCCCTCAGCGAGTGGACTTTCCTCCAGACCCTGGACACCACGATGCACACCCCCACCCCAACAGCAACAGCCCTCCATCCCCCCTCACCCTCACCCTCACCCTCACCCACACCCTCACCCTCACCCGCCGCCCGACTATCACCACAACATGTACATTCCTGGGACGCCGTCGGGCTTCTGCACGCTGAGGCCCGCGGTCCAGCGGAGCGAGCTGGACGTCTACAACTCCTTCTCCACCTTTGGCAAAAAGAGGCGCCTTCAGATGTCTCCCCAGGGGGAGGCTGCCATTATTAATAACGATCTGTACAATGACTGACCCCTTCCCCCTCCAGAGGACGACGACGATGGACAAGTTTCATTGTAAAAGAATCATGGGAAGGACCATGAGACACACGAGCGGTGATGTGATCGCAGCTGTGTGACAACTGACTTTTAAAGTGTGTATTCTTGTGACATTTAATGTAATAAATGAGTCCATTCCTGTTCCGTCGTTATCAAAGCTGCAGCTCAAACTCGGGCTGAACATTCGCTGCAACTATTTAATCACATCTCAATGAAATTGTCAAATACAAAAAACACAAAAACCTCCATTTAAGTGGAAGAAAATCAGCCTTTTTCATTCGTAATGCAATGAAAAACCGAGATAAAACGAAAATAAACTGAGAGCTAAGCTACGCGCTAAAGAGATATTATAATCACTTTTATTCATTTGTTGTTATTTTATTGACAATCAAAGAAAACATCTATATTTACAGCATTATAACTCGGACAACTTCATCGTGGTTTCATGTCTGTCGTTGCTAACATCCTCATTCATGTGAATATGTCATCATCATGTATATGCAAACTCACAGAGGCAGCAAACTGGGTTACATGTGTACTGTATCCGTTTAGAGAAATAAATATTTTTTCATATCTTACACTGGATTCATTCTTTCATTCTTTCCTGCACTATTACAAGTTGAAACAATTATTCTTCTGTTTCTAAACATGTTGTTTTTCCGGGTCAAAAAAGGGCAACATTTTAAAAAGCCATCTATGGGACCGAGTCATAAAATAAATCCATTAAAAATAGATAATATAATTAAAAGACGGTTTAAAACTCACCATTAAATTGAGATTAAGATCACAGTAAATATTGTAAAAGAAAATAAATTGCCATCTTAAGGAAATATAAAAATTGTGAGGAAAAAAAACAAAAGGGAAAAACATACAGAAACTAATTTATATACAACTTTATTTACCGATTATATATTTACTTAAATCATTAAACAAAATGATGGTTGCGTTACATGTACAGATATTTCAGAACTAAACATATTTATTTTAATATACTTGTGACACACAAAAAAATACAATTGAAGTGTTGAAACGTTGGCATATATAGATATATATATACATATATTTGTCTAAGATATATACAATTACTTTTTCTCACTTATTTAAAGATGTTTATTGGCAGTTTACATAACAGAAACACAAACAAACAACAATCCTGCCTGAGTATATTGTTGAACTTCAGTGCCAAGAGCTCCATAATTAGTCAGTAGTATTTGTAGAAAGAAAAGTTCCACTCATATCAAGTACGAGAGCTTTTTGCCCTTGTAAGCTGTTTTCCGCAGGAGGAATAAACATAGTAAAATGCTAACATATGCTAATCGGAGCACTTGGATTACCATGTGCCCTCGGAGAATAGTGAGGTTCATTAACTGAACAAACAGAGCATCCTCTCCCGAAATATCACTTTAATTAAGATTATGAACTGGAGTGCAGAGCGGGGTTGGGGGTGTCATTTTCAAATGCCACACCTGGTTGTGAGCTAGAGGGCAACAGATTTTCTCCCTGTGCCCTTTAACAACTTTCTTTTCAGGCAATAAATTCACAAGATAAAAAAAAACTACCCAGAACTAGTTGCAGTAATTAGGTCGTTAGATGGGCTCAGATTGGAAATTATTTCATTAATAAAAGCATCCTTAGAGAGCGGTGAGGGGATAGCACCAACCTTCTGCCGGGTTAGACGATCCACGGGGACGTCGGAGAGATGGTATGTGGGTCAGCTGGAGGTAGGATGTGATGAGCTCCTGAAATAGAAGTAGATCTTGAATGAAGACTAAAGGAAAAAAAAGTTATTTCAGGATCTTCGAGCATAAAGAAAAACGACATGCTTGCCCTCAGTTGAGACTCAATTCTGAGCTCCCGTTGTTCTATTAAAGTGTCATGTAAAAAACATCTTTATCCAACACTAAACTGAACATCTATGTTTCTAGAACACACAGCAGTAACTTCTTCAGCCTTATCGCTGACCAGAGA
This sequence comes from Callionymus lyra, assembly GCF_982586985.1. Taxonomy (NCBI): domain Eukaryota; kingdom Metazoa; phylum Chordata; class Actinopteri; order Syngnathiformes; family Callionymidae; genus Callionymus; species Callionymus lyra. The sequence goes on along the minus strand of NC_141826.1, from coordinate 24,763,941 downwards.
AAGGAGCTGTCCACTGTCATGGTGCTGAAATGTTCTGAGCTAGTTATGACGAGTTTTTGATCTGAACACAAGAGGGCGCCCTTGTCTGCGAATCAATATATAAAGCTGGACTCATGTGAAGACATTATATGTAGTTATTTTATATTTTTGCTTAATGGCGAAATCCCGAGTAACACTTAATGATTAATGAATTAAAATAAATACATGGTTAAGTCATCGGACTGTCTTAATAAATAGCTTATGTTTAACTGTGAGAGGTCAAAGGGCACGGCCAGTCCCACAAAAATTCCCCAAATAATTAAAAAATCAAATGAATTCACCGACATTCAAATCATTATGTTTTCCTCGCCGTACAAAATAGTTAAAACACAAATAAAAACACTGACGGACAGATTCTAGTTAAATACATCACCGGCAGATGGCATCATTGAGTAAGAAACACTATTGTATAAAGCGAAGTTTATAAGAATGGAAGAAAACGTTTATATAAAGAATGATGAGGAGGAATTCCTGAGTGGGAATACTTTTAAAAACATACAACGATTACAACAAATGTGGCTTTAAAAGTCTTACAATATATTGTAGCGTCAACAACAACCACTGAACCTAATATTTAATATAAATACCACAGACAATGTTTTTTAATACACAAAAGAGTCAATAAGGGTTTGAACGTTTGCTTCTCTGAATATAAATGTTTTCGATTAGACGAAGATAAATATCGTTTTGTTTGGTCTGGTGGGTTAAAAAACGTAGTACCTCCTTATGGTCACTAGAGGACGCACTTGTCCACAGAATAAATAAGACTTCTCTTTCAGCGCTGGAACGTTTTCTTTTTTTCTATTGGCAGACACCGGACCGCCTCTGTTGACGTCACAGATCCACATATTAATGACCAACAGGAAATGCGAATATAAAAAATAATAACGAATCAATAAAGTTTCTATATTATTTATTAATATCATGATAATATAGAACTTTTATTTTCTCCAAAGATTTCTTTTACTGACATTTGTTGCAGAAAAGAGACGCACTAAAGTTAAAATTAATTGTTTGGAAACACTGTAAGAGAGTTTCAGTTGAAATCTTGTTTTTTTAAACGTTCCTCACTATATTTCAGTACAAATATATTGTAAGCAGACGTATTTCAATCTCCTTCCTGCCTATAAAAACCTTCTTGGCAGCTCAGATTAGACGCACAAGTAATTAATTTAACGCATATGATTTAATGTTCCTAATGCAAACGTGTAAAATATGTATAAAGGTCTAACCCTATTAGCAGTAATATATATATATACGGGCAAGAAAATGTAAACATATTGTAAGATCCTTTCAATGATTTGTGTAGTGATTCACACTTGGATGACCAGTAGGTGGCGCTTTGTACATTTAACTTTGATAAGGAAACAATTGGTGAAAGGTGTGCTGTGAACTTTTGTCATTTTTTAATTATAATTTGACGTTAATGATGAGTCTGAGTCTGGTTCCGCTCGAGGTTTCTGCCTTCTAAAAGGAAGTTTTTCCTCGCCATAGCTCACTGTACAGTGTTTTGCTTCTTGCTCTTTGTTGAATTGCTGGGATCTATTTTTCCTTAATCAACTGTAGTCTTATTTCAACTGTATAGTGTCTTGAGATAACTTTGTTATGATAAGACACTTTAAATATAATTGAATTGAATTGAATTAATAAACTAAAACAATTTTGAAAGTAATGACAAGAGATGTCTGGAGCCATCAATGTTAAATTCAGGACATGTCAATTATGACCAGTACAACAACCCCTCAGTAGTTTTTTATTATATACATTATTAGAATATAATATATATATATATATATATATATATATATATATATATGTTTTTTTTTTAATCTTCACAGGAACGAATATTTTGAGGCAAAAACGTTTATGATTTTAATGTTTTTCAAAAGACAAGTAGATTTAAATAGAATTAGCTTTTTTAGTATGTATTAAACACGAGACTAAGGATCAGTGAAACTCAACCTGGACATTTAGTTTTAAATGATTTATTCCATGAAACAGAAGATCTAGTTCGACCAAAGTATCTAGTGCACACAATTATTTAAAAAGAAAAAAATAATCTACTACAAAACACTATTCAGAGCAGAAAGTGCTCATTAAAAGGTAGAAAAATCTAATAAAAATTAAAAATTAAAATGGAAAATAAATATTTAATTTAATCCAGGAGCCAATAACTGAAAGTGTGTTTCAGCAGTTCTATAAAAAGCTCTTTCGTTGTCAGACGTAGTTTCATCAGCATAGTGTTTCACAGCCAGAGGGCAGCAGCTGAGAAAGCAAGGTCGCTCTGAGGTCTGACTTATAGCAGACGCACAGTGGAATTGTGTGGATCAGCAGATGAGCAGGTGTGGATCAGCAGATGAGCAGGTGTGGATCAGCAGATGAGCAGGTGTGGATCAGCAGATGAGCAGGTGTGGATCAGCAGATGAGCAGGTGTGGATCAGCAGATGATCAGGTGTGGATCAGCAGATGAGCAGGTGTGGATCAGCAGATGAGCAGGTGTGGATCAGCAGATGAGCAGGTGTGGATCAGCAGATGAGCAGGTGTGGATCAGCAGATGAGCAGGTGTGGATCAGCAGATGAGCAGGTGTGGATCAGCAGATGAGCAGGTGTGGATCAGCAGATGAGCAGGTGTGGATCAGCAGATGAGCAGGTGTGGATCAGCAGATGAGCAGGTGTGGATCAGCAGATGAGCAGGTGTGGATCAGCAGATGAGCAGGTGTGGATCAGCAGATGAGCAGGTGTGTTCCACACCAGCTGGAGGTGGTTAGAACAGCACTTGACGAACATAAAGATCATTACAGTAGTTGAACCTGCAGCTTACATGGACATCTTCAACATCATTATAAATAGAATCCATTTTAAGCGAAATCAATTTCTCTATGCGTCAGTTTTTTTGAAAACCAACAAAGTTTAGACTGGATTCATATAAATAATTAAAACCATTGAAAACAATAACCTTATTATTATAAGGGCTGCACAGTTAAAGTTCATTTCAAAATGACAAACAGTTTTTAAAAAAGAAACACCTTCTATAAATTATTGTTGATATGGCGGTAGTAGAACATCTTAACAAATATTGAGTGAAAATATTGATTAATACTTGTGTTATCTCAGGGTCAAGGTGACTCGAAAGCCTGAATTGTGGGGCCCATCAGTGCCTTAGATTCAGAGATATTTAAAAGTACTAATAAGATATTACATAGATTATAACAAAAAAAAGATGCACAAGATAGAAACGAATACATGTTTTTAATTTGTGATGTGGATTTACTGCCCATTACTGTTGTGGTCAAGGAGATATAAAGGTTTTAGTAAATGACTGAATAAAAATATTAAGAAAAATATAAAAATATTTTTCTATTAAGCTAGAGTCTTTTTTTTACGTGATATTTATTTGATGATCTTCCCTTTTTTCAGAGTGCGAAGGTTGACAAAGTGCATAGTTAACCATTCACCATTATTCACACATTTGTTAGACAAAAACATTTTCTTTTTTAAACTTTAAGTTATAATAGATATAGGTTCTGTTATTTGCACCTTTATTGTTATTTATTTGTTATTATACTTGAAGGCTACTCAACACTTTCAATAGACAGTAGTTGTTGGTTTTGTTTTTTTCACATCAATAAGAAAACAAATTTAACAAACCCCCCTTAAATGGAAAATAATTGTTGGTGCGGTTTATTTTTAAATAAAGTATTGTACTTAAAATGTACAGGGTCATTTCTTCTAATTACAGAATAGAAATGGTGTCAGAAAAAGGTACCATTATTGGCATCTACTACTGAAGTTATGGTAAAGTGACAACAAGGAAGAGAAAAAAGGAAGCAGTAACTAAAGGATGTTGGACAGAATGTTTTCAAGTTATTCTATTAAAATATATATAATCGTATATCGTTATCGTCATATAAAATTGTCCAAATCATGATAAGGATTGTTTTCATTTCGCCGATCTCTTCTTCAGACCATCAGAGGAGTAAAGGAAACACAAACAGTAGATGGCAGATTTGTAAATCTAACCAGGACCACGAGTATAAACACACGTCTATTGAACTCCTGACTTGATCCGTCACGTCAAGACTGTGATGCCACAGAAGACTGAGGAGTAAACTGTAAAACACATGGTGCCTGTTATGAAAAAGAAAGGAAATAAACATCAACACAAGTAAGTAACTAAGTAATATTTATTTATATAACGCTTTTCGAGACCAGGGTCACAAAGCGCTTAGACAAACAAAACAATACTCAAAAAAGTAAATACTTTAAAGATCAAGATAATACTGAGAACAACACAGGAGTTCGAGAAATTCAAGGAAAAGCCTGAACAAATAGAAACGTCTTAAGATGTTTCTTAAAGGAGTCAGTAGATCCATCAAGAGCAAAGAGAGAGAAGATCGTTCCAAAGCTTAGGAGCAACAGCCTGAAAAGATTTCTCTCCTCTGGTCCTGAGTCGTGTGCGTGGAACCATAAGTAGGTGCAACAAAATGAAACTTAGAAGAAATATCAAATAATATTCCTTCTTTAACAAAAAGTGAAGTAATAAATAATCAAATAACTCATAAGTAACAAACAAAATATGGAGGGACTGGCCGAGCATTTATGATAATCATTTAATTTACTATGATAACTAGATCCATATAATGTTGGTACAGTGGCAAAAACAAAACCCTTGTGTTTTCTCTGGGTCAAAGTGACCCGAAGGCCTGAAAACAAATCTGTTTGTGGTATCCTTGAATTGTATATGGGTCAAAGGAGAACAGAGACAACACAAGGGATACCCTTAAACACTTTTGTTTTAGGGCATTTGGGTCACCTTACCCTGAGATAACACAAGGGGTAAAAATGGTCAACGTTGATTCCAGAGCAAAGGCACTATATACTTATAAATATAATACTACTTAATATGCAAAAAATATCATTTTATATGCCTTTTAATTCTTAATAAAGATGCTGGTAAAAGCAATAAATAGACACAAAATGACAAAAACAGAGGAAAAAGTCATGGGCTTATCAAGAGTTAAATCAGTTTACAGAAGTTTAAAGCAGTTTCCGAGTATATTTATAAAAAGAAAGTTTATTACATTACATTATGTGTTGAAATGCATTAGTTATTATATTTTTAGTTTCAGTTTCAGTTTATTTATTTCAAAGGACAATGTGCAGTTACATTAAAAAAGAAATACATCAGTCAATCACTGATGACAGATCTTTTATAAAAAAAACATTTTTAAGGCAATACTCAAGGTTGTTTAAAAGCTCTTGTCTCTCTTTCTAAGAAGTAAGAATAACAACTATTTAACTTGTGAACTTGTGTCTTAAGACTCCTCCGCCAGATTTTCCCCATGTTATTTAAAAATCATTATTTGCAGTTTGAATCGATTGCTAATGCAGATTAATCATAACTGAAGCGACATGAACAGTCACTGACATGTATTTCATTCCCTGGTTCACAACTTCTAAACACTATGTTTTAACTGGACATTTTCCTAATGCTATCACAGTTAAAGTAACCCTGAAAACAAAATTATAGGAGAAAAAACAATGGGAATTTCCACATTAAATGTATCCATTGAAAATCATAGCAAAATATTGACAGTAAAAATAAGACAAGATTACCATTAACTGTGTGAAGTTATCAGCTGAAAATGTATTCAGGTAATCTTATTTTGACTTCATTAGAAATGATAGAAAAAGACCAAAACCTCTGGCATCCATTGAAATCACAGTAAATTAGCTTTTGGTGAATCATAGAGACGCTGGTTTGAGGGTTCATCACTTTGGGCTTTCAACGGTTGCTCAAACTAACAGGTGAGACATGCTCCTACTGTATTGAGCCAGCTTTTACAAAATAAAATAATAATACATTTCTTAAATCAACTGTAAGTTGGAAACTAGTGACGACTGTATTCTGTGTCATATTCCTGTACTATATGTAGGATGCATAGTTGGCACCTGCAAGAGGAAGAGGACGTTTTTTTACAGATGTCCAAGAAAGCTTCTTGTTGATACGGTCATCGCAACCAATGCCGTGAAGTTGAAATTCAGGTGAGAGTTCAGGAAAACAATGTCAACAATTGCTCGAGTGCTTGAGAGGAATAAAGATTAGATGAAGCAATGGTAGACAGTACCTTTAGAAAGTAATTGATAATTTGTCAAACAACGTTGTTATGATCAGGAAATATGTTTGTTCAACGAGTAACTAACAGTCTTGCAATGTGCAAAAGTTGAAGTTCTAGGCCAGAGAGGTTCAAATGTAACCATGAATATGTTTAGTCTTTGCCTTCATACTTTTCCTTTTTTGAACCCTATTGAATTCAGATACCGTCATCTTCATTAGAGCTCATGTTTTCATCAACTTTACAGTGTCATTGATCCAGGAAGGAGAGCTGGTTTAGTGAAGACCGATCGTAAACCTTCCAACAAAATTCTAAAAAAAAAAATTCAATGTGGTTAAAGAAGGAATGGTATGGAGGCAGAAACTACACATATTCTTGGTTACATTTGCCCCATTCTGGCTGGTACATCAACCTTTTCATGTTGCAAGACCATCTTAAAATAAGTAAGTTCAAGTTTTAACAGGACAATAAAACATGTTCCACTCATTGAAAAAGGAAATATGAACGTATTATTAAAACTTTTAGTTTAGTTTAGAGTTGTTTGACACCTTCTCCATTCCTTTCCAAAGGTAATTGTACAATTGCTTCATTCAAACTTTATTCTTCTCAAGCACTCGAGCGATTGTTGTCGTACTGACATTGTTTTCCTGAACTCTGTAGAAAATGTCCACTTTTTTCCAACTTTATGGAATTGTTTGTGATGACCGTATCAACAAGAATCTTTCTTAGACATCTTGGACAATTGTTCTCTTCCTACTGCAGGTACCAACCTTTGAACCCTACATATAGTGCAGGAATATGACACACAGAATACAGTCAATATATTTCCCAATTTACAGCTGAAGTAAAACAGATTTAATTTAGTCAAATCTGGTTCAATACAGTATCAGTCGCATGTCTTACCCGTTTGTTTGCAATAAAAGTCGACTTTTGAGCGCCCCAAGTTTGACTGAACCCTCAAAGCAATATTTATCATCATATCATATCATTTTCATCAGATATTTCCTCAGATACCAGAGCTCTTGGTCGTCTTCTTCTTCTTCCTCTCATGGCTGCTCTTCTCTCTCCAACAACTGCACCGATCAGACACCACTCAATTCTATATCATTTCTAATGAGGCTAAAATAGGATTGAATCAGTTTTCACCAGAAAACTTCTACCAGCTTTTGTTAATCTTATCCCTTTTTATTTCATTTGCATTCTCCATAATTTTAATATAATTTTCAATACATTTTAAATACCCCATTTGTTTTATCCTATTATTTTGTTTTAAGTGTGTTTAGAACCGTTTTAAACAAAGTGTGTTAGCATTTGAAAAATGTGCAGTTAAATCAAAGGGTGTGTTCCAAATCGCAAAACTTAAACTTAGCATTTTGAGAGCACAAGTGGGTCCCAATGAACACTCAATTGTTGCACTCAAATGGCCACAAAATTGAGTGCGGATCGGTGGACACTTTCCACCCTCAATGACTGCCAGCTTAGTGACGTAGATGAAGCTGAACTGAAGCTAAACTGAAGCTACGTGACTGACGGCGCGTCTTCAGAGCAGATACTGACGTAAATGTCTCAAGAAAACACAAACACAACAACAATAACAGTTAAACAACAACTTAATAATTTGTTTAGATTGGAGAAAAGTGCTGTCAGGTGTCAGTGATAAAGTGACAATCGCTGATTTCAATTAAAAAGTAGTAGAAGAAGAAGCTGTCGAGTCATTTCCTTTACGTGTGTAGCAGCAGACAGTACTAGGTTAGGTAGAACCTAGTACTACATGTCAAAATGTGCGCACTGGGCAAGTATGTGCACCATCTTAATTTGTACTCTAAACCAGTGCACTCGATTTGGGACACAGCCATAGTGTGAATTAGAAAATACTTTATAAATTTCCTTGACTGTTGTCACTGAAGGCTCATTGTCTGAAAGCAATGAAAAGTGAGACACAGTTTATCTCACATCCATTTCTCTTTTGCAGACTGTTTGAACATGTCGCTTCAATTTCGACCAATCCGACTTAGCAATTGAGAGAAAACTGTAAATTATTTATTAGTTTTTTGTTTCATTTCTTACTATAATTTGTATTCTACCCCTGGAAATCTCAAATGTGTCATTCTTCAATCAGTTGTTATTCTTTTATTTTGTACAAATGTTCTTGAATAAATCTCTACATTCCTGATTCTTTGTTGTTGCAAAATATTACAACATATTCAATAATTTAAATACATTTAAAAAAAACTACATGAAATACTGAAAAGAAACATTCTAACTTGAAATGTAAGATGTATTAGATGTTAAATTGTTAGTATTTTGTTGTTCCGTTTGTCATGTTTGTTACCAAAGTGAGACAATGTGTTAGTGTTTAATAAATGAATTTATTTTAAGAGATTAGATTAGATTAGATTAGAGATTAACTGTTGATCTGAGATACATGATGGAAATGCAGACAGTAAAAGGTTTGAACATGTTTTTTTATTTTATTTATTATTATTATTATTATTATTATTTTATGTTATTTTCGATCAATGATCCTTTGATATCGAAAGATAAACGGGAACAAATAAACAGGAAGAGAAGAAGTAATGTGTGGCCAAATCTCACTTACAAGTGCAAGTAAACACGCACGTTTAAAAGCACATATCAGCAAAAACAATAACTAACAAACCCTGCTAATGCCAGGAATGACTTAAGAAAAACAATGCAGTATATTTGTATTAGCTTAAAGCTATGTTAGCTAAACGAACAGAACTCCACTCAAAACATACGCGCTTATAACAAACTTGCCATAACACCGTCAAACGCCACGAATAATGACATTGAAGATACAGGCTTTAGCCACAAAGACGTTTAACACAATTCGGCATTAGTTACAAAACTTTAAGTTTACCTGAACAAGTTTTGTTAGCGATGAATCCTCCAGCATTACTTTCAGAGCTGCTCGCGTCAGGAATCAGACATTAGTAATCGATTCATACTCACAGTCATTGAGCAGGCACACAAACTCAAAATAAATAAATAAAAATGGCTTGATACGCATGTCTAAAATGTATATTAACTTAATGATCTTATTTAACGATGTGTCCACTACGATTAGGAGTGTTTAGTTGAAAAAAAAAATCATAAGTATCGATCTTTATTGTACTTAATTAAATAAAGACGTATCGTATATAATTTAAAAAAAAATTGGAAAATTAATAACATTTAAATATGATACTTGGGTGGCGCTGTTTGCGTGCAAACATTACATTTCTGACGTCATGGTGGTCGTGGCGAGGAGGGGGGGCGAAGGGGGGGGGGCGGTCAGAAGCGAGACAGTTCCGTGGTGCTGAAATACAAGATCGTTGATTCTGTTCCGACCAGGAGGAAGAAAATAATTTTAATTTGAGCAATATGTTCGGAGGAGGACATTGAAGTAGGATTTCGGATCGAGGGAGACGAAACACACTTGGTGACGTTACGCAGCTGTGAGGAGGAAACAAAAGGATTGTGTGTAACGATGCAGACACACAAAAGGTACGTGACTCTGGCTCTGATGTTCCTCGCCATTCAACACGCAACGACCACAGTCATTCACTATTCTATACCAGAAGAACTCAAAGAAGGATCGATCGTCGCGAATCTCGCGACTGATCTCAGTTTGGATGTTTCGACGCTGATCAGGAGAAAAATGCGTCTCGACATCATCGCCAACAAGAAATATCTGGATGTGAACAAAGAGACTGGAGAACTGTTCATTGTAGAGAAGATTGACCGAGAATATATTTGCACCACAAAGTCATCAGCTTCGTGTTATCTTAAACTCGAGGTAATATTAGAAAATCCTGTTCGTATATTTAACATAGAGATAGAAATTCTAGATACGAACGACAACGCCCCACACTTCAGGAGAGAAATCATTCACTTAGACATGTCTGAGTCGACGCCAAAGGGAGAGAGATTTTCTCTCAGTAACGCAGTCGATCCAGATGTAGGAAGCAACACAGTTAAAACATACTATCTTAGCGAAAGTGATCATTTTAAGATTGAAGTGCAGACTGGTCGAGATGGGTCGAAATTTGCGGAATTGATCCTCATAAAGATGTTGGATAGAGAAGAGCAGTCTGGTCATAATTTAATTCTGACAGCTGTAGATGGAGGAACACCTGCTAGATCAGGTACTGCAAGTATTATTGTTCAAGTATTAGATACAAATGATAATGCTCCTACATTTGATAAAACTATTTATAACATTAATATGATGGAGAATTCTCCTTTAGGAAGTCTAGTCATTCATCTTAAAGCCACAGATTTAGATGAAGGATCAAATTCCGACTTAACTTATTCCTTCAGTTTATACACACCAGAGAAAACTCAGAACACGTTTAACCTCAATCCTTCTACTGGTGAGATCACTGTGAAGGAAATGTTGAACTATGAGGACTTCAGGATTTATGACATGGAAGTCATAGCAACAGACAAAGGAGCGAATAGTTTGACAGGACAATGTACAATAAAGATCATGATTGAAGACATGAACGACAACCATCCAGAAATATCCATCAAGTCCTTCCAGAGTCCAGTCAGTGAAGATGTAGAAGTAGACACGGTGATAGCAGTGGTCAGTGTTGGTGATAAGGACTCTGGAGACAATGGAGTGGTTGATCTTCATATTCCGAAGAACATGCCTTTCAAACTGAGGGAGTCCTCTGATAACTATTATCAGTTAGTAGTTTCAGAGCCGTTAGACCGTGAGAAGGTTCCAGAATATGAGATCACCTTCAGCGTGACTGACAGAGGTTCTCCTCCTTTATCTGACAATGAAACTATGACTCTACAAGTGCTGGACGTCAACGACAATGTTCCTCGGTTCCCTCGGTCCTTCTATACCATACGTGTGAATGAGAATAACGCACCCGGAGCTTTGCTGGGTTCACTGTCTGCCTTTGACCCTGACCTCCATGAGAACCAGTATCTAGTCTACGTCATCCTGGAGAGGGAGACGGCCAACATCTCCATGTCCATGCTGTTCTCCATCAACCCAGAGAACGGGAATCTTTTTGCTCTGAAGACCTTTGACTATGAGATAGAGAAGGAGTTTCTTTTCCACGTTGAGGCCAGAGATTCTGGTTCTCCTCCTCTCAGTAGCAACGTGACGGTCCACATCATCATCGTGGACCAGAACGACAACGCTCCAGTGATTGTCTCTCCCTGGCGTGCACACGGTTCAGTGGTGGAGGAGAAGATCCCCAGATCTACTGACAAAGGCTCTCTGGTTGCCAAGGTGATCGCCTTAGACACAGACTCTGTGCACAACTCTCGGATCACCTACCAGTTCCTTCAGGTGACCGACGCCACCTTGTTCAGTCTGGACCAGTACAACGGAGAGATCCGGACCATGAGGATGTTCAGTTACAGAGATCCACATCACCAGAGGCTGGTGGTGGTTGCCAAGGACAACGGGGAACCTGCTCTCTCTGCTACAGTCACCATCAAGCTGTCCACAGTGGAGACTGCTGTGAAGTACTCTGACATGACAGAGGTTCCTCTGGAATACGACATCTTTTCAGACCTCAACTTGTACCTGGTCATTGGACTGGGCTCAGTGTCCTTCCTGCTGCTCATCACCATATTGGTGACCATCGTTATCAAGTGTCAGACACCCAAGAGCAGCAAAGCAGCTCCTCCCAGCAGGAACAGTGTGATCAGTGAGAGGAACTCCACCATCGCAGATTCCACTCTGGTGTCCAACGATGCCTACTGGTACAGCATGTTCCTGGCAGAGACCAGGAAAGGCAAGCTGGTGGTCAGACAGCCTGCTCCAAAGGGCTCCCGATACATTGTGTCCAGTTTACCCAGGAGCACTGGAATGACCAGCACCAGTGACTCTGCTCCTTCTACTCTGCAGGTAGGAAATCACATCTTTAATAGATGCTTTAACCATATTTTCAACTGTTGTGTTGCCTGCAATTGTTTGTTCTATAAAAGTCAGATAACATGCTACCAGGATTGGTGATGGTAAAATAAAATTGTTTTCGAAAGCAATATCAAAGTATCCATATGTATAATTGAAAAAGAAATGGGAATGAACTTGATCTATTGCTATAAGTACTTCAACATATATCACAACTATGACTGATTTGAACAAGTACAGTTGAAAGAAGTTTCTATCTATATCACATTCTGTTTCACCCACGAACTGACCTTGGATAATCGGTCGCAGATGGAAGACAGAGTGAATGAGAAGAACAATTGAATTAGCATCACTAACTTCAAGTAAAATGTAATTGAACCACAACAAAACATCATACTACTTAAAACTCCAATAATACTTGTTTGGTATCCAAAAGTGAGAATTGTATAATGTGCACCTGATGATACAGAAGCAGCATGAACCACAAAAATAGAATGAATGAGTATAAAAAGGGGAATAAGTAAACATCTTGATAAAAACATATTTATATTTCCAACAATGAACTCCAAATGCAACTTCTTCTACGATGACCATATGTGTGAACACTACTTCTTCTCATACGCTGTATTCCTGATTTTTATCTTGTCTCAAACATCTTCATCCCAATCCTTTTGAACTTTACCATCATCATCATCATCACCTTTTCCACAAACATATGTAAAAACTATGATTATAAAAAATGAATGACCAACTAAATATAACTACCTAATTCTCGTGGGAAAAATACAAATTAAATTACAAGGTTTACTTTAACAAGAGAGAGAAAATTTCCCAACACAAATTACGCACACAATGTATTTAAGTGACTCTTCCAATTTAAACACGCGCAAAGCACAACTCAAGCCAGAAGGTGGAGCTGTTTACTTATTCAGACCCACACTGTGACGTCATTTTGATGGTCAGGAAATAGGATCGGCGTCTGGTCAAACACAGACAGTTCCGTGGTGCTGAAATTCACGGGACGCGTTTATTTTGTGCTCCGAGGTGAATTATTATTCGATGATTTCAGTCGAAATATACGTTTTGGAATATTTTTAAAGACCGATTTTTGCATTGAGAGCAAACTAACGGCTCTCGTGACGTTACGCAGCTGTGAGGAGGAAACAAAAGGATTGTGTGTAACGATGCAGACACACAAAAGGTACGTGACTCTGGCTCTGATGTTCCTCGCCATTCAACACGCAACGACCACAGTCATTCACTATTCTATACCAGAAGAACTCAAAGAAGGATCGATCGTCGCGAATCTCGCGACTGATCTCAGTTTGGATGTTTCGACGCTGATCAGGAGAAAAATGCGTCTCGACATCATCGCCAACAAGAAATATCTGGATGTGAACAAAGAGACTGGAGAACTGTTCATTGTAGAGAAGATTGACCGCGAATATATTTGTCCCACAAAATCTTCAGCTTCGTGTTATCTTAAACTCGAGGTAATATTAGAAAATCCTGTTCGCATTTTTAACATCGAGATAGAAATTCAAGATATAAACGACAACGCCCCACACTTCAGGAGAGAAATCATTCACTTAGACATGTCTGAGTCGACGCCAAAAGGAGAGAGATTTTCTCTCAGTAACGCAGTAGATCCAGATGTAGGAAGCAACACAGTTAAAACATACTATCTTAGCGAAAGTGATCATTTTAAGATTGAAGTGCAGACTGGTCGAGATGGGTCGAAATTTGCGGAATTGATCCTCATGAAGATGTTGGATAGAGAAGAGCAGTCTGGTCATAATTTAATTCTGACAGCTGTAGATGGAGGAACACCTGCTAGATCAGGTACTGCAAGTATTATTGTTCAAGTATTAGATACAAATGATAATGCTCCTACATTTGATAAAACTATATATAACATTAATATGATGGAGAATTCTCCTTTAGGAAGTCTAGTCATTCATCTTAAAGCCACAGATTTAGATGAAGGATCAAATTCAGACTTAACTTATTCCTTCAGTTTATACACACCAGAGAAAACTCAGAACACGTTTAACCTCAATCCTTCTACTGGTGAGATCACTGTGAAGGAAATGTTGAACTATGAGGACTTCAGGATTTATGACATGGAAGTCATAGCAACAGACAAAGGAGTGAATAGTTTGACAGGACAATGTACAATAAAGATCATGATTGAAGACATGAACGACAACCATCCAGAAATATCCATCAAGTCCTTCCAGAGTCCAGTCAGTGAAGATGTAGAAGTAGACACGGTGATAGCAGTGGTCAGTGTTGGTGATAAGGACTCTGGAGACAATGGAGTGGTTGATCTTCATATTCCAAAGAACATGCCTTTCAAACTGAGGGAGTCCTCTGATAACTATTATCAGTTAGTAGTTTCAGAGCCGTTAGACCGTGAGAAGGTTCCAGAATATGAGATCACCTTCAGCGTGACTGACAGAGGTTCTCCTCCTTTATCTGACAATGAAACTATGACTCTACAAGTGCTGGATGTCAACGACAACGTTCCTCAGTTCCCTCAGTCCTTCTATACCATACGTGTGAATGAGAATAACGCACCCGGAGCTTTGCTGGGTTCACTGTCGGCCTTTGACCCTGACCTCCATGAGAACCAGTATCTAGTCTACGTCATCCTGGAGAGGGAGACGGCCAACATCTCCATGTCCATGCTGTTCTCCATCAACCCAGAGAACGGGAATCTTTTTGCTCTGAAGACCTTTGACTATGAGATAGAGAAGGAGTTTCTTTTCCACGTTGAGGCCAGAGACTCTGGTTCTCCTCCTCTCAGTAGCAACGTGACGGTCCACATCATCATCGTGGACCAGAACGACAACGCTCCAGTGATTGTCTCTCCCTGGCGTGCACACGGTTCAGTGGTGGAGGAGAAGATCCCCAGATCTACTGACAAAGGCTCTCTGGTTGCCAAGGTGATCGCCTTAGACACAGACTCTGTGCACAACTCTCGGATCACCTACCAGTTCCTTCAGGTGACCGACGCCACCTTGTTCAGTCTGGACCAGTACAACGGAGAGATCCGGACCATGAGGATGTTCAGTTACAGAGATCCACATCACCAGAGGCTGGTGGTTGTTGCCAAGGACAACGGGGAGCCTGCTCTCTCTGCTACAGTCACCATCAAGCTGTCCACAGTGGAGACTGCTGTGAAGTACTCTGACATGACAGAGGTTCCTCTGGAATACGACATCTTTTCAGACCTCAACTTGTACCTGGTCATTGGACTGGGCTCAGTGTCCTTCCTGCTGCTCATCACCATATTGGTGACCATCGTTATCAAGTGTCAGACACCCAAGAGCAGCAAAGCAGCTCCTCCCAGCAGGAACAGTGTGATCAGTGAGAGGAACTCTACCATCGCAGATTCCACTCTGGTGTCCAACGATGCTTACTGGTACAGCATGTTCCTGGCAGAGACCAGGAAAGGCAAGCTGGTGGTCAGACAGCCTGCTCCAAAGGGCTCCAGATACATTGTGTCCAGTTTACCCAGGAGCACTGGAATGACCAGCACCAGTGACTCTGCTCCTTCTACTCTGCAGGTAGGAAATCACATCTTTAATAGATGCTTTAATCATATTTACAGCTGTGGCTCGGCCTGTAATTTAATGTTTTTTAAAAGTCAGACAAAATGCTGCCAGGATCGGTAAAGGTAACATTATAATGGGTTTTGATGCAATAATACAGAAGCCATGTGTATAAATAAACATATTTTTAACGGAGAAACTTGGTTGATTGTTTAAAGGTTTTACACTATATTTTACAATTATGAATGACTCTAACATGTACAGATGAAAGTGGCTTTTGCTTATCATTCCTTTTGTTATCCCCAAACTGACTCTTATATAATTAGTCGCAGATGGACGACAAAGTAAATAAGACCAACAATCAAATAAGCGTCACTTACTTCAACTAAAATTGAATTGATAGACAAGAAAACTATATACTATTTAAACTTTTAATAGCACTTGTTCACTATCTAACATTGTGAATAGCATGATGGCAACTAATGATAAGGAAACAACAACAATCACCAAAATCTGATTCATGATTGAACAAAATTACAGAAAAATCATTTAAATGATTTCAAGCATTACTTATATTTCCAACTACTACTCCTTATGTTGCTTCTTTTCTACTATGAGCACAATTGTTACAACTTCTTCTTATATGATGTATTCTCGATTATTATATTGTCTCAACATTTCCATACTAATCATCTTCAACTTAACCATCATCATCATCTTCAGCATTTTTTCCATGTAAACCATTTAAGGTTATATCAACAAACAAATTATAACTACTTAATTCACGAGGGCAACATAGACCATTAAAATAAAACGTTTTTAATATTTCTAACAACACGGTTTTCTCTTTTTTTTTTAAAGAGAGTTACTGTTTACCAAAAAACATAAAATAGAATGTTATCTATGGGATTATTTTAATTTAAAAATGCGTAACAGGACTACTCAAGTCAGAAGATGGCGCTGTTTTCTTATTCATACCCACACTGTGACGTCATTTTGATGGTCAGGAAATAGAATCGGCGTCTGGTCAAACACAGACAGTTCCGTGGTGCTGAAACACGTTCATTTTGTGCTCCGAGGTGAATTATTATTTGCGGATTTCATACGGATTATACGTTTTGGAATATTTTTAAAGATCGATTTTTGCATTGAGAGCAAACTAACGGCTCTCGTGACGTTACGCAGCTGTGAGGAGGAAACAAAAGGATTGTGTGTAACGATGCAGACACACAAAAGGTACGTGACTCTGGCTCTGATGTTCCTCGCCATTCAACACGCAACGACCACAGTCATTCACTATTCTATACCAGAAGAACTCAAAGAAGGATCGATCGTCGCGAATCTCGCGACTGATCTCAGTTTGGATGTTTCGACGCTGATCAGGAGAAAAATGCGTCTCGACATCATCGCCAACAAGAAATATCTGGATGTGAACAAAGAGACTGGAGAACTGTTCATTGTAGAGAAGATTGACCGCGAGAATATTTGTCCAGCAAAGTCATCAGCTTCTTGTTATTTAAGACTCGAGGTAACATTAGAAAATCCGTTGCGTATTTTCAACATAGAAATACAGGTACTAGACGTAAACGACAACGCCCCACACTTCAGGAGAGACGCCATTCATTTAGATATTTCTGAGTCAACACCGAAAGGAGAGAGATTTTCTCTCAGCAACGCAGTAGATCCAGATGCAGGAACTAATTCTGTTAAAACATATTTTTTAAGTGAAAGTGATAGTTTTTCAATCAAAGTTCAGACAGGAAGAGATGGTACAAAGATTGCAGAATTAATTCTGACAAAAGAACTTGATAGAGAAGAGAAAGCTCACCATAATTTAATTCTGACAGCTGTAGATGGAGGAACACCTGCTAGATCAGGTACTGCAAGTATTATTGTTCATGTTTCAGACACAAATGATAATGCTCCTACATTTAATAAAACTATATACAACATTAATATGATGGAGAATTCTCCTTTAGGAAGTCTAGTCATTCATCTTAAAGCCACAGATTTAGATGAAGGATCAAATTCAGAGTTAACTTATTCCTTCAGTTTATACACACCAGAGAAAACTCAGAACACGTTTAACCTCAATCCTTCTACTGGTGAGATCACTGTGAAGGAAATGTTGAACTATGAGGACTTCAGGATTTATGACATGGAAGTCATAGCAACAGACAAAGGAGTGAATAGTTTGTCAGGACAATGTACAATAAAGATCATGATTGAAGACATGAACGACAACCATCCAGAAATATCCATCAAGTCCTTCCAGAGTCCAGTCAGTGAAGATGTAGAAGTAGACACGGTGATAGCAGTGGTCAGTATTGGTGATAAGGACTCTGGAGACAATGGAGTGGTTGATCTTCATGTTCCAAAGAACATGCCTTTTAAACTGAGGGAGTCCTCTGATAACTATTATCAGTTGGTAGTTTCAGAGCCGTTAGACCGTGAGAAGGTTCCAGAATATGAGATCACCTTCAGCGTGACTGACAGAGGTTCTCCTCCTTTATCTGACAATGAAACTATGACTCTACAAGTGCTGGACGTCAACGACAACGTTCCTCAGTTCCCTCAGTCCTTCTATACCATACGTGTGAATGAGAATAACGCACCCGGAGCTTTGCTGGGTTCACTGTCGGCCTTTGACCCTGACCTCCATGAGAACCAGTATCTAGTCTACGTCATCCTGGAGAGAGAGACGGCCAACATCTCCATGTCCATGCTGTTCTCCATCAACCCAGAGAACGGGAATCTTTTTGCTCTGAAGACTTTTGACTATGAGATAGAGAAGGAGTTTCTTTTCCACGTTGAGGCCAGAGACTCTGGTTCTCCTCCTCTCAGTAGCAACGTGACGGTCCACATCATCATCGTGGACCAGAACGACAACGCTCCAGTGATTGTCTCTCCCTGGCGTGCACACGGTTCAGTGGTGGAGGAGAAGATCCCCAGATCTACTGACAAAGGCTCTCTGGTTGCCAAGGTGATCGCCTTAGACACAGACTCTGTGCACAACTCTCGGATCACCTACCAGTTCCTTCAGGTGACCGACGCCACCTTGTTCAGTCTGGACCAGTACAACGGAGAGATCCGGACCATGAGGATGTTCAGTTACAGAGATCCACATCACCAGAGGCTGGTGGTTGTTGCCAAGGACAACGGGGAGCCTGCTCTCTCTGCTACAGTCACCATCAAGCTGTCCACAGTGGAGACTGCTGTGAAGTACTCTGACATGACAGAGGTTCCTCTGGAATACGACATCTTTTCAGACCTCAACTTGTACCTGGTCATTGGACTGGGCTCAGTGTCCTTCCTGCTGCTCATCACCATATTGGTGACCATCGTTATCAAGTGTCAGACGCCCAAGAGCAGCAAAGCAGCTCCTCCCAGCAGGAACAGTGTGATCAGTGAGAGGAACTCCACCATCGCAGATTCCACTCTGGTGTCCAACGATGCCTACTGGTACAGCATGTTCCTGGCAGAGACCAGGAAAGGCAAGCTGGTGGTCAGACAGCCTGCTCCAAAGGGCTCCAGATACATTGTGTCCAGTTTACCCAGGAGCACTGGAATGACCAGCACCAGTGACTCTGCTCCTTCTACTCTGCAGGTAGGAAATCAAAACCTTTAAGAAAGATTATGAGACAATATTTTTGATTGTTTACAATTGAACTCTCACTTTCAGAAGTTAGATTTTATAACAACTCATCATAATCTATATTTACAAACAATAAACCACAATCATTAAAATACCTGTTAGATATCTTTCAATACATTATTTTAAGCACATAATTTAAAATATGATTATAAAAAAGCACACATCTAACAACATGATTGCAAAATAGAACTTTTACTGTCCATCAAATCATTCACTTGGTTCCATGTCGATAATTTATTTTTCTAATTCTTCTTGATACTATTGACAAATTGTCCAAATGCTCTCAAAATTAATTAATTATTTTGTGAGGGATACATTCCATCATCAATGATCTTTTTGTTTAATATTTTTGTGGTCAGACTGTAGAAAAAATATGTCTGATTTATAGATGATAGTAGTCATGGTATCCAGAAACTCCATCTTCTTGTGTGAATGTGTTATAAGTGTAACAAGCCACTCTTGTATTTTGTCATTGTTATTTATCTGCTCCTTGAGGAATAATTTGATGTAAATACTATAATATAAATACCTACACTGTATCACTTTGATTTCCTTACTGTACTTGACCATAATAACATTCATGACATTCACATCATCATCATCATTATACTATACTGATTATCTATAACTTTCTAATTGTTTGATAAACTTTGCCTGTATTGCCTTCATTATACAAGAGACATAAATGTGATTTATAAAGTGAATTTGTGGATGAAGTGAAAGAAAAACCCTTGTATTTAATATATCTAAGTCGTTTTCTTGTACACGTTTTGTTTAATGGTAGAAGAGATCAACACAGATCAAATGTTCCCATTGTGAATGTTCATCCAGAGAAAGTTATGATAGGGTTTATAAGAAAATAGTGTGTTAAAGGAAGAGAGGATCATCAAATTTGTTTGTGAGGGATGAATTAGATCATCAAGGATCTTATTTCCTTATTTTATATCGCAATGGTCAGAATGTTACACAAGGTTTTAAAGGTGTAACTATGGACCATGATGTTTGCTGATTATAGAGTGATATAAGGTGTGAGTATAATTGGTTGGAGGAGATGATGAAGAGGCGAAAGTACAAGCAGAAGACAAAATGATTGAGAACCAGTAGATGTATGAGAGTGTGGCATGATGGCAGGTGAGGATAAGGAAGGAAGCAGAGGTAGTGAAAAGTCAAGATATTAGTTTGGACATATGGTGAGAAGACACAGGACACGTTTTGTGACCCTGGTCTGGAAAAGCGCTCCAAAATAAAAATGACTTACTTACTTACTTAAGACGTTTTTATTTGTTCAGGCTTTTCCTTGATTTTCTGGAACTCCTGTGTTGTTCTCAGTGTCATCTTGACCTTTAAAGAATATACTTTATTGAATATTGTTTTGATTGTTTAAGCGCTTTGTGACCCTGGTCTGGAAAAGCGCTCTATAAATAAAAATGACTTACTTATTTACTTACGTGTTTGATGAAGAATGTTAGTAATGGTTTCACCAAGTTAAAAGAGAGGATTACCAGTGAGGTTCATGGATGTGGTCAAGAAGGACAGAAGGTGGAAGTAAACGAGGAAGATACTACATGTCTTAAGGTGGAACATATGTTATTCTCTGATGCGAAATGCTAAAAGACAAATTTAAAAACTGTTAACACAAACCACTGCAGCTAAAATTATGATAAATATTAGTTTTAGTGTTTTAATCCGATCATTTCGGTTCGTAAATAAGACGGTGGCGCTGTTTTACTGACAAAGACTCATGTTGATGACGTCACACCGACAGTCAGGAAATGGAAGCGGAGGCTGGTCTGAGACTGACAGTTCTGCGATGCTGAAGATCCCAGCCAGCGGTCATTCTGTCCTGGTCTCTGAGAACATCGTCTGGAATAAAGGTGGCTCCAAGGACTTTACTGAACGTTCTTCACGAAGGATTTTTTATCATCGATTGAAAGTTAACAGACGTCGTGACGTTACGCAGCTGTGAGGAGGAAACAAAAGGATTGTGTGTAACGATGCAGACACACAAAAGGTACGTGACTCTGGCTCTGATGTTCCTCGCCATTCAACACGCAACGACCACAGTCATTCACTATTCTATACCAGAAGAACTCAAAGAAGGATCGATCGTCGCGAATCTCGCGACTGATCTCAGTTTGGATGTTTCGACGCTGATCAGGAGAAAAATGCGTCTCGACATCATCGCCAACAAGAAATATCTGGATGTGAACAAAGAGACTGGAGAACTGTTCATTGTAGAGAAGATTGACCGCGAATATATTTGCCCAACAAAATCTTCAGCTTGTTATGTTAAACTCGAGGTAATATTAGAAAATCCTGTTCGCATTTTTAACATCGAGATAGAAATTCTAGATATAAACGACAACGCCCCACACTTCAGGAGAGAAATCATTCACTTAGACATGTCTGAGTCGACGCCAAAAGGAGAGAGATTTTCTCTCAGTAACGCAGTCGATCCAGATGTAGGAAGCAACACAGTTAAAACATATTATCTTAGCGAAAGTGAACATTTTAAGATTGAAGTGCAGACTGGTCGAGATGGGTCGAAATTTGCGGAATTGATCCTCATGAAGATGTTGGATAGAGAAGAGCAGTCTGGTCATAATTTAATTCTGACAGCTGTAGATGGAGGAACACCTGCTAGATCAGGTACTGCAAGTATTATTGTTCAAGTATTAGATACAAATGATAATGCTCCTACATTTGATAAAACTATATACAACATTAATATGATGGAGAATTCTCCTTTAGGAAGTCTAGTCATTCATCTTAAAGCCACAGATTTAGATGAAGGATCAAATTCAGAGTTAACTTATTCCTTCAGTTTATACACACCAGAGAAAACTCAGAACACGTTTAACCTCAATCCTTCTACTGGTGAGATCACTGTGAAGGAAATGTTGAACTATGAGGACTTCAGGATTTATGACATGGAAGTCATAGCAACAGACAAAGGAGTGAATAGTTTGTCAGGACAATGTACAATAAAGATCATGATTGAAGACATGAACGACAACCATCCACAAATATCCATCAAGTCCTTCCAGAGTCCAGTCAGTGAAGATGTAGAAGTAGACACGGTGATAGCAGTGGTCAGTGTTGGTGATAAGGACTCTGGAGACAATGGAATGGTTGATCTTCATATTCCAAAGAACATGCCTTTCAAACTGAGGGAGTCCTCTGATAACTATTATCAGTTAGTAGTTTCAGAGCCGTTAGACCGTGAGAAGGTTCCAGAATATGAGATCACCTTCAGTGTGACTGACAGAGGTTCTCCTCCTTTATCTGACAATGAAACTATGACTCTACAAGTGCTGGATGTCAACGACAACGTTCCTCAGTTCCCTCAGTCCTTCTATACCATACGTGTGAATGAGAATAACGCACCCGGAGCTTTGCTGGGTTCACTGTCTGCCTTTGACCCTGACCTCCATGAGAACCAGTATCTAGTCTACGTCATCCTGGAGAGGGAGACGGCCAACATCTCCATGTCCATGCTGTTCTCCATCAACCCAGAGAACGGGAATCTTTTTGCTCTGAAGACTTTTGACTATGAGATAGAGAAGGAGTTTCTTTTCCACGTTGAGGCCAGAGACTCTGGTTCTCCTCCTCTCAGTAGCAACGTGACGGTCCACATCATCATCGTGGACCAGAACGACAACGCTCCAGTGATTGTCTCTCCCTGGCGTGCACACGGTTCAGTGGTGGAGGAGAAGATCCCCAGATCTACTGACAAAGGCTCTCTGGTTGCCAAGGTGATCGCCTTAGACACAGACTCTGTGCACAACTCTCGGATCACCTACCAGTTCCTTCAGGTGACCGACGCCACCTTGTTCAGTCTGGACCAGTACAACGGAGAGATCCGGACCATGAGGATGTTCAGTTACAGAGATCCACATCACCAGAGGCTGGTGGTTGTTGCCAAGGACAACGGGGAGCCTGCTCTCTCTGCTACAGTCACCATCAAGCTGTCCACAGTGGAGACTGCTGTGAAGTACTCTGACATGACAGAGGTTCCTCTGGAATACGACATCTTTTCAGACCTCAACTTGTACCTGGTCATTGGACTGGGCTCAGTGTCCTTCCTGCTGCTCATCACCATATTGGTGACCATCGTTATCAAGTGTCAGACACCCAAGAGCAGCAAAGCAGCTCCTCCCAGCAGGAACAGTGTGATCAGTGAGAGGAACTCCACCATCGCAGATTCCACTCTGGTGTCCAACGATGCCTACTGGTACAGCATGTTCCTGGCAGAGACCAGGAAAGGCAAGCTGGTGGTCAGACAGCCTGCTCCAAAGGGCTCCAGATACATTGTGTCCAGTTTACCCAGGAGCACTGGAATGACCAGCACCAGTGACTCTGCTCCTTCTACTCTGCAGGTATGAAAATATCAAATTATACTTTATCTGCTGCAGTGGTTTTATATGCCTTCATACTGTAGGTTAACGTCATATCTTGTGCTTCTTTCCTCTCATAATTACCTACCGTTGATCAACCTACTATTGACCAACTGACCTTATTTCCTTAAACTCGCCGTATCTTGCAAACTTTTATCATTGATTGAAAATAGAAATGAATCAGAATTCATTTCAAATTCCCATTAAATATTTGTCTCAAAATATTGATATAAAATAACATTTCTAATTTTTTTTCCCCATGAAAATGAGAAAAAAGAAAAGAAAATCTTCCCAAGAAATTGCTGTGTATGTCACTCTAAATGAAACTTCAAGCTATGGTGAATGTAAATGGTGCATCATTTATCATTTAAAAAAAGAGGATTCATTACAGTACACACCGAACTACAACATACTCGAGGTTGATATCATATAGTTAACAAACATTGTGCCACAATCTTTATGGAGCTCAACCCAAGAGTCTCACAGGAGTTGCTGCACAAATGTACAATTTAATTAAACAGTAAGTCCAAATACAAAAACAAGAGTCCAATATCTCATAACACAATGAGATTCCAAAATCACACATAAAACGTCGATCAACTCGGGGAATAAATAGGAAAAGAAAACTTTAATAGGGAATCTGAACTGAAAAGAAGATACAATCAATCAATCATCAATCAATATACTTTATTGATCTCCATAGAGAAATATCACAGAGAAATTCAACATGTCGTGCAGTGGAAAAACGCGAGACAATCACTGAGGCAGATAGTCCTGTGACAGTGCTGAAAAACTTGTCTTGCACTTGAATCATATGAGGGAAGGTGGGCTGGTGGAGAAAAAGAGGGCGTCTCTGCTCTTTTCCTGAAGGGGGAGCAGTGCAGGGATACAAAAAAAACCCACCACAATACAGAAGCACGAACACAGACGGAGACAAAACAACTCAAGCAGTGAGTTGCGGGAGCATGTGTCCATGAACTTCCTTGTCATTGTCCCAGTCTCTGCCTGAAGGTGGTACGTAGCCCCTGGAGCTGGTTCAGAGAGGAATTCAGACTCCCTGAGGAGGGGTGGTAGAGGAGCGTCAGGTCAACGTCCAAAATCTCACACGTTTAAAGGAGTCCAAAATCCCACAAAACTTCCATCAACTTGTGGAATAAATAGGAAAAGGAAACTTTAATGGTGAATCTGAACTGAACAGAAGTTACGGAGGTCAAAACTATTTTAAAAAACAACTAAAATATAGGTATATGGTCCAGCACATATGTCTAAAGGCAGGTGGTAGAAATACAGCAGGTGATTACTTGATCATCTCCAGTCGTGTGCCATCAGTCAAACACCAGGGGAAAGAGAGAGAGAAAACAGGAAGTGATCAACAAAAATAAACCACCAGAAAAGGAAAACATAAAACTTTGTATAATTGACCATAACAGCATAAATTCAAGATTCCACCTCTCTATAGTTTGGCTTCATAAATGTTTGGCTGATGTAAAGGCAAATTATGAATATTTGCTACTATGGAGTGAGATTGTTTTTTGTTTGTGTGTACTGTGAGTAAACATGACTTCCTAGACAGTTCACTATGTTTTTGAATCAATGGAAATGGGCTCATTCATCGTTCACTTTTGAAAGAGATGACATCCAGCTCTACTGCTCTTTCGATCCAACTGAGGCCCAGAGGCTGAACTTAGTCAAATGTTTGCTAGAAATCAAACAACGAGTGAAAATACTTTGAAGCTAAATGTGGACAAAACTGAAACTTTGATTATTGCTCCTGATGATAAGGTTCCAGGATTTAGTCAGTACTTGGGTGACTTAGGTCAGTCCGTCAAACTGAGCCTGAGAAACCTGGTGCTGTATTTGACAAAGACATGTCCTCAGTTCAACACTGAAGAAAAATGACCACAAACTGTTTCCTTCAACTGAGAAAAATCCCTAAACTTAGGAAAATGTTGTCACAACAAGATCTGGATCTTATAATCCATGTGTTTGTTTCTTCTCGTCTGGACTATTGTAACAACAGTTTGTTTTCATGTCTAAACAAGAAGGATCTGTCTCACCTGCAGTTCATACAAAACTCTGCAGCGAGAATTCTGAGCCGCTCTAGTAGAAGAACTCACATTTCTCCTACAAACTCTTCACTGGCTGCCAGTTTCTTTCTATCAACTTTAACATTCTGGTTCTTACTATCAGAGCTATTCATGGTCAGACCTTCCATCACTTATCTGATCCAGACTTACACCCCAGCTCGGGCTCTGAGATCTGTGGATCAATATCTGCTGTTTGTTCCACACAGATGGTTCAGGACCAGAGGAGAGAAATCCTTCCAGGCTGTTGCTCCTAAACTTTGGAACGATTTTCCTCTCTCTCTGTGTGTTTGATGATCTACTGACTCCTTCAAGAAACATCTTAAGACACTTTTATTCGTGCAGGCTCTTCTTTGATTCTCTGAGACTCCTGTGTTAGTCTCGGTGTTGTCTTGACCTTTTAGGCATATATTTTATTGGGTTTTATTTTGATTGTTTAAGCGCTTTGTGACCCTGGTCTAGAAAAGAGCTCTACAAATATAACTTACTTTCTTACTTACCCTGTTACAGCGGTTCTTTAACCACCCAATACCAAACTATAATCATATAGCACCAGCTCACTGAATAAACTTCTGTAAGTTTTTGACCCTCGTAAGTCAACATTGAATTATTAAATTTACCTTTTCTGAGTTTCCCTTTACTTCAGCAATGTTTTATTTGATTTTTTATTTGTTTTTTTTTTCAAGCTATAAACAGCTTATTTTTATATACTACAATAGAGGGATGTAAAAACAGATTATTTCTCTGAATGAAGGAATTTCTTGTGGACGAAGTAAAAATGAGACTTGAGTCTGGAATCAGCGATATTAGCGTATTGAAGAAAAAGTACATTACAAGAATCTGTGGTACATCAATCGAAGCTTCGGACAGATCTACGAGCCAAGCCACCTAAGTTTCTCTCCCGCAGAAGTGCTGCTGAGAAATCTCTTTCGGTTCCTCACATACTGTTTTCGAGGCCAGGTTCTTTCCCCATTTGCAGGGGTTCATACTCAGATACCCAAACACAAGACGTCTTTACACCGGAGGTTCACAGGATGCATGTTATCTAGAAGTGGAGATATGAAACAGAAATGTTCTGTCTTTCCTGGGGACAACTACAACTTTTAGAATTGCAATATTTGAGAGTTTCCTTAAGGGATGCGTTTTATGAGTTTGTCCTTCCTGTGAACCTGCAGTGGTGCACAAAATATCATTAGAAGAGTAACTTCAAACATAAGATATTAAAGGATAAAACTGGCATATTTACTGTTCGCCTTGGAATTTACTTTTTTTTCTTATTTTAATAACATTTTTTATTATGTTAAAACTAATTTTAGCCAAACCTTATTTTTTCTACTTGTTCAATAAACAATTGTTGTCAGAATGCTGGCTTATTATTTTCTTCAATAAAGTTGTCTTTATCGTACTTTTGCAGGATATATAACACTAATCGCACAAATTAGGTGTGAACACAAAGTGAAGTGAAACGTTCATGGTACTGATGATAAATAATAGTAATTATAAATCTACAGGTACAACACAGTGTACACAGTTACAAATCTATCCTCAGATGCAGTGTGTGTTGTTTAAGTTCTAAATATTGCATGGTTGTTACTATTTTTTTTACCAGGAGGTAACTATTCTTTATGAATAATCACACCTTTTTTCTTGCTCTGTTTTATTTATTGTATTTTTTGATTTCATGACTCAGGATTTTACATCAAGGTATAATATGGAAAATGCATCACATGGATTCACATGTTATACCACAATGTACATGAGTGTTTAAAATGTAATCTTTTTTTGTTTTTCTACATTTTTTCTGTGTTTTTTTTTTTGTTACTCTATTGGTTTTACTTTTGAGGACAAGTAACTATCTGTGTTCACTTCTTGACCCCCGCCCATTTTTAGCCTCTTGCTGACCTTCCTTAAAATGTAAAATGTAATGTTTATGTACCTCAAATGGCATGCTATAGCTGACTTTTTTAATTTTCAATTATCAAGCAAATCCAAGCAAACTACTGTCAAAGTAATGACTTTGATAAGTTGTAATAAGTATCGGCAACTACCGTTTAGTTTGTTTCCTTTTTTAAATAAATAAATAGTTAGTGATTTTAAAAATCACATTTATTTAATCCAAGTTCAATCTCCTTAAACTGTAGCTAATAACTGACTCTCAGCTCAGGTATTTAAAATGTCATGATTGGGTCAATAACTTGTTTAAAGTGTTTAAATATTGAAAGAGTTACAAAATCAAAATGTAAGAGTGAATTTAAATTTAACAGCTGTTGCTTATTTATTCAAACTGCCTACACTGTAGGAATTATTTATGACTCTTTTTCAAGCTGTTTTTTTTTTTAATTTGGCAAAAACATAATTATTTTACGCACAGGTACCTCTGCGTAAAAGTATGGCGACGTATTTAAATTAGAAATACGTGTAAAACAATTAAAAAAGAATCTACGGAAAAACAATTATTTATTTTATTTTTGATCGTTGTATGATTAAATAATTGTTTTAGAACACGTTTTGTCGCTGCTCTCCAAAAAAAACCCTTTATATTTATTATTATATTTATATTTATTCTATATGAGGTCATCTTTTACAGACATCTGATTGGATGAAACTCTCAGAGACGACGATACAACGCCTTGCTCAAGGAGACATCCGGCATTCGCCCATGTTGTCCCTTGTGCTACAGCTGGAAATATTTGGAGGAAATTAGGGGGAACTAAACTCATCATGGCGCACCAACTTCGGCGCAATTTGGGCGGTTGGCACGTTTTTGCGCTTGTTTTACTCGCATTTATTTTGGAGGAGGTGTCCAGTGTCACCCATTATTCCATCCCCGAGGAGATGGAGGAAGGTTCTGTGGTCGCTAATCTGGCGTCTGATTTGGATTTGGACGTGAAGACTTTGCGCAGGAGGAAGATGCGCGTGGATGTCATCGCCAATAAAAAATACATCGACATCAACAAGGACACCGGGGAGCTGGTGATTTTGGAAAGGATCGATAGAGAATCATTGTGCCTGGCGAAGTCTAATTGTTTTCTCAAACTGGATGCGACGATTGACAACCCGGTGCGCATGTTCAACATCGAGGTGGAGATCACGGATGTCAACGACAACGCTCCTCATTTCCGCCGCGGAACGATGCACCTGGACATCAGCGAGTCCAGCGCGGTGGGGGAGAGATACTCGCTCAACAACGCCGTGGATCCTGACGTGGGAGAGAACTCCGTGAAGAACTACCAGCTGAGTTCCAGCGAGCACTTCTCCATCGAGATACAGACGGGGAGAGACGGCTCCAAATTCGCCGATCTGATCCTGAAGCAGCGTCTGGACCGAGAGCAGCAGGCGGTGCATCAGCTGACGCTCACTGCCGTGGACGGGGGGGTCCCCGCGCGCACGGGCACGGCCAGCATCATCGTGCGGGTGCTGGATGTGAACGACAACGCCC
Source organism: Callionymus lyra (assembly GCF_982586985.1). Lineage (NCBI taxonomy): Eukaryota > Metazoa > Chordata > Actinopteri > Syngnathiformes > Callionymidae > Callionymus > Callionymus lyra. The sequence continues at coordinate 24,734,770 of NC_141826.1, read as the reverse complement.
CGTCATTTGATCAGGACAAATATGTGGTGAATGTGATGGAAAACTCCCCGATTGGCAGTTTAGTGATTCAATTAAACGCCAGTGATTTAGACGAAGGTTTGAATTCTGATCTGAGTTACTCGTATAGTTTATACACGTCAGAGAGAACACAGGACATGTTCACACTGAGTCCTGACAGTGGGGAGATCAGAGTGAAGGAGATGATCAATTATGAGGATTTAAAATTTTATGAAATGGAGATTATTGTGAGTGACAAGGGAACTAAGCCGCTGACCGGACAGTGTAAAGTGATGATCCAGGTGACGGACATGAACGACAACCATCCAGAAATTTCCATCAAATCGTTCAGAAGTCCTGTAAAAGAAAATGAGCCGACAGACACGGTGATAGCAGTGGTCAGTGTGAGTGATAAGGACTCTGGAGACAATGGAGTGGTTGATCTTCATATTCCAAAGAACATGCCTTTCAAACTGAGGGAGTCCTCTGATAACTATTATCAGTTAGTAGTTTCAGAGCCGTTAGACCGTGAGAAGGTTCCAGAATATGAGATCACCTTCAGCGTGACTGACAGAGGTTCTCCTCCTTTATCTGACAATGAAACTATGACTCTACAAGTGCTGGATGTCAACGACAACGTTCCTCAGTTCCCTCAGTCCTTCTATACCATACGTGTGAATGAGAATAACGCACCCGGAGCTTTGCTGGGTTCACTGTCTGCCTTTGACCCTGACCTCCATGAGAACCAGTATCTAGTCTACGTCATCCTGGAGAGGGAGACGGCCAACATCTCCATGTCCATGCTGTTCTCCATCAACCCAGAGAACGGGAATCTTTTTGCTCTGAAGACTTTTGACTATGAGATAGAGAAGGAGTTTCTTTTCCACGTTGAGGCCAGAGACTCTGGTTCTCCTCCTCTCAGTAGCAACGTGACGGTCCACATCATCATCGTGGACCAGAACGACAACGCTCCAGTGATTGTCTCTCCCTGGCGTGCACACGGTTCAGTGGTGGAGGAGAAGATCCCCAGATCTACTGACAAAGGCTCTCTGGTTGCCAAGGTGATCGCCTTAGACACAGACTCTGTGCACAACTCTCGGATCACCTACCAGTTCCTTCAGGTGACCGACGCCACCTTGTTCAGTCTGGACCAGTACAACGGAGAGATCCGGACCATGAGGATGTTCAGTTACAGAGATCCACATCACCAGAGGCTGGTGGTTGTTGCCAAGGACAACGGGGAGCCTGCTCTCTCTGCTACAGTCACCATCAAGCTGTCCACAGTGGAGACTGCTGTGAAGTACTCTGACATGACAGAGGTTCCTCTGGAATACGACATCTTTTCAGACCTCAACTTGTACCTGGTCATTGGACTGGGCTCAGTGTCCTTCCTGCTGCTCATCACCATATTGGTGACCATCGTTATCAAGTGTCAGACACCCAAGAGCAGCAAAGCAGCTCCTCCCAGCAGGAACAGTGTGATCAGTGAGAGGAACTCCACCATCGCAGATTCCACTCTGGTGTCCAACGATGCCTACTGGTACAGCATGTTCCTGGCAGAGACCAGGAAAGGCAAGCTGGTGGTCAGACAGCCTGCTCCAAAGGGCTCCAGATACATTGTGTCCAGTTTACCCAGGAGCACTGGAATGACCAGCACCAGTGACTCTGCTCCTTCTACTCTGCAGGTACAACTAGAATTGTTTTATTCAAAAATGGAGTCATTCAAAATAGAAATCAAATAAAATGTTTACAAAATATTTTGGGATCAGAAACTCCAGTTTTCATTTTCAACAGATACATTTTATTTCACTTCAACTTTAATTATTAAAAAGATAATGTAGACACATGATCAGACTCTGAAAACAACCGTGAAAAAAAAACAAACAACAAGCGCGCACAATTAAAAGTGAATCGCTGGAAGAAGTCACTGAGATCTTTTCACACCATCCATGTATTTTATTAACCACTTTTCACTCTTTTCTGGTCACTGTTTTAAAACTTTCATAATTTCAAAATGTTTCTCTTAAGTCTGTCATTATGTTTCCAGGTTTGCACGACGAGGCAGCAGTTCATCACCTCATGTGTACATGAATTGTATGATCATTGAATTATTTAGTTCACATTGAACTGACTTTTTCTCTCTCTCTCCTTTTCCCTCAAGTACCCTAAATGAAGGAAGTCCACAGAAGGTAAGAAGAAAAACACATCACACATGACTTCTGAGTCACTTGTATGTCAAATAATGAACCCATTAATCAATGAATCCATTAGTTATGTATGTATATATTTGGACACATACATTGATAACTAGTCAATAATAATATTAATGACTCTGCATGTGAAGTTATTTTAATTCAATAGTTTTGAATAGCTGATCAATTAACCTTTTTTCTTTATTTGCTCTCTAAAAAACATTAAGTAATGAGTTTGAATTCCTTTTTAAGAATGCTATAATAACTTATTTTAGTTATTTAAACATTTTTCTTCTATCGTTTTTGTAAGAATGCGAGCTAGACACAGTTATTTTTGTGACTAATTGAATTTTGTGACTAATTGATATAATGTTATTTCATATTTTAACCCCTAACTCCTTTTTTTTTCTAATTTTGCATTTGTCACTGTGAGTCTTTGAACTTTAGTTTGTAAATCAGTACTTTTTTTTTAGAAGTGCAGAATCATGACGAGTATGAGCGTCTCTCAAATTATTTTATTTTATTTTTACTATGAGATTAAAGTCGTAGGAAAATCATTTATTACTGGATTCAAGTTGGATTAAATACTTTATTATGAGATAAAAGTTGTAGTAAAAAAAATTATTACAAGATTAAAGTCAGACAAAATACTTTATTACTGGATGAAATAATTTTTTACGGATTAAAATCATACAAAATAGTTTATTATGAGATTAAAGTCGTAGGGAAATCATTTATTACGGGATTAAAGTCGTACAAAATACTTTATTACCGGATTAAAGTTATACAAAATACTTTATTATCAGATTAAAATTGTTGTGAAATAATTGATTACAGGATTGAAGTTGTACAAAATACTTTATTATTAGATTAAAGCCGTAGAAAAATAACTTGTTACTGGATTAAAGTCGTACAGTATACTTTATTATGAGATTAAAGTTGTAGAAAAAATTATTTATTACGAGATTAAATACGAAGAAAAATACTTTATTTTGACTCTAATATCATAATAATCTTTAATCTTGTAATAAAGTATTTTGTATGATTTAAATGTCGTGATAAATATATTTTATATGTTTTCAAATTCCCTAATAAACGATTTTCTGTCATACAGAAAAGATTAAGTTTAATTAAAAATAAGCATAGATATCATGTTGAAAGAAAATAAGTCAGGTGTGTTTTTTGGTTTTATTTTTATTTAAGTAACTTATTAAACATCTTTCCGTCCGTTTTGTAGTAATGTTGGAGGATTAATCATCATAATCTACACTAAGTTTAACACAAAAATAACGATAATAATAATATTGATAAAAATAGTTAAAATTGAATTGCCAATAAGTTTGTTTTAGCACAATACCTATTATTCTGGCCACCTTATTAAATAAAAATTATAGTATTAATTAAATGAGTAATTAGGTTATTTATATGTTTATATTTTGTCCTAATTAACCCTTGTGTTATCTCAGGGTCAAGGTTTAGATTTTGAAACTTAAACAGTTTTTTTTTTCATCTTGACCCTGAGATAACACACTATTTCATACTGCTATGAGTTTCACTTTTCACTTTAAATTATACCTATTCAAAAAACAACAATAGAAGCATTTATACATCACAATTTTAATATACATTTTTCTACCGTATCCATGAACGTATTAAGATTAATTCTTAGCTGGAAAAAAATGAGAAAAGTAATTCATGTTAGAAGATTGATAATATTCCATAAATTATGATGACATTTGTAATGTTAGATGCAACCTTAACGTAACGAATACTAAGCCTTGATTGTAAAATAGTTACATGCAATAATAATTCTAATATGTTGAATCAAACTGTTATTAAGTGCTACAGTAGAATACCTATAATTCTGACCATTTTATTATACTAAATACTGTATTAATCAAATCTGGTAACTCATGTGTTTTTTTAAATGATACATCTTTTATTTCTACAGAATATACTGCTTTTAAATTATTTATTAATTATAACACTTTGTATTTTCACTATATATGAAATTATAAAATATTTATATGAAATTTAAAATGCATGCGTTTCTTTGCACATGCACACATTTTGCTGACATCATCAGAGATGGAATTTTTACATCTTTAGCCCACAAATGACGATGATATTTCTAAAGATGGAAGAAACCTTACTGTGAGTAATAATAAAAAGAATAGATAGGTAGATAGATAAACTTTATTGATTCCTCTGAAACAGGGTTGATTTAATTGCTATTTAGTGTGTTCTGGTATAATACTTCTTGTTATCTAAAAGCATAATTGAAATTTCAATTCCTTTTTAATTTTGTATTTATAATATATATTTTTAATGTATTAAAAAACATCTTCTTTCCTTTATCTGTCAAAATGTGAGTTAGACGAGTACAATAATTTGACTAATTTATTACATTTTTACCCAAAACTCCCTTGTGTTTCTTTGAATGTGCACATGAATGTTATTTTTGAAATGTGAAAGTACTGAGTTACATTTCTTTAGAAATTGATACCAACAAGTTTGTCAACAATAAGCAAGATTTATTTGATGTTTAATTTGTGGTTAAGTAACATTTAAACGTCTCGTAGACATGTATAATCGCATTAATCATTTCTAACGTCACATCTTAAGCGCCTTGGATGACGCACATCACAGGAATGACACACATATTCACACGTTTTTCTGCGTTAACCGAGGAAATATAGACACGACATCATCGCTAAACTCTGGAGCAAAAAATAAAAGATACAACAGAAGAGGAAATTATGATGAAATTTGTATAGTTATATACAATCTTAATGTGACAAATAATAATGCGTGTTCAATAGCAACACACTTGTATAATAATACAAATAATAATAGTAATAATACATAAATAATCACATTTTCAATTGAATTGCTAATAAGTGTTTCAGTAGAAAACCATACCTGATGGGCGTTACTTCCCCAAAGTTACACGACTTCTCGACAATCGACAGATATTTGTGTCACCAGTCAAGATGCTTCCTCTCCCAATGTCCTGAACGTGTACATAAAAAGGAAGGTCTGGCTCGATCCTTCTCCTCGACCGTTGTATATCTGTTGAATAACTGTTAAATGTCAACACATCTTCTGGAACATTCCTACTAACATTTTCGCTGACTCATTAGATCTCTGTCCTTTGGCCCTGTTTAATACTCTACTTAGGGTCTAAACCAGCTGCAAATTTCATTTTGAATTATCCTTATATAGAAAAGCAGCATTTATAACATATTTAAATGACAATTATAACACGTGTAAAGAAGCACACGTGTTATAATCTTCATATTAATATGTAAAAAACACTACATCATCTCTGAAATCTCTGAAAGAAAATTAAAACCACCGCTTATGAATTTAGATACAACCTTATTGTCACAAATAATAAAAATAATGCTAATTATTTTGTTTGAGTATAATACTCTACTATTTTATTATTCCAAAAATACTGTATTCCTTCACATTTTTACCTATCTAATAAAGGTTTTATTTCTACAGCATATACTGTTATTGTACAACATATTCTATCCTTCTATGTAAATGATCTCTATATAAATAAACAAAAATCCTTACAGTCTAGTTGCTTCTTTCACCTTTTCTAAAACGGTCCGTCCGACTCCTGCGCTTGAATGTTGAATAACTTGTTTTATTTTCTTCTTCAACGTGCACTTCCTGACTCCTCTGCATTTGTTCCATGTGATCATGACCCATTTCTGTGAGCAGAAGACGGCACAAAGAGAAACCAGACCCTCACCAGTTACCTAGCAACCCCCCCCTCCCTCCTGTGATTCGCTGCATTTGCGACATGCCGACTACCTTTTAAATTCCCTAGAGACCCACAAAATACACACAGTTTTCTACCGAGAGAGACACAAAGTCATACTTTTGAAACCTTCTCACCATTTTTTTCTCTCCTATCGACAGGCATCATCCATTGATCCACGTGAGCCTCAAATCCAGCCGGTGACTTTTTTTCAGGAGGAAAAGAAAAGGAGGAAAAGAAGGTGTTGAAATGTCCCAGCAGACACAAACCCGTGTCGTCCTCCCTCCCCCCCATCGAGTCGATGCTGAAGGAGCCCCTGATTCTCCAGCACATGGTCGTCGCCTCAGTTGCCAAAACACTGTTGAGGTGATTGAAACCAGATTTGAAAAAAAAAAGAAAAAGAAATTGCTACAAAATTTTCAACTGCCTTCTATGAATCATTCCCTCTCTAAACACACGATGCTTCACCTCTTCCTTCCTAACAGCATTTATGATTAAATCATAACAAATCAAGTTTTGGAATGAAACGGCACAATAACAGTTGTTAGCATGGAGCTAAGAGGGACGTGTGTTTTTTATGTGTCTGTGGTTTTATTTTTTGTAAATGACTTGGTGCTTTACATGTGAGGCCCAAACGTATTCATGGGGCGATGATTCCAAACAAGCACATCCGAGAAAAGCCTTTTCAGTGACTGCTTTTTTTCATTCATCTTTGCATGAAGTGGTTGGATTATCAATAGCTTTACTCGTGCTTCGGTCTTCTTCTGCCACATTTCAAAAATAAACTCATGTGTAATCCACAATGATACGTGTACGATATAACATATCTGTTGCATCTGGGTGTTTATAAACTTTACTGTACATACTGGACCGTGCCTGAGTCTTATAGTATTAATGCTGCCGGCTGAGCGGAACAAAAGGGAGACATTTAATTAAAGGCACAAACTGGTTATGATTTATTGCATTTCAAATGCTTTTTTTTTTTTTAAATGTCTGTATAACAAATGACATTAATCAATCATAATTTGTTGACATTAAAATGATGTTGAGGTGCATATTGACAATATGACAGTATTTTAACACCTTTTTAAGTATGTTTTGACAGTGTTATTAAGTTCTATTAATTCTTACCACGACTGCTCCTGTCACACAGTTTTTGTAATCATTTACAAGGCAATATATTCTTTACTGCAGTGTTGTGAAGTGTATCGTACGAGGTGGAATATTCTGTGAGAAGAACTGAATTAAATGTACATACTTGAACACTTGAGTGCTTTATTGTGATACACACACACACACACACACACACACACACACACACACACACACACACACACACACACACACAAATAGACGAGCAGAGAGGAACACAAAGAGGAGACGCAGATTCTGGACATCCAACACACACACACACACACACACACACACACACGGAGTCCCCTGAGAGATGATGTCACCCCAGACCAGGTTTGTATCTTGAACAAAAGAAGGTATTTTTTTTCTTCTTTTTTTTTTTTAAACTATATATTATCATTTATTTCTAATGAATTAAACTATTTCAACCCCTACTTGTTATTTCCTCCTTTTAAACGATTATTGAAGTTTAATTAACAGCGATTCAAATCATGGCCATGACGTCATCGCCGTGCATAAATGACGTTATGTTGAATCGCCTCCATGTTGAATATTCAATCGAAGGAAGGTGCATGTGGAGGAGAGAGGAGAAGGATGCTTGTCGATGAACGCCTCACCCCTCCCCCCTCGACCAGGGCGTCTCCCTCCTTCCATCAGCACCACTGAAAACGTGGTTGCCATGGCAACGCTGCTTTCCGGGATGCGCATTGCGCTCTTTTCCAATCCTAAATATAAACGTCAACCTTTTTATAAGGAAAGTAATAAAAAAGGTCGACGGAGATCTTCAAAGATGCTCCACTGCAGCTGAGCGGAAGTACGAGGGGGACTGCGACACTCCTCGCGCACGCGCACGCGCGGCCCAGATACAGAATCAATGCAGAGGCGGAAATGGAGGCTGCGGAAAAAATAAATCTAGGTCACCTTGAATCTCAGTGATGATCGTTTCATGCTCAACTCTTTATCTTCATTTGAGTGGCACAGAGTGTCATAATAGCCATGAAGTGTTTCGATTTTGAACATAAAAAAAAGTAAATTATTAAACGTTTCTGCGGAGCGCGTGTGTTCTCCAGGAGAGGGCGCTGTTGACCATCACTTCATCAGTGATATTGTGGGTGTGTTGTCGCCGCAGTTAAAGAGACCGCAGTCTCTCAACGTGCAGCCAGAATGAGATCCCAACTACTACCGATGATGATTCAAATAATACAACTGTTATTCATAACAGATAATATTTTATTAATAAAGAAACACACTTGGTGTAGTAGAGAATTAGTAAAATAGAGAATTAAACACACACGATCAATGATAAAATACAATAAGACGAGCTTAAACATGTACATACATGAACTAATTAATAATTAAGTAGAAATTTAAATTACACAATGAAATATATAAGAGTGGTGATATACTTTTATTTTATTTTAAATTGTATGATACCAATAAAATGATATTGAAACAAACGACATAGACACTATAATTGTTTGTTATATTTAGCTTATGTTAAGTATTAAAAGATATGTAAAAAGACCTAGCTGATAATTGAATCATTATTTGATTGATTATGATTATGATTATTAAATAGAATATAAAGACACTGACTATAACCTTTATAATAACATGCTTCTGGCTAATTAATAATTATTAGAACAACAATATCATAAAGGAGTCATTTCATTATTGAGATGTATTATTAACGGTCACAATTGTTTTAATTTACATTTTTTAATCGCATCCAATTTTCCCGCTTCTCAGGTGTTCGTGGGCGTGTCAGCCTTTCTTCTCATCCAATCACATGATCACAACCCCTGCTGCAAACCAATCATTGCATAGATGCCAAATTTAAACGTCTCCCTCATCATCCGTTCGTCTTACAAGATCGCAACACGACAGTTTCCGGATCACATCGGAGAAAAAAACTCAAGTGACTCACCATCGTCTTATTTTAAACTTTTTTTTAGTCTCGACGGCGACCAGATATTTAGTAAATAAATCACGGAGTTTGACCAGATCTTCCTCTGAACATTGTCAGCTTCTTTGTCAGTGACAGTTCCGTGGATCCTCTCAGATGTCAAACTCTACAAGTCATCGTCGCCCGCCAGCAAACTCAGGTAATCGCCGTTTCCACAGGTAATACATGAACGATTAAATATTAATATAATAATGACACTAATAATTTATCGTTTATTTGAATCTCATTTTGCTCCTCACAACAGTTTACAGCATGTTTTAATTGACGAAATCTTACTTCTTTGTTTTAAAAACATCATAAAACATGTACAATCTTAAAATGTTCCACTATGATTATTTCAGAAGTAACAAATACATTTTCTACTAGAACCAGTATAAGTGTAAGCAAAGAGAAATGTACTGTAATGTGACAATGTTCTACTTTAATTAAACAACGTGTTTTCATGAGATTGAAAAGCATTTTGACTGAACAGTGAATGACAAGTTATTCAATAACTATATAATATTCAATTGTACTTCGATCATGCTTTACTGATGGTGTCTAAACGCCAAAAGCAATTATTTCCTTTAATGTAATAAGTAAATATAAGAGACAATAAGTCTCTTCTGATTCAAATACTGTATAGTAAAATGTAAATTAACATCCGATTAAATGCATTTAATTATGTGTAAATATATTATTATATACTGTATATTTAATTACCATGTTATAAATATGTATAATGTAAATATGTAAAAACATGTAATAACAGTTTGCTGTTATTAATTGCGTTGCAGAAATGGGGTAGGTTTAAATAAACTTATGCTTCAGCCTACTCCTTTTCAGACATATCGATTCATATCATTATTGTTTGACTAGTATTGTTTTGACTATCGCTATCTTTGTTTCTCTAATCTCATTGGTTTTGTTTTATTGACTGAAGTTTAATTTCTTATGGACCTACACATGTTACGGAATAAAGCAATCATTCATTTGTTCATTCATGTAATACATATGTAATATATGTACATACAGCAGAATGAATAACTTTTACTGTTAAACATAAAAAAAACTTAATGAAGACACTTTTTTTCTTTTCTATAATATGTCTTTAATATTTTGGTTTGCTACAATAACGAATTACATTTTTTTTAATTTCTATTTGCTATTATTAAATTAAAATGAAGATGCATTCCGTCAGATTTACTTAATATATTTTCATTATTTAAAATTATATATTTTTTAATATAAGAGAATATAATCTGTAAAAACAGTATTATTAATAATTATTATTAACAATAAATGCGACGATTTGTCTTTAAGTTAATTTTTAAGATAAATATATATCTCCCTGACAACTGTACTAGCGTCAGAGCGTCACAGGGTTGCGCTGTCATACTAAACATCGGAGCAACGTTGAGAAGAATCTTTGTTTCAAATCCACTCGCTGAGAATGAAAACCACGCGTGGACGAGCGCGACCAAACATTCTCCGCTCACACAGGATGAGTTGCGCTGATCGTCGCTCGTTTCCTTCAATAATGTTCTTTTAATTCGCTCATTATATTTTATTAAGGAGGCCCGAGTGGAACAATGGAGCGAACAGACGGTAAAAGGTCACGGAGTGTGTTCTGGACCTGTCTTTGTCTGGCGCTGCTGGTTCTGGAGACGAACGCTCAGCTAAGATACTCCGTCATGGAAGAGTTGCGTTTGGGAACCTCGGTTGGAAACATAGCCAAGGATCTCGGGCTGGATTTGGGGAGATTCGTGGAAAGAAATCTCCGGGTCACGTCGGGAACAAAGCCGGATCTGTTTAAGGTAAACCCGAAAGATGGGATTCTGTCCGTGAGTCAGAGAGTGGACCGAGAGGAGCTGTGCGGCAGCGCGGTGCCGTGCGTCGTGAACCTGAAGGCGATCGTTGAAAACCCGCTCGAAATGCATCAAGTGATGGTCGAGATTATCGATGTCAATGACATTTCTCCCAAATTCATGGAGGAGAATTACACTATAGAGATTCTGGAGTCGTCAACAATCGGCTCTCGCTTTCAGATAGAAGGCGCGCATGATTTGGATGTGGGTTCGAATTCCATCCAGTCCTATAAACTGAACCACAATCCGTATTTTCGCCTGGAAACGGAAGAATTCGGAGAAGACGGTAAAGTCCCGTTCATTGTACAGCAGCGGCCTTTAGACAGGGAACACACCGCGACACATCAGCTGCTCTTGACGGCTTTAGACGGAGGGAAACCACCGAAATCTGGAACTTTGAATGTCACAATTAACGTGTCTGATGTAAACGACAACCCTCCCGTCTGTGATAAGCAGAAATACACGGTCACGGTAAAAGAAAACGCTCCGCCAGGAACGTACCTATTGTCCGTGAACGCATCAGACTCGGACGAGGGCGTGAACGGCGAGATTGAATATTCATTGCGAAGTAAATTTCGCGGACTTTCAAGCGAGCCTTTTGATTTAGACAAACACACCGGCGCCTTGACTGTAAAAGGAGGTCTGGATTATGAAGAGAAACAAGTTTATGAAATAAAAATCCTGGCGTCTGACAGAGGCGCGGTGTCTCTCTCCACGCACTGCAACGTCATCGTCAGGGTGGAGGACGTGAACGACAACACGCCAGATATTGATATCACGTCATTGTCGAGTCGCATTCCGGAGGATTCCAAGCCTGGCACAGTGGTGGCGCTGGTGGGGGTGACGGATCGCGACGCGGGCGTGAATGGGCGGGTGGTCTGCAGCGTGTCGCAGAATTTACCTTTTGATCTGAAACCGTCTCCAGACGGGCAGTCGTACTCTCTGGTCACCAAAGAATATTTAGATAAAGAGAAAACGCCCAGCTATGACATTGTAATAACTGCTAAAGATTTTGGGAGCTCACCCCTCTCATCCACGACTGTCATTCAAGTAGACGTCTTGGATGTTAATGATAACTTTCCGCGTTTCACTGAAAACCCGTACAACGTGTATTTAGTTGAAAACAACAAAGCAGGTTCATCCATTTTTTCAGTCACCGCGAATGATAGAGATGAAGGTCAGAACGCTGTTGTTCGGTACTCATTCGATCGCACAACTTCCGGAAACAGTCCAGCTGCTTTTTTAATCGTGAACGAAGCAAACGGAACAATAACAGCACTTAAAAGTTTTGACTATGAGACATTGAAGAGTTTCCAGTTCCAAGTCGTGGCCACAGATTCTGGAAGTCCATCACTGAGCAGCAACGTGACGGTGAACGTGTTCATTCTGGATCAGAACGACAACCCTCCAGTCATCCTGTATCCAGTCAACTCCAACGGTTCTGCTGAAGGTGTGGAGGAGATTCCCCGCAATGTGAACGCAGGACACTTGGTGACTAAAGTCCGAGCTTATGACGCTGATGTAGGTTATAACGGCTGGTTACTGTTTTCACTGCAGCAAGTTTCTGACCACAGTCTCTTTGGTTTGGACCGCTATACGGGACAGATCAGAACTCTTCGCTCCTTCACAGAGACGGACGAGGCTGAACATAAACTGCTCATACTGGTCAAAGACAATGGGAACGTGTCTCTCTCAGCAACAGCTACTGTGCTTGTCAAAGTTGTGGAGCCCAAAGAGGCTTTTGCTGCTTCGGATGTGAAAAGTTCAGCCAAAGTGGACGAAGACACCGATGTGACTTTTTATCTGATGATCACTTTGGGCTCAGTGTCGGTACTTTTCATCATCAGTATCATCGTGTTGATGGCAATGCAGTGCTCCAAATCCACAGACTACACTTCTAAATATCTCCAAGAGACCAACTATGATGGAACTCTGTGTCACAGCATCCAGTACAGATCTGGAGACAAACGCTACATGCTAGTTGGACCCAGAATGAGTATTGGATCTACTATAGTTCCGGGCAGCCATGCTAACACTCTGGTGCTGCCTGACAGAAGGAGAACTTCAGAGGAGGTAAGACTATTATTTTTATAATTGTAATTGTTAATTTGTTAGTTAAAATTACAGTCACTGGAACTAGTTTATGTGGCGCTTTCCATGGTGCTGAAATGAATTACCACAGTTCAGGCTCAGCCACTCGTGAACAGTTTCTTACTGGTTTCTACTGTCTGTTTGTTCCGTTTTGTTAACACAAATATACAAAATATGTAGCTTAATGTATAATATCTGCATTACTGACACTTATTTAATTAGTTCAACAACAAGGAACAAGGACACAAGCATATGATTCAATTTTATGATTAAAAAAGGCTTTTTGTATTTGATTTTTTTTGCCTGATTCCTTAGTTATTCAATATATATATATTTTTTTTTAATGAAAGTTATATAGCATACAATCAATTCTAAATTACACAACAGTGTTGGACAGATTCCCTTTTCAAGATGTATTCGAATTAACTTTACTGTTAATTTTTAGATATAAGCCCCAACGTTTTTCTCTCAACATTTTGCTATATCCTTGTTTTTCTTTTTTGTTTTAATATGCTTTCTTTGCTTTTTATTAGCATGAGATCAAACTAGTATCTGTTAGTTCATTTGTACATTCCAATTTATTTTTCGCTTTATTTGTATAACTCTGCTCTCATACTTTTTTTAGTACTTCTACACATTCATCAGCCACATCCAATGGAAAACTAACATACAGTTAAGAAATCCTTTCCTCTAAATGTTGTTGGTAAAAATGACATGGCCATTTGTTCTAATATTTCAAATGTCAGCCATATAATTAAAAAAGATTAATTTTAACAACTCATTCCACACCTTGGTTTATTAACAATCACCTACTTATTTATATTAGAATAAACCTTGTTTTCTTTTTGGTTGACTTTAACAATGTTTATAATGATTTACCGAAATACTAATTTTTGATAATATCAACTACAATAATAACATTAATTGGATGAGGATAAATATTTTAATTTCGATAATAACTTAAATTCTCAAACGCCTTTATCTGCAGTTATTTATCAGAATTGAGAAACACGATTTTCATATACTGTCGCGGTGATAAACGCAACGCACCACAGGGTGTCAGTGTTGACCAGATTACGGTTCACAATCTGCGGATGTTCTTGATGTGGCGATTCTTATTGCTTGATCGTCTCTGGCGGTGACAAGCAGGCTGGACTAGTGCGCGTTTGGGTGCAAAAAAACGACATATAGCGGTTTGTTTCCCGATATAATCAAAGACGTTTTGAAGCGAAACTACGTGGACTTGTTTCTCGGCGTTTGGATGTATTTTATTCTCACAGTAAGATCGTTTTTCTGACTTCACGATGGGAAATCGAGGACAAAGGAGCCGACCCAGAGGCTGGTTGCTCTCAGGGGTGTTTTTTCTTCTGCTCCAGAGTGGGATCGTGGCTCAACTACGATACTCTGTTCCGGAGGAAGTGAAAATAGGATTTTCTGTCGGAAATGTGGCGAAGGATTTAGGACTCGACATCAGCACTTTGACAGACAGGCGGTTTCGTTTAGTTTCGGGCCCGAACTACGCGCTGTTTCGTCTGGAGCCTAACAATGGAGTCCTCTACGTTGCAGAAAAGATAGATCGGGAAGAGATCTGCGACGGCGTCAGAACATGCTTGATTAACCTGAAGGTTGTGGTCGAGAGCCCGCTGGAGATTCATTACGTGAGTGTGGAAGTCGTTGACGTAAACGATCATTCGCCCACTTTCCCTGAAAACGAGCAGCGGCTGGAGATAGCGGAGCATATCCCACCCGGGACGCGCTTCCAAATCCACGGAGCCAGGGATCCTGACGTCGGCTCACACTCGGTCAGATCATATAAATTAAGCGCAAACGAGCTTTTTGATATTGAGGTGAAGGATCGGGATGATGATAAAATTCCCTTTTTGCTCATTAAAAAACCGCTGGACAGAGAAGTGAAGTCTGAACATGTTCTGGTTCTGTCGGCTGTAGACGGAGGGAGTCCACCGAAGTCAGGGAGTCTTAATTTAACCGTTACTGTCCTGGATGCGAATGATAATCGCCCTATATTCACTAAAGATGTTTACAACGTTTTGTTAAATGAAAACGCTCCACTGGGTGCGACTGTTGTCAGAGTCAATGCGACTGATTCAGACGAAGGTTTGAACAGCGAAATTGAATATACATTTGGAAAAACATTGAAGAAGAAAATACAAGATAGTTTTGAGTTAAATAGCGTCACTGGTGATATAACAGTAAAGGGACTTATTGATTATGAGGACACTGACGTTTTTAAAATAGATGTACTGGCTTCTGATAAAGGTCACTTTCCCTGGACATCAGAAAGCACAGTTGTGATAAAAATTAAAGATGTAAATGACAACACACCGGAGATTTCAGTGACGTCACTTCGAAGTGTAGTTCCTGAAGATGCCAAACCCGGAACGGTTGTATCTCTTATCGGGGTCAGTGACAAAGATTCTGGTCTAAATGGGAAAGTGAAGTGTAAAATTTCTGACGACGCACCGTTTGACTTGGTGTCGTCGATAGAAGAGAACATGTATTCGCTGGTAACTAAGAGGCATTTGGACAGAGAGACTGTGTCTCATTATGAAGTTCTAATGACAGCCACTGACTTCGGGGAACCTCCTCTGTCGAGTGCGATTACACTTAGTTTCCATGTGTCTGATGTGAATGACAACAGACCACACTTTACCCAGAATCCACTTGAACTTTACTTGTTGGAAAACAATGCTGCAGGAGCATCTATATTCTCAGTGAGTGCTCTTGATATTGACCTGGATGAAAATGCTTTGGTAACATACCAGATAGGCAGAGGTGTTGGACGAAAAGATATGACGTCTTTCCTCAGCATCCACTCTGACAATGGACACATTTCTGCTCAAAAGAGTTTTGACTTTGAAACGGTGAAGAGTTTCCATTTCCAAGTTGTGGCCACAGATTCTGGAAGTCCGTCACTGAGCAGCAACGTGACGGTGAACGTGTTCATTCTGGATCAGAACGACAACCCTCCAGTCATCCTGTATCCAGTCAACTCCAACGGTTCTGCTGAAGGTGTGGAGGAGATTCCCCGCAATGTGAACGCAGGACACTTGGTGACTAAAGTCCGAGCTTATGACGCTGATGTAGGTTATAACGGCTGGTTACTGTTTTCACTGCAGCAAGTTTCTGACCACAGTCTCTTTGGTTTGGACCGCTATACGGGACAGATCAGAACTCTTCGCTCCTTCACAGAGACGGATGAGGCTGAACATAAACTGCTCATACTGGTCAAAGACAATGGGAACGTGTCTCTCTCAGCAACAGCTACTGTGCTTGTCAAAGTTGTGGAGCCCAAAGAGGCTTTTGCTGCTTCTGATGTGAAAAGTTCAGCCAAAGTGGATGAAGACACCGATGTGACTTTTTATCTGATGATCACTTTGGGCTCAGTGTCGGTTCTTTTCATCATCAGTATCATCGTGTTGATGGCAATGCAGTGCTCCAAATCCACAGACTACACTTCTAAATATCTCCAAGAGACCAACTATGATGGAACTCTGTGTCACAGCATCCAGTACAGATCTGGAGACAAACGCTACATGCTAGTTGGACCCAGAATGAGTATTGGATCTACTATAGTTCCTGGCAGCCATGCTAACACTCTGGTGCTGCCTGACAGGAGGAGAACTTCAGAGGAGGTAGGATGATGTTACTTTTATTTGAATACAGGAACACTTGATTTGTTGGGAACTGTCTGTGGTGCTGAAATCATTGATTACGTTTCGAGCTGATAACAAAAATGTTTTTTTTTATAAGGAACGTCGAATTATATCTAGCTGTTTATACATTAATTATCATCACAATATTATATTAGCTCTATTTTAATTCATTATTTATAATTAATAACATAAATTCTAAATATTCATGAGAGTCGTTTCTGAATACATGCGGTTTTATTTCCTCCTAATTTTGAATGTTCTAACGTGTTTTATTTTGATGCTAAATCTGATTTTTTTTTTCGAGTTCAGTAACTCATATCTATTATCTCTCCTAAATATAAGTAAAACGCTGTTTGATTGGCAAATTAAATGTCCGTGATCTTTGTGAATATTTCTAAATTTGATATTTTCAACCCACAGCATAAAATGGCTGGAGTACGAGACTAAAGCAATCAAACGCAGATAAACGGAAATACATATTTTTCGATAATAACCGGGAATTAAAGAAGAAAACCAAACGTAGTGTCTGTTCGCACGGAAATGTGTTTATTTATATTTTACTTTCTATCTTGTATAAGAAGTCCCTTTGATAATATTTCTCAATATTAAAAAATAAAAGAACGAAACAAGATATTATTTAAACGTCTTTATTTTTGTTGTTGATGCTTCATTTCCTGTGGATGTCAGTGTTACACAAGAAACTGAGCTATAGTCCCTCCCTACACACTCCTTTTGTTTGCTTCATAACGAGACGACTGAAGCGAGTCCCGCGGCACGGTCGTGTTCTGGTTCTTGTGCGTTTGCGTCACACGATGTGTTGGATATAATCGACATTTTTTTTACATGAACAACTCGTCTGGAATGTTTTTGTGTTGCTGATCAATGATGGAGATTCGACGTGAAACCGGCGCTCGGCGAAGCTCCTGGATCTTCTTTCATCTGGCTGCTTTGTTTCTTGTTGGAAAACGGGCTCTGGCTGAAATCCGCTACTCTGTTCCCGAGGAGGTGAAGGAAGCAACTATTGTGGGAAATGTGGCCAAGGATCTGGGTCTTGATATCGGCTCTCTGATTGATCGACGGTTCCGTGTTGTTTCTGAGTCTGAGGACGCGTTTTTTGAGGTAAACCAGCACAATGGAGAATTGTATGTCCGTAAGAGAATAGACAGAGACGGCTTCTGTCAGGGGAGGGACTCTTGTTTGATCGAGCTGAAGATCATCGTCGAAAATCCTCTAGAAATTCACTATGTAGTTGTGGAAGTCACAGATATAAATGACCACGCTCCAGTTTTTCCAGAAAAACGGCAAACATTTGAAATAGGAGAACATATATTACCGGGGAAACGAATGCAGTTACACGTCGCAAATGACCCAGATGCTGGAATAAATTCAATTCGAACGTACACTATGATGGCAAACGAACATTTTGAAATAAATATACGTCAAAGTGATAACGAAAAAATACCCTTTTTGGTGTTGAAAAAATCTTTAGACAGAGAAAAAAAAGACAAACATTCGCTCGTAGTTACTGCAGTTGACGGAGGAAAACCACCAAAATCAGGGACATTAAATGTATCAATCATTGTTCTCGACAGTAATGATAATAAACCTACATTTAGTCAGGAAGTTTATCAAGTTGACATAAAAGAAAATTTGCCAGTTGGAACTATAATTATTAAATTGAATGCGACTGATTTAGATCAAGGATTAAATGGAGAATTTGAATATAGTTTTGGAAAAGCTCTGAGACGCAAAAATTATAACGTATTTGATTTAGACAAAGTAACAGGAGAAATAAAAATAGCAAAGGTAATTGATTTCGAAGAAAATCAATTATTTGAATTGGATATCGAAGCCTTGGATAAAGGACCAAATCCAGTGACAGGTGAGTGTCGAGTTAATATTAAAATAATAGACATTAATGATAATCCTCCAGAAATAGAAGTGACGTCACTGTCTAATACAGTGTCTGAAGATTCTAAACCAGGAACAGTCGTTTCTCTGATTAAAGTCAAAGATAAAGATTCTGGTGTTAATGGAAAAATAATTCTACAAATAACTAACAATATACCGTTTGAGTTAAAACCCTCTTACAAGGAAAACACATATTCAGTTGTTACAAAAACATCTTTGGACAGAGAGGAAGTGTCTCATTATGAGGTCACACTAAAAGCCACAGACGGTGGTGAACCTCCTTTGTCTTCTTCTAAAACCCTCAACATCCAGATATCAGACGTGAACGACAACAGTCCACATTTCCAACAGAACCCGCTGGACTTTTATCTGTTAGAGAATAATGTGGCTGGAGCGTCAGTGTTCTCTGTGAGCGCCACTGATCAAGATTTGAACCAGAACGCAGTCGTTTCATATCATATAGTGAGAGAAGGAAGTAAAAACGAGCTGCTGTCTTTCCTCAACATCCACTCTGATAACGGACACATTTCTGCTCTGAAGAGTTTTGACTTTGAGACGGTGAAGAGTTTTCAGTTCCAAGTTGTGGCCACAGATTCTGGAAGTCCGTCACTGAGCAGCAACGTGACGGTGAATGTGTTCATTCTGGATCAGAACGACAACCCTCCAGTCATCCTGTATCCAGTCAACTCCAACGGTTCTGCTGAAGGTGTGGAGGAGATTCCCCGCAATGTGAACGCAGGACACTTGGTGACTAAAGTCCGAGCTTATGACGCTGATGTAGGTTATAACGGCTGGTTACTGTTTTCACTGCAGCAAGTTTCTGACCACAGTCTCTTTGGTTTGGACCGCTATACGGGACAGATCAGAACTCTTCGCTCCTTCACAGAGACGGACGAGGCTGAACATAAACTGCTCATACTGGTCAAAGACAATGGGAACGTGTCTCTCTCAGCAACAGCTACTGTGCTTGTCAAAGTTGTGGAGCCCAAAGAGGCTTTTGCTGCTTCTGATGTGAAAAGTTCAGCCAAAGTGGACGAAGACACCGATGTGACTTTTTATCTGATGATCACTTTGGGCTCAGTGTCGGTACTTTTCATCATCAGTATCATCGTGTTGATGGCAATGCAGTGCTCCAAATCCACAGACTACACTTCTAAATATCTCCAAGAGACCAACTATGATGGAACTCTGTGTCACAGCATCCAGTACAGATCTGGAGACAAACGCTACATGCTAGTTGGACCAAGAATGAGTATTGGATCTACTATAGTTCCTGGCAGCCATGCTAACACTCTGGTGCTGCCTGACAGAAGGAGAACTTCAGAGGAGGTAGGATGATGTTCATTTTATTTTGAATACAGAAACACTTGATTTGTTGGGAGCTGTCTGTGGTGCTGAAACTGTTGATTGAGTTTGAAGCTGTAAACAATCATGGTCCAATAACAATGAATGCTGATTTCTATCCATTTGGCTATGGAAATATGATTATCAGAAAATGATTGTGACTCTCCTTTTTTTAATGTTGAAAACCTTCTCTTTGTTGTAAATACTTTCCAATTATTTGAATATATTATGTCCTGTTCATATTGACTTTTAAAACTCGTCGCATCACTCGTTTCAGAACCAGACAAGAGCAATCAAACACGGTAAATGGAATAACATACCTACCAATTAAGTCCTAGGGATTGAAACACAAAAAGATTATTACATGTGGTCTTAACCCTTTCTGTTTATATGGTGAATGTGAAATTAGATTTTAACACATGGATCCACCATTGCGCCTCTCAGAGGCTACAAGTGAGAAGACAAAAAACATTTTTTTATTTAGTCCGTTGATTATTCCAGCGTGTTTTGTGATCCATAGCATTTAATGATTCGGTAAAAGAAGACATTTTAGTGACTTTCTTGTTGTTTGGTAAAGGTCTGAATGTTTCCTCATTGTTGCCTCAATAGTATTTTTGAACGTGACTTAAGACTTTATCCATGACATAATTACAAACATAATATTATGAGGTTACAATTGATAAAATGCCACCAAAATTCGTTTCGTGATTTTAAATATGTATCAGATATACACATATAGTACAAAATAATCTATATCACGAGAATAAATATGTATTTTGGATTCAAATATGATATATTTCATCAACTTTACTCACAGTAATACCTTTTAATATGTATTTATGGTAAAATATGGTTCAGCTACAAGACTAAATAATCAAAAAACGATAAACAAATTCAAAATATTACCGATAATAACCGCGGATTTACCAACAAACTGTTAACCAAGTACAAATAAAAACAGCTGTGTTAACAAAATACTCGCATAATCTGTTATTGGAATTCTTAAAAAATAAGATTTGCTTATTTTAAACCCTTCTTTGGAAACGGGATTATTGATGCATTAAAATTCGGGGCAAATAAGGTGCACGTGACCGCAGCATCTGAAAGGCTGCAAAAAAGAAAAATATGAGTGAGAGGTAAATATTCTTTTATAAGTTTGTTGAAGATTTTAGTGTGTGTTTGGATCAGCGCCAGTATTTGTTTCGTTACAAAAATACATTCTTGTGTCTGTCCTGTTCTCTGGCGGTTTATACAAATTAAATATGGAAATCACTAGAATAAAAGAAGTGTTTTTTGTTGATTTTCTCAGAGTTTTACATCCACTTTATTCACAATTATACTTGTGGATTTTAACTTGTAAAGAAAACATTAAACCTCGCAAAATTAAATAATCGGTCAGCGTGTGCGCGTGCATTCGTGTGTGTTTGTGCGTATTTCTTAGCGTGTACGTGTGTTTTATATATTCTATATGCCATAATTGAACATGATCCCTTTACTAATCTTAGCCAGAATTAAAACGGAAACCGCGATTAGTTACGGTGTTTAAACGTATTTATTTTCGTTGTTGAAGCTTCATTTCCTGTGGATGTCAGTGTTACACAAGAAACTGAGCTATAGTCCCTCCCTACACACTCCTTTTGTTTGCTTCATAACGAGACGACTGAAGCGAGTCCCGCGGCACGGTCGTGTTCTGGTTCTTGTGCGTTTGCGTCACACGATGTGTTGGATATAATCGACTTTTTTTTTTACATGAACAACTCGTCTGGAATGTTTTTGTGTTGCTGATCAATGATGGAGATTCGACGTGAAACCGGCGCTCGGCGAAGCTCCTGGATCTTCTTTCATCTGGCTGCTTTGTTTCTTGTTGGAAAACGGGCTCTGGCTGAAATCCGCTACTCTGTTCCCGAGGAGGTGAAGGAAGCAACTATTGTGGGAAATGTGGCCAAGGATCTGGGTCTTGATATCGGCTCTCTGATTGATCGACGGTTCCGTGTTGTTTCTGAGTCTGAGGACGCGTTTTTTGAGGTAAACCAGCACAATGGAGAATTGTATGTCCGTAAGAGAATAGACAGAGACGGCTTCTGTCAGGGGAGGGACTCTTGTTTGATCGAGCTGAAGATCATCGTCGAAAATCCGCTAGAAATCCATTTCGTACTTGTCGAAGTAACGGATATAAATGACCACGCTCCAATATTTCCTGAATCAGAACAAATATTTGAAATAGGGGAACATACGCTACCGGGGAGAAGAATACAATTACTCGCAGCAAACGACCCAGATGCGGGGAAAAATTCAATTCGAACATACACTATGATGACAAACGAACATTTTGAAATTAATATACGTCAAAGTGATAACGAAAAAATACCATTTCTGGTATTAAAAAACTCTTTGGACAGAGAAAAAAATGGCAAACATTCGCTCGTAGTTACAGCAGTTGACGGAGGAAAACCTCCAAAATACGGAACATTAAATGTGTCAATAATTGTTCTTGACAGTAACGATAATAGACCAACATTTAGTCAGGATGTTTACCAAATTGCAGTAAAAGAAAATTTGCCAGTTGGAACTATTATTATCAAATTAAACGCGACCGATTTAGATGAGGGAATCAATGGAGAGTTTGAATATAGTTTTGGAAATGCTGGGAGACGCAAAAATTACAATATATTTGATTTGGACAAGATGACTGGAGAAATAAAAGTAAAAGAGTTGATTGATTATGAAGAAAATCAGTTATTTGAATTAGATATCGAAGCAACAGATAAAGGAACAAATCCAATGATTGGTGAATGTCGAGTCATAATTAAAATAATCGACATTAATGATAATCCTCCAGAAATAGAAGTGACGTCACTGTCTAATACAGTGTCTGAAGATTCTAAACCAGGAACAGTCGTTTCTCTGATTAAAGTCAAAGATAAAGATTCTGGTGTTAATGGAAAAATAATTCTACAAATAACTAACAATGTACCGTTTGAGTTAAAACCCTCTTACAAGGAAAACACATATTCAGTTGTTACAAAAACATCTTTGGACAGAGAGGAAGTGTCTCATTATGAGGTCACACTAAAAGCCACAGACGGTGGTGAACCTCCTTTGTCTTCTTCTAAAACCCTCAACATCCAGATATCAGACGTGAACGACAACAGTCCACATTTCCAACAGAACCCGCTGGACTTTTATCTGTTAGAGAATAATGTGGCTGGAGCGTCAGTGTTCTCTGTGAGCGCCACTGATCAAGACTTGAACCAGAACGCAGTCGTTTCATATCATATCGTGAGAGAAGGAAGTAAAAACGAGCTGCTGTCTTTCCTCAACATCCACTCTGATAACGGACACATTTCTGCTCTGAAGAGTTTTGACTTTGAGACAGTGAAGAGTTTTCAGTTCCAAGTTGTGGCCACAGATTCTGGAAGTCCGTCACTGAGCAGCAACGTGACGGTGAACGTGTTCATTCTGGATCAGAACGACAACCCTCCAGTCATCCTGTATCCAGTCAACTCCAACGGTTCTGCTGAAGGTGTGGAGGAGATTCCCCGCAATGTGAACGCAGGACACTTGGTGACTAAAGTCCGAGCTTATGACGCTGATGTAGGTTATAACGGCTGGTTATTGTTTTCACTGCAGCAAGTTTCTGACCACAGTCTCTTTGGTTTGGACCGCTATACGGGACAGATCCGAACTCTTCGCTCCTTCACAGAGACGGACGAGGCTGAACATAAACTGCTCATACTGGTCAAAGACAATGGGAACGTGTCTCTCTCAGCAACAGCTACTGTGCTTGTCAAAGTTGTGGAGCCCAAAGAGGCTTTTGCTGCTTCTGATGTGAAAAGTTCAGCCAAAGTGGATGAAGACACTGATGTGACTTTTTATCTGATGATCACTTTGGGCTCAGTGTCGGTACTTTTCATCATCAGTATCATCGTGTTGATGGCAATGCAGTGCTCCAAATCCACAGACTACACTTCTAAATATCTCCAAGAGACCAACTATGATGGAACTCTGTGTCACAGCATCCAGTACAGATCTGGAGACAAACGCTACATGCTAGTTGGACCCAGAATGAGTATTGGATCTACTATAGTTCCTGGCAGCCATGCTAACACTCTGGTGCTGCCTGACAGGAGGAGAACTTCAGAGGAGGTAGGATGATGTTCATTTTATTTGAATACGGGAACACTTGATTTTTTGGAGCTGTCTGTGGTGCTGAAATCATTGATTAAAATTCAAGCAGATAAACGAACATGGTTCCAACAATGAATGTTGAATTATATCTAGCTGTTTATACATAAATGATCATTACAATATTATAGTAGCTCTATTTTAATTTATTATTGATACTTAATAACATTATACTTTTTAAATATTGATCACAGTCGTTTCTGAATTCTTAGCAGTTTTATTTCCTCTAAATTAGGAATTTTCTAACGTTCTTTATGTTGATGCTAAATCTTATTTCTTTCGAGTTCAGTAACTCGTATCTAATATCTCTCTTAAATATAAGTAAAAAGCTGTTTGATTGGCAAATTAACTGTCCGTGATCTTTGTGAATATTTCTAAATTGATCTTTTCAACCCATAGCATAAAATGGCTGGAGTACGAGACTAAAGCAATCAAACGCAGATAAGCGGAAATAAATATTTTTCGATAATAACCGGGAATTAAAAAAGAAAACTAAACGTAGTGTCTGTATTCAAAGAAATGTGTTTATTTATATTTTACTGTCTATCTTTTATAAGAAGTCCCTTTGATAACGATTTAAAAAAAAGAACGAGACGAGAGAATATTTAAATGTATTTATTTTGTTGTTGATGCTTCATTTCCTGTGGATGTCAGTGTTACACAAGAAACTGAGCTATAGTCCCTCCCTACACACTCCTTTTGTTTGCTTCATAACGAGACCACTGAAGCGAGTCCCGCGGCACGGTCGTGATCTGGTTCTTGTGCGTTTGCGTCACACGATGTGTTGGATATAATCGACATTTTTTTTACATGAACAACTCGTCTGGAATGTTTTCGTGTTGCTGATCAATGATGGAGATTCGACGTGAAACCGGCGCTCGGCGAAGCTCCTGGATCTTCTTTCATCTGGCTGCTTTGTTTCTTGTTGGAAAACGGGCTCTGGCTGAAATCCGCTACTCTGTTCCCGAGGAGGTGAAGGAAGCAACTATTGTGGGAAATGTGGCCAAGGATCTGGGTCTTGATATCGGCTCTCTGATTGATCGACGGTTCCGTGTTGTTTCTGAGTCTGAGGACGCGTTTTTTGAGGTAAACCAGCACAATGGAGAATTGTATGTCCGTAAGAGAATAGACAGAGACGGCTTCTGTCAGGGGAGGGACTCTTGTTTGATCGAGCTGAAGATCATCGTTGAAAATCCGCTAGAAATTCACTATGTAGTTGTTGAAATTACTGATATAAACGATCATTCTCCCACATTTCCTGAAAAACAACAAACATTTGAAATAGGAGAGCATATATTACCGGGGAAACGAATACAATTACACGCTGCAAACGATCCTGATGTGGGAATAAATTCAATTCGGACGTACACTATGATGACAAACGAACATTTTGAGATCAACATCCGTCAGAGTGATAAACGAAAAACACCTTTTCTGGTCTTAAAGAAATCATTAGACAGAGAAAAGAAGGGCAAACATTCGCTTATCGTGACAGCAGTTGACGGAGGAAAACCTCCAAAATACGGAACATTAAATGTGTCAATAATTGTTCTCGACAGTAACGATAATAAACCTACATTTAGTCAGGATGTTTACCAAATATCAATAAAAGAAAACTTGCCAGTTGGAACCAAAATTATTAAATTAAATGCGACGGATTTAGATGAAGGAGTCAATGGAGATTTTGAATATAGTTTCGGCAAATCTTTGGGGCAAAATCTGTATGATTTGTTTGATTTAGATAAACTATCAGGAGAAATTAAAATCACAAAGGTCATTGATTATGAAGAAAATGAATTATTTGAATTAGACATTGAAGCATCAGATAAAGGAACTCCTCCATCAACAGGGGATTGTCGAGTTATAATTAAAATAATAGACATAAATGATAATCCTCCGGAAATAGAAGTGACATCACTGTCCAATACAGTGTCTGAAGATTCTAAACCAGGAACAGTCGTTTCTCTAATCAAAGTCAAAGATAAAGATTCTGGTGTTAATGGAAAAATAATTCTACAAATAACTAACAATGTTCCGTTTGAGTTAAAACCGTCTTACAAGGAAAACACATATTCAGTTGTTACAAAAACTTCTTTGGACAGAGAGGAAGTGTCTCATTATGAGGTCACACTAAAAGCCACAGACGGTGGTGAACCTCCTTTGTCTTCTTCTAAAACCCTCAACATCCAGATATCAGACGTGAACGACAACAGTCCACATTTCCAACAGAACCCGCTGGACTTTTATCTGTTAGAGAATAACGTGGCTGGAGCGTCAGTGTTCTCTGTGAGCGCCACTGATCAAGATTTGAACCAGAACGCAGTCGTTTCATATCATATCGTGAGAGAAGGAAGTAAAAACGAGCTGCTGTCTTTCCTCAACATCCACTCGGATAACGGACACATTTCTGCTCTAAAGAGTTTTGACTTTGAGACGGTGAAGAGTTTCCAGTTCCAAGTTGTGGCCACAGATTCTGGAAGTCCGTCACTGAGCAGCAACGTGACGGTGAACGTGTTCATTCTGGATCAGAACGACAACCCTCCAGTCATCCTGTATCCAGTCAACTCCAACGGTTCTGCTGAAGGTGTGGAGGAGATTCCCCGCAATGTGAACGCAGGACACTTGGTGACTAAAGTCCGAGCTTATGACGCTGATGTAGGTTATAACGGCTGGTTACTGTTTTCACTGCAGCAAGTTTCTGACCACAGTCTGTTTGGTTTGGACCGCTATACGGGACAGATCAGAACTCTTCGCTCCTTCACAGAGACGGACGAGGCTGAACATAAACTGCTCATACTGGTCAAAGACAATGGGAACGTGTCTCTCTCAGCAACAGCTACTGTGCTTGTCAAAGTTGTGGAGCCCAAAGAGGCTTTTGCTGCTTCTGATGTGAAAAGTTCAGCCAAAGTGGACGAAGACACCGATGTGACTTTTTATCTGATGATCACTTTGGGCTCAGTGTCGGTACTTTTCATCATCAGTATCATCGTGTTGATGGCAATGCAGTGCTCCAAATCCACTGACTATACTTCTAAATATCTCCAAGAGACCAACTATGATGGAACTCTGTGTCACAGCATCCAGTACAGATCTGGAGACAAACGCTACATGCTAGTTGGACCAAGAATGAGTATTGGATCTACTATAGTTCCTGGCAGCCATGCTAACACTCTGGTGCTGCCTGACAGGAGGAGAACTTCAGAGGAGGTAGGATGATGTTGATTTTATTTGAATACAGGAACATTTGATTTGTTGGGAACTGTCTGTGGTGCTGAAATCATTGATTACGTTTCGAGCTGATAACAAACATGTTTTTTTTATAAGGAACGTCGAATTATATCTAGCTGTTTATACATTATTTGTAATTATCATCACAATATTATATTAGCTCTATTTTAATTCATTATTTATAATTAATAACATAAATTCTAAATATTGATGAGAGTCGTTTCTGAATACATGCGGTTTTATTTCCTCCTAATTTTGAATGTTCTAACGTGTTTTATTTTGATGCTAAATCTGATTTTTTTCGAGTTCAGTAACTCATATCTAATATCTCTCCTAAATATAAGTAAAACGCTGTTTGATTGGCAAATTAAATGTCCGTGATCTTTGTGAATATTTCTAAATTTGATCTTTTCAACCCACAGCATAAAATGGCTGGAGTACGAGTCTAAAGCAATCAAACGCAGATAAACGGAAATAAATATTTTTCGATAATAACCGGGAATTAAAAAAGTAAACTAAACGTAGTGTCTGTTCGCACGGAAATGTGTTTATTTATATTTTACTTTCTATCTTGTATAAGAAGTCCCTTTGATAATATTTCTCAATATTAAAAAAGAAAAGAACGAAACAAGAGATTATTTAAACGTCTTTATTTTTGTTGTTGAAGCTTCATTTCCTGTGGATGTCAGTGTTACACAAGAAACTGAGCTATAGTCCCTCCCTACACACTCCTTTTGTTTGCTTCATAACGAGACGACTGAAGCGAGTCCCGCGGCACGGTCGTGTACTGGTTCTTGTGCGTTTGCGTCACACGATGTGTTGGATATAATCGACATTTTTTTTAAACGAAAAACTCGTCTGGAATGTTTTTGTGTTGCTGATAAATGATGGAGATTCGACGTGAAACCGGCGCTCGGCGAAGCTCCTGGATCTTCTTTCATCTGGCTGCTTTGTTTCTTGTTGGAAAACGGGCTCTGGCTGAAATCCGCTACTCTGTTCCCGAGGAGGTGAAGGAAGCAACTATTGTGGGAAATGTGGCCAAGGATCTGGGTCTTGATATCGGCTCTCTGACTGATCGACGGTTCCGTGTTGTTTCTGAGTCTGAGGACGCGTTTTTTGAGGTAAACCAGCACAATGGAGAATTGTATGTCCGTAAGAGAATAGACAGAGACGGCTTCTGTCAGGGGAGGGACTCTTGTTTGATCGAGCTGAAGATCATCGTCGAAAATCCGCTAGAAATTCACTATGTAGTTGTTGAAATCACAGATATTAATGATCATTCTCCTACATTTCCTGAAAAACAGCAAACATTTAAAATAGCGGAACATACGTTGCCTGGAACTCGCTTTCAATTACATGCTGCGAGCGACGCAGATGCTGGAATTAATTCTATTCGCACTTACTCTTTGACGGCAAATGATCATTTTGAAATGAATATACGCCAAAGAGATGCTAGTAAAACACCGTTTATTGTGTTAAAGAAAGCATTAGACCGAGAGAAGAAGGATAAACACTCGCTCATTGTTACAGCATTTGACGGGGGAAAACCTCAGAGATCAGGAAAATTAAATGTTTCTATTATTGTTCTAGACATAAATGACAATCGGCCCACATTTAGTCAAGACATCTACCAAATAGAAATAAAAGAAAACATCTCTATTGGTGCTGCAATCTTTAAATTAAATGCTATAGATCCAGATGATGGATTAAACGGGATATTAGAATATCAATTTGGAAAAACATCGAGCAGAGGGTTACAGGATTTGTTTTTGTTAGAACATTCAAGTGGAGAGATAACGTTAAAGGGAAAAATTGATTTTGAAGATTCCAAGGAATTTGAATTGGACATAGAGGCATCAGATAAAGGTAACCCCCCTCTGACAGGAGAGTGTCGAGTCATAATTAAAATTATAGATATTAATGATAATCCTCCAGAAATAGAAGTGACGTCACTGTCTAATACAGTGTCTGAAGATTCTAAACCAGGAACAGTCGTTTCTCTGATCAAAGTCAAAGATAAAGATTCTGGTGTTAATGGAAAAATAATTCTACAAATAACTAACAATGTACCGTTTGAGTTAAAACCCTCTTACAAGGAAAACACATATTCAGTTGTTACAAAAACATCTTTGGACAGAGAGGAAGTGTCTCATTATGAGGTCACACTAAAAGCAACAGATGGTGGTGAACCTCCTTTGTCTTCTTCTAAAACCCTCAACATCCAGATATCAGACGTGAACGACAACCGTCCACATTTCCAACAGAACCCGCTGGACTTTTATCTGTTAGAGAATAACGTGGCTGGAGCGTCAGTGTTCTCTGTGAGCGCCACTGATCAAGACTTGAACCAGAACGCAGTCGTTTCATATCATATCGTGAGAGAAGGAAGTAAAAACGAGCTGCTGTCTTTCCTCAACATCCACTCTGATAACGGACACATTTCTGCTCTGAAGAGTTTTGACTTTGAGACAGTGAAGAGTTTTCAGTTCCAAGTTGTGGCCACAGATTCTGGAAGTCCGTTACTGAGCAGCAACGTGACGGTGAACGTGTTCATTTTGGATCAGAACGACAACCCTCCAGTCATCCTGTATCCAGTCAACTCCAACGGTTCTGCTGAAGGTGTGGAGGAGATTCCCCGCAATGTGAACGCAGGACACTTGGTGACTAAAGTCCGAGCTTATGACGCTGATGTAGGTTATAACGGCTGGTTACTGTTTTCACTGCAGCAAGTTTCTGACCACAGTCTCTTTGGTTTGGACCGCTATACGGGACAGATCAGAACTCTTCGCTCCTTCACAGAGACGGACGAGGCTGAACATAAACTGCTCATACTGGTCAAAGACAATGGGAACGTGTCTCTCTCAGCAACAGCTACTGTGCTTGTCAAAGTTGTGGAGCCCAAAGAGGCTTTTGCTGCTTCTGATGTGAAAAGTTCAGCCAAAGTGGATGAAGACACTGATGTGACTTTTTATCTGATGATCACTTTGGGCTCAGTGTCGGTACTTTTCATCATCAGTATCATCGTGTTGATGGCAATGCAGTGCTCCAAATCCACAGACTACACTTCTAAATATCTCCAAGAGACCAACTATGATGGAACTCTGTGTCACAGCATCCAGTACAGATCTGGAGACAAACGCTACATGCTAGTTGGACCCAGAATGAGTATTGGATCTACTATAGTTCCTGGCAGCCATGCTAACACTCTGGTGCTGCCTGACAGGAGGAGAACTTCAGAGGAGGTAGGATGATGTTCATTTTATTTGAATACGGGAACACGTGATTTTTTTGGAGCTGTCTGTGGTGCTGAAATCATTGATTAAAATTCAAGCAGATAAACGAACATGGTTCCAACAATGAATGTTCAATTATATCTAGCTGTTTAAATATAAATGATTACAATATTATAGTAGCTCTATTTTAATTTAATGTTGATAATTATTAACATTATCATTTTTAAACATTGATTACAGTCGTTTCTGAATACATGGCAGTTTTATTTCCTCTTAATTTGGAATTTTCTAACGTTTTTTATGTTGATGATTAATCTGATTTCTTTCGAGTTCAGTGACTCGTATCTAATATCTCTCTTAAATATAAGTAAAAAGCTGTTTGATTGGCAAATTAACGGCCCGTTATCTTTGTGAATATTTCTAAATGTTATCTTTTCAACCCACATCTTAAAATGGCTGGAGTACGAGACTAAAGCAATCAAACGCAGATAAGCGGAAATAACTTTTTTTCGATAATAACCGGGAATTAAAAAAGAAAACCAAACATGTAGTGTTTGTTCTCACGAAAATGTGTTTATTTATATTTTACTGTGTGTCTTGTTTAAGATGTCCCTTTGATAACATTTCGCAAGAATACAAAATTAAAGAACGAGGCGAGAGAAGATTTAAACGTCTTCATTTCTGTTGTTGATGCTTCATTTCCTGTGGATGTCAGTGTTACACAAGAAACTGAGCTATAGTCCCTCCCTACACACTCCTTTTGTTTGCGTCATAACGAGACGACTGAAGCGAGTCCCGCGGCACGGTCGTGTTCTGGTTCTTGTGCGTTTGCGTCACACGATGTGTTGGATATAATCGACATTTTTTTTACACGAAAAACTCGTCTGGAATGTTTTTGTGTTGCTGATCAATGATGGAGATTCGACGTGAAACCGGCGCTCGGCGAAGCTCCTGGATCTTCTTTCATCTGGCTGCTTTGTTTCTTGTTGGAAAACGGGCTCTGGCTGAAATCCGCTACTCTGTTCCCGAGGAGGTGAAGGAAGCAACTATTGTGGGAAATGTGGCCAAGGATCTGGGTCTTGATATCGGCTCTCTGATTGATCGACGGTTCCGTGTTGTTTCTGAGTCTGAGGACGCGTTTTTTGAGGTAAACCAGCACAATGGAGAATTGTATGTCCGTAAGAGAATAGACAGAGACGGCTTCTGTCAGGGGAGGGACTCTTGTTTGATCGAGCTGAAGATCATCGTCGAAAATCCGCTAGAAATTCACTATGTAGTTGTTGAAATTACTGATATTAATGATCATTCTCCCACATTTCCTGAAAAACAGCAAACATTTGAATTAGGAGAACATACGATACCGGGGAGAAGAATACAATTACACGCCGCAAACGATCCTGATGCTGGAATAAATTCAATTCGAACGTACACTTTAATTTCAAACGAATATTTTGAAATCAATATCCGTCAGACCGATAAACAAAAAATCCCTTTTCTGGTGTTAAAGAAATCTTTAGACAGAGAAAAAAAGGAAAAACATTCGTTCACAATTACAGCAGTTGACGGCGGAAAACCTCCAAAATCTGGAACATTAAATGTGTCAATCATTGTTCTCGACAGTAATGATAATAAACCTACATTTAGTCAGGATGTTTACCAAATTTCCATTAAAGAAAATTTGCCACTTGGAACTATTATCATTAAATTAAATGCAACTGATTTAGATGAAGGAGTCAATGGAGAGTTTGAATATAGTTTCGGCAAATCTTTGGGGCAAAATCTGTATGATATATTTAATTTAGATAAACTATCAGGAGAAATTAAAATAACAAAGTTGATTAATTATGAAGAAAATGAATTATTTGAATTAGACATTGAAGCATCAGATAAAGGAACTCCTCCACTGACCGGAGAATGTCGAGTCATAATTAAAATTATAGACATTAATGATAATTCTCCAGAAATAGAAGTGACGTCACTGTCTAATACAGTGTCTGAAGATTCTAAACCAGGAACAGTCGTTTCTCTAATCAAAGTCAAAGATAAAGATTCTGGTGTTAATGGAAAAATAATTCTACAAATAACTAACAATGTTCCGTTTGAGTTAAAACCGTCTTACAAGGAAAACACATATTCAGTTGTTACAAAAACATCTTTGGACAGAGAGGAAGTGTCTCATTATGAGGTCACACTAAAAGCCACAGACGGTGGTGAACCTCCTTTGTCTTCTTCTAAAACCCTCAACATCCAGATATCAGACGTGAACGACAACAGTCCACATTTCCAACAGAACCCGCTGGACTTTTATCTGTTAGAGAATAACGTGGCTGGAGCGTCAGTGTTCTCTGTGAGCGCCACTGATCAAGATTTGAACCAGAACGCAGTCGTTTCATATCATATCGTGAGAGAAGGAAGTAAAAACGAGCTGCTGTCTTTCCTCAACATCCACTCGGATAACGGACACATTTCTGCTCTAAAGAGTTTTGACTTTGAGACAGTGAAGAGTTTCCAGTTCCAAGTTTTGGCCACAGATTCTGGAAGTCCGTCACTGAGCAGCAACGTGACGGTGAACGTGTTCATTCTGGATCAGAACGACAACCCTCCAGTCATCCTGTATCCAGTCAACTCCAACGGTTCTGCTGAAGGTGTGGAGGAGATTCCCCGCAATGTGAACGCAGGACACTTGGTGACTAAAGTCCGAGCTTATGACGCTGATGTAGGTTATAACGGCTGGTTACTGTTTTCACTGCAGCAAGTTTCTGACCACAGTCTCTTTGGTTTGGACCGCTATACGGGACAGATCAGAACTCTTCGCTCCTTCACAGAGACGGACGAGGCTGAACATAAACTGCTCATACTGGTCAAAGACAATGGGAACGTGTCTCTCTCAGCAACAGCTACTGTGCTTGTCAAAGTTGTGGAGCCCAAAGAGGCTTTTGCTGCTTCTGATGTGAAAAGTTCAGCCAAAGTGGACGAAGACACCGATGTGACTTTTTATCTGATGATCACTTTGGGCTCAGTGTCGGTACTTTTCATCATCAGTATCATCGTGTTGATGGCAATGCAGTGCTCCAAATCCACAGACTATACTTCTAAATATCTCCAAGAGACCAACTATGATGGAACTCTGTGTCACAGCATCCAGTACAGATCTGGAGACAAACGCTACATGCTAGTTGGACCCAGAATGAGTATTGGATCTACTATAGTTCCTGGCAGCCATGCTAACACTCTGGTGCTGCCTGACAGGAGGAGAACTTCAGAGGAGGTAGGATGATGTTCATTTTATTTGAATACAGGAAAACTTGATTTGTTGTGAGCTGTCTGTGGTGCTGAAATCATTGATTAAAATTCAAGCAGATAAACAAACATGGTTCCAACAATGAATGATGAATTATACCTAGCCTGTTTATACATAAATGATCATTACAATATTATAGTAGCTCTATTTTAATGTATTATTGATAATGAATAACATTATATTTTTTAAATATTGATCACAGTCGTTTCTGAATACATGGCAGTTTTATTTCCTTTTAATTTGGGATTTTCTAACGTTTTTTTATGTTGATGCTAAATCTTATTTCTTTTGAGTTCAGTAACTCGTATCTAATATCTCTCTTAAATATACCTAAATAACTTTTTGATATTAAAATTAACTGTCCGTGATCGTTGTGAATATTTCTAAATTGATCTTTTCAACCTACAGCATAAAATGGCTGGAGTACGAGACTAAAGCAATCAAACGCAGATAAGCGGAAATATCTATTTTTCGATAATAACCGGGAATTTAAAAAAAAACCAAACGTAGTGTCTGTTCGCATGGACGTAACATTTTGTGTGCGTGTGTTTATTTATATTGTATTGTCTATCTTGTATAAGAAGTCCCTTTTATAACATTTCCCTAGATTAAAATGAAAAGAACGAGACGAGAGAAAATTTAAACGTATTTATTTGTGTTGTTGAAGCTTCATTTCCTGTGGATGTCAGTGTTACACAAGAAACTGAGCTATAGTCCCTCCCTACACACTCCTTTTGTTTGCTTCATAACGAGACGACTGAAGCGAGTCCCGCGGCACGGTCGTGTTCTGGTTCTTGTGCGTTTGCGTCACACGATGTGTTGGATATAATCGACATTTTTTTTACACCAAAAAACCGTCTGGAATGTTTTTGTGTTGCTGATCAATGATGGAGATTCGACGTGAAACCGGCGCTCGGCGAAGCTCCTGGATCTTCTTTCATCTGGCTGCTTTGTTTCTTGTTGGAAAACGGGCTCTGGCTGAAATCCGCTACTCTGTTCCCGAGGAGGTGAAGGAAGCAACTATTGTGGGAAATGTGGCCAAGGATCTGGGTCTTGATATCGGCTCTCTGATTGATCGACGGTTCCGTGTTGTTTCTGAGTCTGAGGACGCGTTTTTTGAGGTAAACCAGCACAATGGAGAATTGTATGTCCGTAAGAGAATAGACAGAGACGGCTTCTGTCAGGGGAGGGACTCTTGTTTGATCGAGCTGAAGATTATCGTCGAAAATCCGCTAGAAATTCACTACGTAGTTGTTGAAATTACTGATATTAATGATCATTCTCCCACATTTCCTGAAAAACAACATATTTTCTCAATGGGGGAATTGACTTTGCCCGGTACACGGTTTCAATTACTCGCGGCCATTGACGCAGATTCAGGGACTAATTCTATTCGC
Source organism: Callionymus lyra (assembly GCF_982586985.1). Lineage (NCBI taxonomy): Eukaryota > Metazoa > Chordata > Actinopteri > Syngnathiformes > Callionymidae > Callionymus > Callionymus lyra. The sequence continues at coordinate 24,699,495 of NC_141826.1, read as the reverse complement.
ACATACACTTTGACACCAAATGAACATTTCGAGATTAATATTCGTCAAAGCGATACAGCCAAGGTGCCGTTTTTGGTTCTCAAAAAATCATTAGACAGAGAAAAGAAAGATAAGCATTCATTTATTGTAACAGCACTTGATGGGGGTAAACCTCAAAGGTCTGGGACATTAAATGTGTCAATAATTGTTCTTGACAGTAACGATAATCGTCCGATATTCAGTCAGGATATTTATCGCGTTAAAATTAGAGAGGATCTAGCAGCCGGTGCATCAATAATTACACTGAATGCAACTGATCAAGATTATGGAATTAACAGTGAACTCGAGTTCAACCTGGGAAAAAATGTAAGACGTGGATATAATGACATTTTTAAATTAAATAAAATTACAGGTGAAATAAAATTAATGGGTTCACTTGACCATGAACTAAACGAGGTGTTTGAATTTGATGTTGAGGCCTCTGACAAGGGTATCCCTCCATTATCAGGAGAGTGTAGAGTCATAATAAACATTATTGACGTAAATGATAATCGTCCAGAAATAGAAGTGACGTCGCTGTCTAATACAGTGTCTGAAGATTCTAAACCAGGAACAGTCGTTTCTCTGATCAAAGTCAAAGATAAAGATTCTGGTGTTAATGGAAAAATAATTCTACAAATAACTAACAATGTACCGTTTGAGTTAAAACCCTCTTACAAGGAAAACACATATTCAGTTGTTACAAAAACATCTTTGGACAGAGAGGAAGTGTCTCATTATGAGGTCACACTAAAAGCCACAGACGGTGGTGAACCTCCTTTGTCTTCTTCTAAAACCCTCAACATCCAGATATCAGACGTGAACGACAACAGTCCACATTTCCAACAGAACCCGCTGGACTTTTATCTGTTAGAGAATAACGTGGCTGGAGCGTCAGTGTTCTCTGTGAGCGCCACGGATCAAGACTTGAACCAGAACGCAGTCGTTTCATATCATATCGTGAGAGAAGGAAGTAAGAACGAGCTGCTGTCTTTCCTCAACATCCACTCTGATAACGGACACATTTCTGCTCTGAAGAGTTTTGACTTTGAGACGGTGAAGAGTTTTCAGTTCCAAGTTGTGGCCACAGATTCTGGAAGTCCGTCACTGAGCAGCAACGTGACGGTGAACGTCTTCATTCTGGATCAGAACGACAACCCTCCAGTCATCCTGTATCCAGTCAACTCCAACGGTTCTGCTGAAGGTGTGGAGGAGATTCCCCGCAATGTGAACGCAGGACACTTGGTGACTAAAGTCCGAGCTTATGACGCTGATGTAGGTTATAACGGCTGGTTACTGTTTTCACTGCAGCAAGTTTCTGACCACAGTCTCTTTGGTTTGGACCGCTATACGGGACAGATCAGAACTCTTCGCTCCTTCACAGAGACGGACGAGGCTGAACATAAACTGCTCATACTGGTCAAAGACAATGGGAACGTGTCTCTCTCAGCAACAGCTACTGTGCTTGTCAAAGTTGTGGAGCCCAAAGAGGCTTTTGCTGCTTCTGATGTGAAAAGTTCAGCCAAAGTGGACGAAGACACTGATGTGACTTTTTATCTGATGATCACTTTGGGCTCAGTGTCGGTACTTTTCATCATCAGTATCATCGTGTTGATGGCAATGCAGTGCTCCAAATCCACAGACTACACTTCTAAATATCTCCAAGAGACCAACTATGATGGAACTCTGTGTCACAGCATCCAGTACAGATCTGGAGACAAACGCTACATGCTAGTTGGACCCAGAATGAGTATTGGATCTACTATAGTTCCTGGCAGCCATGCTAACACTCTGGTGCTGCCTGACAGGAGGAGAACTTCAGAGGAGGTAGGATGATGTTCATTTTATTTGAATACAGGAAAACTTGATTTGTTGTGAGCTGTCTGTGGTGCTGAAATCATTGATTAAAATTCAAGCAGATAAACAAACATGGTTCCAACAATGAATGATGAATTATACCTAGCCTGTTTATACATAAATGATCATTACAATATTATAGTAGCTCTATTTTAATGTATTATTGATAATGAATAACATTATATTTTTTAAATATTGATCACAGTCGTTTCTGAATACAATGCAGTTTTATTTCTTCTTAATTTTGAATATTCTAACGTTTTTTTATTATATTGGTGTTAAATCTGATTACTTTCGAGTTCAGTAACTCATATCTATTATCTCTCCTAAATATAGGTAAAACTCTGTATGATTGGCAAATTAACTGTCGAGGATCTTTGTGAATATCTTTAAATTTGATCTTTTCAACCCACAGCATAAAATGGCTGGAGTACGAGACTAAAGCAATCAAACGCAGATAAACGAAATAACTATTTTTCGATAATAACCGGGAATTAAAAAAGAAAACTAAACGTAGTGTCTGTTCTCAAATAAATGTGTTTATTTATATTTTACTGTCTATCTTGTATAAGAAGTCCCTTTGATAACGATTAAAAAAGAAAAGAACGAGACGAGAGAATATTTAAATGTATTTATTTTGTTGTTGAGGCTTCATTTCCTGTGGATGTCAGTGTTACACAAGAAACTGAGCTATAGTCCCTCCCTACACACTCCTTTTGTTTGCTTCATAACGAGACGACTGAAGCGAGTCCCGCGGCACGGTCGTGTTCTGGTTCTTGTGCGTTTGCGTCACACGATGTGTTGGATATAATCGACTTTTTTTTTTACACGAAAAAATCGTCTGGAATGTTTTTGTGTTGCTGATCAATGATGGAGATTCGACGTGAAACCGGCGCTCGGCGAAGCTCCTGGATCTTCTTTCATCTGGCTGCTTTGTTTCTTGTTGGAAAACGGGCTCTGGCTGAAATCCGCTACTCTGTTCCCGAGGAGGTGAAGGAAGCAACTATTGTGGGAAATGTGGCCAAGGATCTGGGTCTTGATATCGGCTCTCTGATTGATCGACGGTTCCGTGTTGTTTCTGAGTCTGAGGACGCGTTTTTTGAGGTAAACCAGCACAATGGAGAATTGTATGTCCGTAAGAGAATAGACAGAGACGGCTTCTGTCAGGGGAGGGACTCTTGTTTGATCGAGCTGAAGATCATCGTCGAAAATCCGCTAGAAATTCACTATGTAGTTGTTGAAATTACGGACATTAATGATCATTCTCCGATTTTTCCTGAAACACAGCAAACATTTAAAATAGCGGAACATACGTTGCCCGGTAGAAGATTTCAACTTCACGCAGCAAACGATCCTGATGCGGGAATAAATTCTATTCGCACATACACTCTGACTTCAAACGAACATTTCGAGGTTGATTTTCGGAATAATGATGATAAGAAACCGGTTCTTGTTCTCAAAAAAGCTTTAGATCGAGAAAAAATGCCAAACCAATCGTTAATTTTGACGGCTATAGATGGAGGAAAACCACAAAGATCAGGATCTGTAAATGTTTCTATCGTTGTTCTAGACACAAACGACAATCGTCCCACATTTAGTCAAGAAGTTTATCAAATCGACATTAAGGAAAATATATCAAGAGGGTCAAAAATAATAAAATTAAATGCTACTGATCCAGACGAAGGGATTAATAGCGAAATCGAATACAGTCTCATACAATCTTCGACAAAAAATGTTATTGACAAATTTGTATTAAATAAATTAACAGGTGAAATATTCGTTACAGGCAATATAGATTATGAAGACAACAGTATTTATAAACTAGACATTGAAGCATCAGATAAAGGCACTCCTCCACTGACTGGAGAATGTCGAGTCATAATTAAAATAATAGACATTAATGATAATCCACCAGAAATAGAAGTGACGTCACTGTCTAATACAGTGTCTGAAGATTCTAAACCAGGAACAGTCGTTTCTCTAATCAAAGTCAAAGATAAAGATTCTGGTGTTAATGGAAAAATAATTCTACAAATAACTAACAATGTACCGTTTGAGTTAAAACCCTCTTACAAGGAAAATACATATTCAGTTGTTACAAAAACATCTTTGGACAGAGAGGAAGTGTCTCATTATGAGGTCACACTGAAAGCCACAGATGGTGGTGAACCTCCTTTGTCTTCTTCTAAAACCCTCAACATCCAGATATCAGACGTGAACGACAACAGTCCACATTTCCAACAGAACCCGCTGGACTTTTATCTGTTAGAGAATAATGTGGCTGGAGCGTCAGTGTTCTCTGTGAGCGCCACTGATCAAGACTTGAACCAGAACGCAGTCGTTTCATATCATATTGTGAGAGAAGGAAGTAAAAACGAGCTGCTGTCTTTCCTCACCATCCACTCTGATAACGGACACATTTCTGCTCAGAAGAGTTTTGACTATGAGACGGTGAAGAGTTTTCAGTTCCAAGTTGTTGCCACAGATTCTGGAAGTCCATCACTGAGCAGCAACGTGACGGTGAAGGTGTTCATTCTGGATCAGAACGACAACCCTCCAGTCATCCTGTATCCAGTCAACTCCAACGGTTCTGCTGAAGGTGTGGAGGAGATTCCCCGCAATGTGAACGCAGGACACTTGGTGACTAAAGTCCGAGCTTATGACGCTGATGTAGGTTATAACGGCTGGTTACTGTTTTCACTGCAGCAAGTTTCTGACCACAGTCTCTTTGGTTTGGACCGCTATACGGGACAGATCAGAACTCTTCGCTCCTTCACAGAGACGGACGAGGCTGAACATAAACTGCTCATACTGGTCAAAGACAATGGGAACGTGTCTCTCTCAGCAACAGCTACTGTGCTTGTCAAAGTTGTGGAGCCCAAAGAGGCTTTTGCTGCTTCTGATGTGAAAAGTTCAGCCAAAGTGGACGAAGACACCGATGTGACTTTTTATCTGATGATCACTTTGGGCTCAGTGTCGGTACTTTTCATCATCAGTATCATCGTGTTGATGGCAATGCAGTGCTCCAAATCCACAGACTACACTTCTAAATATCTCCAAGAGACCAACTATGATGGAACTCTGTGTCACAGCATCCAGTACAGATCTGGAGACAAACGCTACATGCTAGTTGGACCCAGAATGAGTATTGGATCTACTATAGTTCCTGGCAGCCATGCTAACACTCTGGTGCTGCCTGACAGGAGGAGAACTTCAGAGGAGGTAGGATGATGTTCATTTTATTTGAATACAGGAACACTTGTCATTTGATGGGAGCTGTCTGTGGTGCTGAAATCATTGATTGCGTTTCGAGCTGATAAACAAACATGGTTCTTGTAAGGAACGTGGAATTATATCTAACAATGAACATATGATTTTTACCATGTTATTACAGCTTTATCTTATACTTTACTATCAATTCTATTCTTATTTTCTCATTAGTTTCTGAATATCTGAAAGTCTTATTTCCTATGTTCATCAACTGGTTCACCTTATTTTCTGCACATATTGTAGCAATTTCAATTAATGCTGATTAAGTGTTAATTCTTATTTCTTTTTTTCCATATATGTCAATCAATTTGTGTTATGAATGTAGAGGTCTACTACCTTATATCGCTCAATTTGCTCGTTTTAACTCGTTGCACAATACGAGCCAAGCATGAGACAAAATCAATCAAATGCAGATAAACGGATGGAAGTATTTTTAGATAATTATCACGGATATGCCCACAAAAACTACAACCTATAAACATAAACGAAATACTCAATATAATGCTTATTTTTAATCACTTTCTCGAAAATGCTCTAATGGTAAAAGTAAAATACCACGTTATTCTGTCTGTGATTTTGGCCTCTGTTATGAATAATGGCAGGTTGTGATTTGCTAATGAAAACATTTATCGCTTTATATGTTCTCTGGTGTTGCTGAATTGTGCTTCTTTGTTGCCTTGATAGCATTTTCGAACTTGTTGTTCACCTTTATTTATGAAATTAATACAAAATCATATCGAAATGTATTTCTTGACATCCAGATTTGAATGGTCATTTTATGTTATAATTATTATTATTTTTAATAATCGTAATCATTATTTAGTCAAGCTACTTTGATTAATTATAATAAAGCGTGTAGAAATTAATTAATTAAAAATATTTAAAGGCTCCTTTTATTCTGTGCTTTTGACAACCATTTTTTCTGTAAATATTTTTAGGCTATTATACAACCGACCTAAACATAGTATGTGCGCAATTGTTATAATATATTTTTTAGTTTTTCTCCAGTTTGGCAGAAACAAAAACACTGGTAGATTAAACTTTTTAGGAATTGATACACTTTTGTTTCTAGGGAAATAATCAGAGCTGCGCATGTGTTCTTCATTCACTTGGTGTCAGTGTATTCACGGATATAAATTCCACTTGCTTTCGTGACGTCTTTTTGAGCCGCCTTTTTTCGGTTCGATCACAACCAGCAGGACCATTTGCACCACGACATCTCCGTCTCAGAGGCTTCGTAAAATACTATTTAATGCCACGTTTTATTTGAATATAAGTAGTTACCGTGGACGATGGTATCTGCGCGGGTGTGCGAGTTCTTTTAATCGTCGTTTTTTGGTCTATTTTGTTATATTTTTGAGTCGCTGTGTGGAACAAAGAGGACTCCGGGCTTAGAGAGCGGAGACAATGTGGTTCATTTTCAACCTGCTTTTCTTTGCTTTATGGAGCTCCGCATCCGGACATATCCGATATTCTTTGAACGAGGAGACAAAAGAAGGGACTGCTGTTGGAAATATAGCCAAAGATTTGGGTCTGGATAGGAGCACGCTGAGGGAGCGAGGCTGCCGTATTGTCTACGGCTCGGCCGAAGCCCCGTTTCGAGTGAATCAGGACGACGGCATTCTGTACGTCGAGCAGAAAATGGACAGAGAGGAGATCTGTGAGCGGAGCAAGGTTTGTTTGATTGACCTCAAAACAGTTCTGGAAAACCCACTAGAGATCCATTACGTGACTGTGGAGATTCTGGATATTAACGACCACGCGCCGAGCTTCCCCGAGAGTAGGAAAGTGCTGGATATTTACGAATCTGCGCTGCCGGGGGCGAGGTTTCAGTTGCAGGCCGCCCGTGATGCAGATAGTGGTTCCTTCTCTGTGCAGCAATATAAACTTAGTTCGAACGATCATTTTCGTTTGGAGGTAAAAGATCGCGGGGAGGACAAGAAAATCCCGAGTTTAATTATTCAGAAATCTCTTGATAGAGAAGCTGTAAAAACGCACCGACTAGTTTTAACCGCTTTTGACGGAGGAAAACCTCCTAAATTCGGCAACATGACTATAGTTATAAATGTGTCTGATGTTAATGATAACCCGCCAGTTTTTACGAAGGACTCGTACAATGTGCAGTTAAAGGAAAACTCACCAGTCGGCACGGTTGTTATCCAGGTAAATGCAACCGATTTAGACGAAGGTACAAACGGGGAAGTTATTTACTCGTTTGGTAATGATGTAGATGATCAGGTTCTTAAAAGTTTTGATTTGGATCAGGACACAGGGGTCATATCTGTGGCAGGTGCAATTAATTTTGAAGAATGTAGCAAATTTGAGATCGACATCCAGGCATCAGACAAGGCAGTTGCTAAATTAATTACAGACAAAGTTGTAACAATTAAAATTGTGGATATAAACGACAATGCACCTGAAATTGAAGTCACGTCTTTTTCAAATTCTATATCGGAAGATTCTAAACCGGGAACGACGGTCGCATTGGTTAATGTCCGAGACTCTGACTCGGGTTTAAATGGAAAAGTCACGTGTCAAATCAAAGAGGACGTTCCTTTCATCCTCACGCCATCACTGCAGAACAACATGTATTCTCTGGTGACAAAGTCACTGTTAGATCGAGAAAAATGGTCAAAATATAGTCTGACAATTTTAGCGAAAGACGCCGGAGAACCATCAATGTCGTCAGAGAAAACAATATCAATAACTGTTTCTGACGTGAATGATAACTGCCCAGAGTTTTCAGAGAACCCTTATACATTCTACATCACTGAGAACAATAAGCCTGGTGCTACGATTTTCTCAATATTGGCTCATGACAAGGATGAGGGTAGGAATGCTGTTATTGAATATAAAATGTTAAGGACTGTAGATGGCGATCACGTGCTTGCATCCTTCCTCAACATCCACTCTGATAACGGACACATTTCTGCTCTGAAGAGTTTTGACTTTGAAACGGTGAAGAGTTTCCAGTTCCAAGTTGTGGCCACAGATTCTGGAAGTCCGTCACTGAGCAGCAACATGACGGTGAACGTGTTCATTCTGGATCAGAACGACAACCCTCCAGTCATCCTGTATCCAGTCAATTCCAACGGTTCTGCTGAAGGTGTGGAGGAGATTCCCCGCAATGTGAACGCAGGACACTTGGTGACTAAAGTCCGAGCTTATGACGCTGATGTAGGTTATAACGGCTGGTTACTGTTTTCACTGCAGCAAGTTTCTGACCACAGTCTCTTTGGTTTGGACCGCTATACGGGACAGATCAGAACTCTTCGCTCCTTCACAGAGACGGACGAGGCTGAACATAAACTGCTCATACTGGTCAAAGACAATGGGAACGTGTCTCTCTCAGCAACAGCTACTGTGCTTGTCAAAGTTGTGGAGCCCAAAGAGGCTTTTGCTGCTTCTGATGTGAAAAGTTCAGCCAAAGTGGATGAAGACACCGATGTGACTTTTTATCTGATGATCACTTTGGGCTCAGTGTCGGTACTTTTCATCATTAGTATCATCGTGTTGATGGCAATGCAGTGCTCCAAAACCACAGACTACACTTCTAAATATCTCCAAGAAACCAACTATGATGGAACTCTGTGTCACAGCATCCAGTACAGATCTGGAGACAAACGCTACATGTTAGTTGGACCCAGAATGAGTATTGGATCTACTATAGTTCCTGGCAGCCATGCTAACACTCTGGTGCTGCCTGACAGGAGGAGAACTTCAGAGGAGGTAGGATGATGTTCATTTTATTTGAATACATGAATACTTGATTTTTTGTGAGCTGTCTGTGGTTCTGAAATCATTGATTGCGTTTCGAGCTGATAAACAAACATGGTTCTTATAATGAACGTGGAATTATATCTTACAATGAACATATGATTTTCACTATGTTATAACCCCTTTATCTTATACTTTACTATCAATTCTATTCTTATTTCCTCATTAGTTTCTGAATATCTGAAAGTCTTATTTCCTCTGTTTATCAACCGTTTCACCTTCTTCTCTGATTATGTTGCAGCAATTTTAATTAATGCAGATTAAGTGTAAATTCTTATTTCATTGTTTTTATTTTACATATATGTCAATCAATTTGTGTTATGAATGTAGAGGTCTATTATCTTATATCGCTCAATTTGCTCGTGAGTCAAGTCAAGCATTAGACAAAATCAATGAAACGCAGATACACGGATGGAAGTATTTTTAAATAATCATCACGGATTTGCCCAAAAAACTATAACCTATTAACATAAACGAAATACTTAATATAATGCTTATTTTTAATCACTTTCTCGAAAATGCTCTAATGGTAAAAGTAAAATACCATGTTATTCCGTTTGTGATCTGTTATGAATACTGGCAGGTTGTGATTTTCTAAAAAAAAAAAAGCACCTGATTTGTTCTCTGGTTTTGCTGCATTGAATTATTTTTCCTCATAACCGTCTTTAATTAGGTTCTAATTATCTTTTTCCTTGGTGCTGAAATTCTCATTGAGTTGCCCCTATGTTACTGCATAACCTTACAGACTTGATCGTCCTAGTTCTAAGGCTGATGTAAACATATACAATAAGTAAATTAGGCAGATCTATTATATAATGTATGAGTTTTCTGGTCAAGTTTTTTAATTCGGAATGTATTAATTGTAATCAGTTTTAGAATTTGTGTCAAAGGTTTTTTATCTGGATTATTAACTGTGATTATTTATAGATTGTCAGACATTTTAAAATGTCTTCTTTTTGTATTAATATCACAGTACAACATTAATACATGTGTATATACATATATATATAAATACATATTAGTTTTAGTAACAACTTTTTTTTATTCAAGTTAATTCATAGTGAGTTTATGTACAACATGAAATTGGATAATTAATAATGTTTAAAATATATATTGTGCATTGTTCGAAAATAAAATACAAATTTTCAACGGATAAATAATTTGTTAAATATCTAAATTAATAAAATAAAAGTAATAAATGCTTCAATCACATTTTTATTAAATACAACAAACGAAAATATAAAATATATTTTTATCCGCCAATAAATAGATAGTTTTTCACCCTCTATCGTCGTCATATTTTCAACACATGGTGTCAGTATAGTTCAGTGAATGGCTGCTGTTCGTCTGCGCTTCACGGAGGTGACGTGTTTGGTTCTTTGTATCATCAGTTTGGTTGCAGCCGAATCTCGGTGTGTGTCACAAGAGCAGCGCGACTTTCCTCGGATTTATTCTTCAAATATTTTCATTACCGATTCACAACTTTGGGTCCAAGCTGATGAATTTATAAGGAGTACGTTGATGTTTTTGTTGTCTCGGCGAGATGGAACAAAGAGGACGCAGAGAGCGACGGAACTGGTTCGTCTTTGTGTTCATTTGCGGGATTCTGTGCAGAGGAGCGTCCGCGCAGATCAGATATTCTGTACAAGAGGAAGTCCAAGTGGGAACTGTGGTCGGAAATTTAGCGAAGGATTTAGGCCTTGATAAGAGTGCGCTGAAAGAGAGAGAATATCGCGTCGTCACCAGCTCCACTGATCCGTTTTTTCAGCTGAATCAAGACGACGGGATTTTATATGTGAGAAGGACAATAGACAGGGAGGAGGTGTGCGAGCGCAGGACTCCGTGTTTGATCAACCTGAAAACTATGCTGGACAACCCGCTCGAGATCCACTACGTGACCGTGGAAATACTCGATGTTAATGATAACTCGCCCGTTTTCCTCGAAAAAGAAAAACATCTCGAAATATTCGAATCGGCTTTACCAGGAGCACGATTTCAACTTCAGGCGGCAAAAGATCTTGATGTAGGCCAATATTCCGTTCAGCAATATAAACTCAGTCACAGCGAGTTTTTTAAAATTGAAGTAAAAGATCGTGGTGAAGATCACAAAGTGCCGTTTTTAATTCTCCTGAAGCAGTTAGACAGGGAGACGGTGTCGCATCACAAGCTCCGCCTTACAGCGGTAGATGGAGGAAAACCAGCACATTCTGGATCAATAGAAATAAATATTAACGTGCTGGATGTTAATGATAATTCACCAGTGTTTAGTAAAGACGACTCTGTTACTATTAAAGAAGACGTACCCGTAGGCACAGTTGTGATCCAAGTCAATGCGACAGACCCGGATGATGGCGCAAATGGCGAGATAGTTTATTCATTTGGGAATGAAGTTGATTCAAAATTAATGGACCTTTTTGATATTGATCCAAATACTGGAGAAATAAAAGTAAAAGGCCAAATTGACTTCGAAAAAAGAAAGAAATATGAAATAGATATAAAAGCATCTGATAAAGGATCAGTTCCTCTTACTGCTGATAAAAGTGTTATTATAAATGTTCTTGATGTCAATGACAATGATCCTGAAATAGAAGTCACTTCATTATTTACCTCCATCAAGGAGGATTCAAAGATCGGAACAACTGTGGCCCTCATCAGTGTGAGAGATTTAGACTCTGGTTCAAATGGTAAAGTAATTTGTTCCATCAACAAAGATGTTCCTTTCATTCTGTCTCCATCACTACAAGAAAACATGTACGCAGTAGTGACCAAGTCACGCTTAAACAGGGAAATTATTTCTAACTATGACGTTACTATAACTGCAAACGATGCAGGTGAGCCTTCATTTTCAAGCAAAAAGACAATAAACGTGGTTGTTTCAGACGTTAATGATAACAGTCCAGAGTTTTCTCTGACTCCCTACACTTTCTACATGAATGAGAACAACAATCCTGGAGCGTCAGTGTTCTCTGTAAAAGCTTCTGATAGCGATGAAGGTGATAATGCCTTAATATCGTATCACATTTTTAGAGACCCAAACGTAGACAACAAGCTAGTGTCCTTCCTAAATATAAACTCTGTAACTGGAGTGATCACTGCTCTGAAGAGTTTTGACTTTGAGACAGTGAAGAGTTTTCAGTTCCAAGTTGTGGCCACAGATTCTGGAAGTCCGTCACTGAGCAGCAACGTGACGGTGAACGTGTTCATTCTGGATCAGAACGACAACCCTCCAGTCATCCTGTATCCAGTCAACTCCAACGGTTCTGCTGAAGGTGTGGAGGAGATTCCCCGCAATGTGAACGCAGGACACTTGGTGACTAAAGTCCGAGCTTATGACGCTGATGTAGGTTATAACGGCTGGTTACTGTATTCACTGCAGCAATTTTCTGACCACAGTCTCTTTGGTTTGGACCGCTATACGGGACAGATCAGAACTCTTCGCTCCTTCACAGAGACGGATGAGGCTGAACATAAACTGCTCATACTGGTCAAAGACAATGGGAACGTGTCTCTCTCAGCAACAGCTACTGTGCTTGTCAAAGTTGTGGAGCCCAAAGAGGCTTTTGCTGCTTCTGATGTGAAAAGTTCAGCCAAAGTGGACGAAGACACCGATGTGACTTTTTATCTGATGATCACTTTGGGCTCAGTGTCAGTACTTTTCATCATCAGTATCATCGTGTTGATGGCAATGCAGTGCTCCAAATCCACAGACTACACTTCTAAATATCTCCAAGAGACCAACTATGATGGAACTCTGTGTCACAGCATCCAGTACAGATCTGGAGACAAACGCTACATGCTAGTTGGACCCAGAATGAGTATTGGATCTACTATAGTTCCTGGCAGCCATGCTAACACTCTGGTGCTGCCTGACAGGAGGAGAACTTCAGAGGAGGTAGGATGATGTTGTTATCTTTACTCATTACTGTCTTGAATCAGGTTCTAATTATCTCTGTCCTTGGTGCTGAAACTGTCTCTTTAGGTGTTCTTGTTTATTTTACTTTTAAGATGTAGTAGGTGCTGTTGTTTTGCGAATACATTCTTGCATTTATTGTTGCTTCAATCTCGAAGTATTTCCCTCAACAATTGTATTGCATTGAAAATATATCTTAATTGAGTAATGAGTGTTATTATGTTACTTTTAAAACTGCATCAATAAATTATACAAAATTAATTCAACTAGTTTAAACAATGTATAAGTAAATAAAACGAGGTTTATATTTACATTTGAATACACAAGTTCAGTTTTTACGTTATTTAAATTAGTAAATATAAGTATAATCTTAATACAACAGTTTTACAGTGAAAGTATTTTGTAGGCCTCAAGAATAATTTTAATTTGTTTTTGACTTATAGAATATCGTACTTAAACATTTTGATCGCAAGGGGTCAGTATAACAGAAGAAGTCAACAGCTCTGTGTTGAACGTGATCAGAACTGAGTTCCTTCTTCGTCTGTTCTCGTCTGGCAGCGCACGGACACGGTTCTTTGTGCCGAGTCGCTCTTTTAAATCGCCATTTTCTCTCTTCTTATACTGGATATCTTTTGGACGTTACTCGAATTTGAAGCTTTCGCATTTGTTTTTTGTTAATCAAATGTCATCTTTCGAATGATTTTGTCGGTTCACGGAGGCAGCGATGGAACAAAGAGGCTGGTTGCTCGGTTGCGTGGTTGCTGCGCTGTTGTGGAGTCTGAACGCGGCGCAACTGAGATATTCCATCTCTGAAGGAGTGAACGTAGGAACTGCTGTTGGAAATATAGCCAAAGACCTGGGACTGGATAAAAGCACGCTGAGAGAGAGGAAATGTCGGATCGTTTCGACCGGCGGAGAGCCTTTATTTCAAGTGAATCAGAGGGACGGCGTCCTGTACGTGAGCCGGGATATCGACAGAGAAGAGGTGTGCGCGCAGAGCAGTGCGTGTTTGTTGAATCTGAAAACGGTTCTCGAAAACCCTTTAGAGGTTCATTATGTTGCAGTGGAGGTGCTAGATGTTAATGATCACGCTCCAGTGTTTCAGGAGAAAGAAAGAATAATTGAAATATTCGAGTCTGTGTTGCCCGGAGCTCGTTTTCAGCTGAAACCGTCACGTGATCAGGATAGCGGTCAGTTCTCTGTACAACAATATAAACTCAGTAACAATGAACATTTTCGTTTAGAGTTGAAGGAAAAACGGGGGGAAGTTAAAATTCCAATGTTAGTTTTGCATAAAGCTTTAGACAGAGAAGCAGCAGCGAATCATTCATTGGTGTTAACTGCAGTCGATGGAGGGAAACCCCCCAAATCAGGACAGATGACTATAAAAATAAATGTAATGGATGTTAATGATAATCATCCAATCTTTTCTCAAGATGTTTATTTAGTTTCTCTGAATGAAAATGCTCCTCTTGGCACCACAGTTGTTCGGATAAATGCAACTGACCTTGATGATGGTCAGAACGGAGATGTTATTTATATGTTCGGTCACACAGTAAGTGAGAGTTTACTGTCTATATTTGACATTGATAAATCAACAGGAGAAATAACTGTAGTTGGCAAAATAGATTATGAACAGAATGAAGAATATGAGATTGAAATCCAGGCGTCTGATAAAGGTTCAGCTCCATTGACGTCTGAGAAAAGTGTCATTATTAAAATAGTAGATGTTAACGATAATACACCTGAGATCGAAGTGACTTCCTTTTTCAGTTCCATCAGTGAAGATTCCAAACCTGGCACCACTGTTGCTCTAGTCAGTGTGAATGACCTGGACTCTGGTCTGAATGGAAAAGTCATCTGCTCCATCACTAATGATGTTCCTTTCACTTTAACACCATCACTGCAAGATAAGATGTATTCACTGGTGACTAAATCACCTTTGAACAGAGAAGAAGAGTCAAAATATGACATTAAACTTGTTGCAGTAGACTCTGGGAAGCCATCGTTGTCTTCAGAGAAGTTGATCAGTGTGTTAGTGTCAGACGTCAACGACAACAGGCCTCAGTTTTTAGAGAGTCCGTATACCTTCTATGTGAGTGAAGGAAACAAACCAGGAGAGTTTGTGTTTTCAGTTCAAGCTTTTGATCTTGATGAAAATGACAATTCAGTCATTTCTTATCATATATCAAGAGACAGAAGCGATGAAAGTAAAGTGACGTCTTTCCTCAACATCCACTCTGATAACGGACACATTTCTGCTCTGAAGAGTTTTGACTTTGAAACGGTGAAGAGTTTCCAGTTCCAAGTTGTGGCCACAGATTCTGGAAGTCCGTCACTGAGCAGCAACGTGACGGTGAACGTGTTCATTCTGGATCAGAACGACAACCCTCCAGTCATCCTGTATCCAGTCAACTCCAACGGATCTGCTGAAGGTGTGGAGGAGATTCCCCGCAATGTGAACGCAGGACACTTGGTGACTAAAGTCCGAGCTTATGACGCTGATGTAGGTTATAACGGCTGGTTACTGTATTCACTGCAGCAAGTTTCTGACCACAGTCTCTTTGGTTTGGACCGCTATACGGGACAGATCAGAACTCTTCGCTCCTTCACAGAGACGGACGAGGCTGAACATAAACTGCTCATACTGGTCAAAGACAATGGGAACGTGTCTCTCTCAGCAACAGCTACTGTGCTTGTCAAAGTTGTGGAGCCCAAAGAGGCTTTTGCTGCTTCTGATGTGAAAAGTTCAGCCAAAGTGGACGAAGACACTGATGTGACATTTTATCTGATGATCACTTTGGGCTCAGTGTCGGTACTTTTCATCATCAGTATCATCGTGTTGATGGCAATGCAGTGCTCCAAATCTACAGACTACACTTCTAAATATCTCCAAGAGACCAACTATGATGGAACTCTGTGTCACAGCATCCAGTACAGATCTGGAGACAAACGCTACATGCTAGTTGGACCCAGAATGAGTATTGGATCTACTATAGTTCCTGGCAGCCATGCTAACACTCTGGTGCTGCCTGACAGGAGGAGAACTTCAGAGGAGGTAGGATGATGTTGTTATCTTTACTCATTACTGCCTTTAAGTAGGTTCTAATGATCTCTGTCCTTGGTGCTGAAACTGTCTCTAGGTTTCCTTCTTTATTGAACTTTAAACATGTACCTGGTGCTGGTGTTTTGCAAATACATTTTTTCATTTTGTTTGTTCTCCGATCTCGAAGTATTTTTCTCGATTATCGAAATTTAATGAAACCATATCTTAATTGAGTAATAAGGGATATTATCTGTTAATAAATACTGGATCAATAAAATATACCAAAATGCGTTTAAATTTAAATACAATGTTAAAGTTAAAAATAGCATTATACAAATGTTTAGGTTTTGACGTGATTTAAATTAGTAAATATAAGTATAATTTTAATACAACAGATTTAAAGTGTAAATATTTTGTAGGCCTCAAGAATAATTTTCATTTGTTTTTAATTTATAGAATATCGTACATAAACATTTCGATCGCAAGGGGTCAGTATAACAGAAGAAGTCAACAGCTCTGTGTTGAACGTGATCAGAACTGAGTTCCTTCTTCGTCTGTTCTCGTCTGGCAGCGCACGGACACGGTTCTTTGTGCCGAGTCGCTCTTTTAAATCGCCATTTTCTATCTTCAATTCCAAGCTATCTTTTGGACAATACTCGAATTTGAATCTTTTGGATTATTTTTTATCTTTCAAATGTCTTCAATTGAATGATTTTGTCGGTTTGCGGAGGCAGTGATGGAACAAAGAGGCTGTTTGCTCGGCTGCATGGTTGCTGCGCTGTTGTGGAGTCTGAACGCGGCGCAACTGAGATATTCCGTCTCTGAAGGAGTGAACGTAGGAACTGCTGTTGGAAATATAGCCAAAGACCTGGGACTGGATAAAAGCACGCTGAGAGAGAGGAAATGTCGGATTGTTTCGACCGGCGGAGAGCCTTTATTTCAAGTGAATCAGAGGGACGGCGTCCTGTACGTGAGCCGGGATATCGACAGAGAAGAGGTGTGCGCGCAGAGCAGTGCGTGTTTGTTGAATCTGAAAACTGTTCTCGAAAACCCTTTAGAGGTTCATTATGTTGCAGTGGAGGTGTTAGACGTGAATGATCACGCTCCAGTGTTTCAGGAGAAAGAAAGAATAATTGAAATATCAGAGTCTGTATCGCCCGGAGCTCGTTTTCAGCTGAAACCGTCACGTGATCAGGATAGCGGTCAGTTCTCTGTACAACAATATAAACTCAGTAACAATGATCATTTTCGTTTGGACGTCAAAGACAAAGGAGAAGATGGTAAAATTCCAATCTTAGTTTTGCATAAAGCTTTAGACAGAGAAGCAGCAGCGACTCATTCATTGGTGTTGACTGCAGTTGATGGAGGGAAACCCCCCAAATCAGGACAGATGACTATAAAAATAAATGTTATGGATGTAAATGATAATCATCCAATCTTTTCTCAAGATGATTATTCAGTGTCTCTGAATGAAAATGCTCCTCTGGGCACCACAATTGCGCAGGTAAATGCGACTGACATTGATGATGGTCAAAATGGAGAAGTTGTTTATTCATTTGGAGATAGTGTGAGTAGTAAATTATTATCAATATTCAACATTGATGAATTAACAGGAGAAATAACTGTAATAGGCAGTTTGGATCATGAGGAAAAAGAAAAATATGAGATTGAAATCCAGGCTTCTGATAAAGGTCCAGCTCCACTGACGTCTGAGAAAAGTGTTATTATTAAAATAATAGATGTTAACGATAACACACCTGAGATTGAAGTGACTTATTTTTTCAGTTCCATCAGTGAAGATTCCAAACCTGGCACCACTGTTGCTCTAGTCAGTGTGAATGACCTGGACTCTGGTCTGAATGGAAAAGTCATCTGCTCCATCACTAATGATGTTCCTTTCACTTTAACACCATCACTGCAAGATAAGATGTATTCACTGGTGACTAAATCACCTTTGAACAGAGAAGAAGAGTCAAAATATGACATTAAACTTGTAGCTGTAGACTCTGGGAAGCCATCGTTGTCTTCAGAGAAGTTGATCAGTGTGTTAGTGTCAGATGTCAACGACAACAGGCCTCAGTTTTTAGAGAGTCCGTATACCTTCTATGTGAGTGAAGGAAACAAACCAGGAGACTTTGTGTTTTCGGTTCAAGCTTTTGATCTTGATGAAAATGACAATTCAGTCATTTCTTATCACATATCAAGAGACAGAAACAATGAAAGTAAAGTGACGTCTTTCCTCAACATCCACTCTGATAACGGACACATTTCTGCTCTGAAGAGTTTTGACTTTGAAACGGTGAAGAGTTTCCAGTTCCAAGTTGTGGCCACAGATTCTGGAAGTCCATCACTGAGCAGCAACGTGACGGTGAACGTGTTCATTCTGGATCAGAACGACAACCCTCCAGTCATCCTGTATCCAGTCAACTCCAACGGTTCTGCTGAAGGTGTGGAGGAGATTCCCCGCAATGTGAACGCAGGACACTTGGTGACTAAAGTCCGAGCTTATGACGCTGATGTAGGTTATAACGGCTGGTTACTGTTTTCACTGCAGCAAGTTTCTGACCACAGTCTCTTTGGTTTGGACCGCTATACGGGACAGATCAGAACTCTTCGCTCCTTCACAGAGACGGACGAGGCTGAACATAAACTGCTCATACTGGTCAAAGACAATGGGAACGTGTCTCTCTCAGCAACAGCTACTGTGCTTGTCAAAGTTGTGGAGCCCAAAGAGGCTTTTGCTGCTTCGGATGTGAAAAGTTCAGCCAAAGTGGACGAGGACACCGATGTGACTTTTTATCTGATGATCACTTTGGGCTCAGTGTCGGTTCTTTTCATCATCAGTATCATCGTGTTGATGGCAATGCAGTGCTCCAAATCCACAGACTACACTTCTAAATATCTCCAAGAGACCAACTATGATGGAACTCTGTGTCACAGCATCCAGTACAGATCTGGAGATAAACGCTACATGCTAGTTGGACCCAGAATGAGTATTGGATCTACTATAGTTCCTGGCAGCCATGCTAACACTCTGGTGCTGCCTGACAGGAGGAGAACTTCAGAGGAGGTAGGATGATGTTGTTATCTTTACTCCTTACTGCCTTTAAGTAGGTTCTAATGATCTCTGTCCTTGGTGCTGAAACTGTCTCTAGGTTTCCTTCTTTATTTAACTTTAAACATGTACCTGGTGCTGGTGTTTTGCAAATACATTTTTCATTTTGTTTGTTCTCCGATCTCGAAGTATTTTTCTCGATTATCGAAATTTAATGAAACCATATCTTAATTGAGTAATAAGGGATATTATCTGTTAATAAATACTGGATCAATAAAATATACCAAAACGCACTTAAATTTAAATACAATATAAAAGTTAAAAAATAACATTATACAAATGTTTATATTTTGACCTGATTTAAATTAGTAAACATAAGTATAATTTTAATACAACAGATTTAAAGTGGAAATATTTTGTAGGCCTCAAGACTAATTTTCATTTGTTTTTAATTTATAGAATATCGTACATAAACATTTCGATCGCAAGGGGTCAGTATAACAGAAGAAGTCAACAGCTCTGTGTTGAACGTGATCAGAACTGAGTTCCTTCTTCGTCTGTTCTCGTCTGGCAGCGCACGGACACGGTTCTTTGTGCCGAGTCGCTCTTTTAAATCGCCATTTTCTATCTTCAATTCCAAGCTATCTTTTGGACAATACTCGAATTTGAATCTTTTGGATTATTTTTTATCTTTCAAATGTCTTCAATTGAATGATTTTGTCGGTTCACGGAGGCAGTGATGGAACAAAGAGGCTGTTTGCTCGGCTGCGTGGTTGCTGCGCTGTTGTGGAGTCTGAACGCGGCGCAACTGAGATATTCCGTCTCTGAAGGAGTGAACGTAGGAACTGCTGTTGGAAATATAGCCAAAGACCTGGGACTGGATAAAAGCACGCTGAGAGAGAGGAAATGTCGGATTGTTTCGACCGGCGGAGAGCCTTTATTTCAAGTGAATCAGAGGGACGGCGTCCTGTACGTGAGCCGGGATATCGACAGAGAAGAGGTGTGCGCGCAGAGCAGTGCGTGTTTGTTGAATCTGAAAACGGTTCTCGAAAACCCTTTGGAGGTTCATTATGTTGCAGTGGAGGTGCTAGATGTTAATGATCACGCGCCAGTGTTTCAGGAGAAAGAAAGAATAATTGAAATATCGGAGTCTGTGTTGCCCGGAGCTCGTTTTCAGCTGATACCATCACGTGATCAGGATAGCGGTCAGTTCTCTGTACAACAATATCAACTCAGTAACAATGAACATTTTCGATTGGAGGTGAAAGACAAACGAGGAGATGGTAAAATTCCAATCTTAGTTTTGCATAAAGCTTTAGACAGAGAGGCAGCCGCGAGTCATTCACTGGTGTTAACTGCAGTTGATGGAGGGAAACCCCCCAAATCAGGAGAGATGACTATAAAAATAAATGTTATGGATATAAATGACAACCCACCGAAATTCTCTCAAGATGTTTATTTAGTTTCTCTGAATGAAAATGCTCCTGTAGGTACTACAGTTGTGCAAATAAATGCAACTGACCTAGATGATGGTCAGAACGGAGATGTTATTTATATGTTCGGTCACACAGTAAGTGAGAGTTTACTGTCTATATTTGACGTTGATAAATCAACAGGAGAAATAACTGTAGTTGGCAACATAGATTATGAACAGAATGAAGAATATGACATTGAAATCCAGGCATCTGATAAAGGTTCAGCTCCACTGACATCTGAGAAAAGTGTAATTATTAAAATAATAGATGTTAACGATAATACACCTGAGATAGAAGTGACTTCTTTTTTCAGTTCCATCAGTGAAGATTCCAAACCTGGCACCACTGTTGCTCTAGTCAGTGTGAATGACCTGGACTCTGGTCTGAATGGAAAAGTCATCTGCTCCATCACTAATGATGTTCCTTTCGCTTTAACACCATCACTGCAAGATAAGATGTATTCACTGGTGACTAAATCTCCTTTAAACAGAGAAGAAAAGTCAAATTATGACATTAAACTTGTAGCAGTAGACTCTGGGAAGCCATCGTTGTCTTCAGAGAAGTTGATCAGTGTGTTAGTGTCAGATGTCAACGACAACAGGCCTCAGTTTTTAGAGAGTCCGTATACCTTCTATGTGAGTGAAGGAAACAAACCAGGAGAGTTTGTGTTTTCAGTTCAAGCTTTTGATCTTGATGAAAATGACAATTCAGTCATTTCTTATCACATATCAAGAGACAGAAACGATGAAAGTAAAGTGACGTCTTTCCTCAACATCCACTCTGATAACGGACACATTTCTGCTCTGAAGAGTTTTGACTTTGAAACAGTGAAGAGTTTTCAGTTCCAAGTTGTGGCCACAGATTCTGGAAGTCCGTCACTGAGCAGCAACGTGACGGTGAACGTGTTCATTCTGGATCAGAACGACAACCCTCCAGTCATCCTGTATCCAGTCAACTCCAACGGTTCTGCTGAAGGTGTGGAGGAGATTCCCCGCAATGTGAACGCAGGACACTTGGTGACTAAAGTCCGAGCTTATGACGCTGATGTAGGTTATAACGGCTGGTTACTGTTTTCACTGCAGCAAGTTTCTGACCACAGTCTCTTTGGTTTGGACCGCTATACGGGACAGATCAGAACTCTTCGCTCCTTCACAGAGACGGACGAGGCTGAACATAAACTGCTCATACTGGTCAAAGACAATGGGAACGTGTCTCTCTCAGCAACAGCTACTGTGCTTGTCAAAGTTGTGGAGCCCAAAGAGGCTTTTGCTGCTTCTGATGTGAAAAGTTCAGCCAAAGTGGACGAAGACACTGATGTGACTTTTTATTTGATGATCACTTTGGGCTCAGTGTCGGTACTTTTCATCATCAGTATCATCGTGTTGATGGCAATGCAGTGCTCCAAATCCACAGACTACACTTCTAAATATCTCCAAGAGACCAACTATGATGGAACTCTGTGTCACAGCATCCAGTACAGATCTGGAGACAAACGCTACATGCTAGTTGGACCCAGAATGAGTATTGGATCTACTATAGTTCCTGGCAGCCATGCTAACACTCTGGTGCTGCCTGACAGGAGGAGAACTTCAGAGGAGGTAGGATGATGTTGTTATCTTTACTCATTACTGTCTTGAATCAGGTTCTAATTATCTCTGTCCTTGGTGCTGAAACTGTCTCTTTAGGTGTTCTTGTTTATTTTACTTTTAAGACGTAGTAGGTGCTGTTGTTTTGCGAATACATTCTTGCATTTATTGTTGCTTCAATCTCGAAGTATTTTCCCTCAACAATCGTATTGCATTGAAAATATATCTTAATTGAGTAATGAGTGTTATTATGTTACTTTTAAAACTGCATCAATAAATTATACAAAATTAATTCAACTAGTTTAAACAATGTATAAGTAAATAAAACGAGGTTTATATTTACATTTGAATACACAAGTTCAGTTTTTACGTTATTTAAATTAGTAAATATAAGTTTAATCTTAATACAACAGTTTTACAGTGAAAGTTTTTTGTAGGCCTCAAGAATAATTTTAATTTGTTTTTGACTTATAGAATATCGTACTTAAACATTTTGATCGCAAGGGGTCAGTATAACAGAAGAAGTCAACAGCTCTGTGTTGAACGTGATCAGAACTGAGTTCCTTCTTCGTCTGTTCTCGTCTGGCAGCGCACGGACACGGTTCTTTGTGCCGAGTCGCTCTTTTAAATCGCCATTTTCTCTCTTCTTATACTGGATATCTTTTGGACGTAACTCGAATTTGAAGCTTTCGCATTTGTTTTTTGTTAATCAAATGTCATCTTTCGAATGATTTTGTCGGTTCACGGAGGCAGCGATGGAACAAAGAGGCTGTTTGCTCGGCTGCGTGGTTGCTGCGCTGTTGTGGAGTCTGAACGCGGCGCAACTGAGATATTCCGTCTCTGAAGGAGTGAACGTAGGAACTGCTGTTGGAAATATAGCCAAAGACCTGGGACTGGATAAAAGCACGCTGAGAGAGAGGAAATGTCGGATTGTTTCGACCGGCGGAGAGCCTTTATTTCAAGTGAATCAGAGGGACGGCGTCCTGTACGTGAGCCGGGATATCGACAGAGAAGAGGTGTGCGCGCAGAGCAGTGCGTGTTTGTTGAATCTGAAAACGGTTCTTGAAAACCCTTTAGAGGTTCATTATGTTGCAGTGGAGGTGATAGATGTTAATGATCACGCTCCAGTGTTCCCTGAAAAAGAAAAAACGATGGAAATATTTGAGTCATTATCGCCCGGAGCTCGTTTTCAGCTGAAACCGTCACGTGATCAGGATAGCGGTCAGTTCTCTGTACAACAATATAAACTCAGTAACAATGATCATTTTCGTTTGGACGTCAAAGACAAAGGAGAAGATGGTAAAATTCCAATCTTAGTTTTGCATAAAGCTTTAGACAGAGAAGCAGCAGCTACTCATTCATTGGTGTTAACTGCAGTCGATGGAGGGAAACCCCCCAAATCAGGACAGATGACTATAAAAATAAATGTTATGGATGTAAATGATAATCATCCAATCTTTTCTCAAGATGATTATTCAGTGTCTCTGAATGAAAATGCTCCTCTGGGCACCACAATTGCGCAGGTAAATGCGACTGACATTGATGATGGTCAAAATGGAGAAGTTGTTTATTCATTTGGAGATAGTGTGAGTAGTAAATTATTATCAATGTTCAACATTGATGAATTAACAGGAGAAATAACTGTAATAGGCAGTTTGGATCATGAGGAAAAAGAAAAATATGAGATTGAAATCCAGGCGTCTGATAAAGGTCCAGCTCCACTGACGTCTGAGAAAAGTGTTATTATTAAAATAGTAGATGTTAACGATAATAAACCTGAGATCGAAGTGACTTCTTTTTTCAGTTCCATCAGTGAAGATTCCAAACCTGGCACCACTGTTGCTCTAGTCAGTGTGAATGACCTTGACTCTGGTCTGAATGGAAAAGTCATCTGCTCCATCACTAATGATGTTCCTTTCACTTTAACACCATCACTGCAAGATAAGATGTATTCACTGGTGACTAAATCACCTTTGAACAGAGAAGAAGAGTCGAAATATGACATTAAACTTGTTGCAGTAGACTCTGGGAAGCCATCGTTGTCTTCAGAGAAGTTGATCAGTGTGTTAGTGTCAGATGTCAACGACAACAGGCCTCAGTTTTTAGAGAGTCCGTATACCTTCTATGTGAGTGAAGGAAACAAACCAGGAGAGTTTGTGTTTTCAGTTCAAGCTTTTGATCTTGATGAAAACGACAATTCAGTCATTTCTTATCACATATCAAGAGACAGAAACCATGAAAGTAAAGTGACGTCTTTCCTCAACATCCACTCTGATAACGGACACATTTCTGCTCTGAAGAGTTTTGACTTTGAAACAGTGAAGAGTTTTCAGTTCCAAGTTGTGGCCACAGATTCTGGAAGTCCATCACTGAGCAGCAACGTGACGGTGAACGTGTTCATTCTGGATCAGAACGACAACCCTCCAGTCATCCTGTATCCAGTCAACTCCAACGGTTCTGCTGAAGGTGTGGAGGAGATTCCCCGCAATGTGAACGCAGGACACTTGGTGACTAAAGTCCGAGCTTATGATGCTGATGTAGGTTATAACGGCTGGTTACTGTTTTCACTGCAGCAAGTTTCTGATCACAGTCTCTTTGGTTTGGACCGCTATACGGGACAGATCCGAACTCTTCGCTCCTTCACAGAGACGGACGAGGCTGAACATAAACTGCTCATACTGGTCAAAGACAATGGGAACGTGTCTCTCTCAGCAACAGCTACTGTGCTTGTCAAAGTTGTGGAGCCCAAAGAGGCTTTTGCTGCTTCTGATGTGAAAAGTTCAGCCAAAGTGGACGAAGACACCGATGTGACTTTTTATCTGATGATCACTTTGGGCTCAGTGTCAGTTCTTTTCATCATCAGTATCATCGTGTTGATGGCAATGCAGTGCTCCAAATCCACAGACTACACTTCTAAATATCTCCAAGAGACCAACTATGATGGAACTCTGTGTCACAGCATCCAGTACAGATCTGGAGACAAACGCTACATGCTAGTTGGACCCAGAATGAGTATTGGATCTACTATAGTTCCTGGCAGCCATGCTAACACTCTGGTGCTGCCTGACAGGAGGAGAACTTCAGAGGAGGTAGGATGATGTTGTTATCTTTACTCATTACTGTCTTTAAGTAGGTTCTAATGATCTCTGTCCTTGGTGCTGAAACTGTCTCTTTAGGTTTCATTGTTTATTTAACTTTTAACATGTAGTAGGCACTTTTACATTTATTGTTGCTTCAATCTCGAATATTTTCTCAATAATCTTATTGCAGTGAACATATATCTTAATTGAGTAATGAGGGTTATTATTTTTATTTTAAAACTGGATCAATAAATTATACAAAACTAATTTAACTTGTTTATACACTGTACAAGTAAATACAACTTGCTTAATATTTAAATGTGAATAAACAAGTTAAGGTTTTACTTGATTCAAATGAGTAAATATAAGTATAAACTTAATACAACCGTTTTACAGTGGAAATATTTTGTAGGCCTCAAGAATAATTTTAATTTGTTTTTGACTTATAGAAGATCGTACATAAACATTTCGATCGCAAGGGGTCAGTATAACAGAAGAAGTCAACAGCTCTGTGTCGAACGTGATCAGGACTGAGTTCCTTCTTCGTCTGTTCTCGTCTGGCAGCGCACGGACACGGTTCTTTGTGCCGATTCTCTCTTTTAAATCGCCATTTTCGATCCTCATTTCCTGGATATTTTTTGGACGTTACTCGAATTTGAAGCTTTTGCTTTCGCTTTTTGTTAATCAAATGTCATCTTTCGAATGATTTTGTCGGTTTACGGAGGCAGCGATGGAACAAAGAGGCTGTTTGCTCGGCTGCGTGGTTGCTGCGCTGTTGTGGAGTCTGAACGCGGCGCAACTGAGATATTCCGTCTCTGAAGGAGTGAACGTAGGAACTGCTGTTGGAAATATAGCCAAAGACCTGGGACTGGATAAAAGCACGCTGAGAGAGAGGAAATGTCGGATTGTTTCGACCGGCGGAGAGCCTTTATTTCAAGTGAATCAGAGGGACGGCGTCCTGTACGTGAGCCGGGATATCGACAGAGAAGAGGTGTGCGCGCAGAGCAGTGCGTGTTTGTTGAATCTGAAAACGGTTCTTGAAAACCCTTTAGAGGTTCATTATGTTGCAGTGGAAGTGCTAGACGTGAATGATCACACTCCAGTGTTTCAGGAGAAAGAAAGAATAATAGAAATATCAGAGTCTGTATCGCCAGGAGCTCGTTTTCAGCTGAAACCGTCACGTGATCAGGATAGCGGTCAGTTCTCTGTACAACAATATAAACTCAGTAACAATGAACATTTTCGTTTAGAGTTGAAGGAGAAACGGGGAGAAGGTAAAATTCCGATATTAGTTTTGCATAAAGCTTTAGACAGAGAGGCAGCAGTGAGTCATTCATTGGTCTTAACTGCAATTGATGGAGGGAAACCCCCCAAATCAGGAGAGATGACTATAAAAATAAATGTAATGGATATAAATGATAATCCTCCAATCTTTACTAAAGATGTTTATTTGGTGTCTCTGAATGAAAATGCTGCTCTTGGCACTACAGTTGTTCAGGTAAATGCAACTGACCTTGATGATGGTCAGAATAGTGAGGTTGTTTATTCCTTTGGTGATAGCTTGAGTGAGATTTTGTTGACAGTTTTCAACATTAACGAATTAACAGGAGAAATAACTGTAGTTGGCAGCATAGATTATGAGCAGAATGAAGAATATGACATTGAAATCCAGGCTTCTGATAAAGGTTCAGCTCCACTGACAGCTGAGAAAAGTGTTATTATTAAAATAGTAGATGTTAACGATAACACACCTGAGATCGAAGTGACTTCTTTTTTCAGTTCCATCAGTGAAGATTCCAAACCTGGCACCACTGTTGCTCTAGTCAGTGTGAATGACCTGGACTCTGGTCTCAATGGAAAAGTCATCTGCTCCATCACTAATGATGTTCCTTTCACGTTAACACCATCACTGCAAGATAAGATGTATTCACTGGTGACTAAATATCCTTTAAACAGAGAAGAAGAGTCGAAATATGACATTAAACTTGTTGCAGTAGACTCTGGGAAACCATTGTTGTCTTCAGAGAAGTTGATCAGTGTGTTAGTGTCAGATGTCAACGACAACAGGCCTCAGTTTTTAGAGAGTCCGTATACCTTCTATGTGAGTGAAGGAAACAAACCAGGAGAGTTTGTGTTTTCAGTTCAAGCTTTTGATCTTGATGAAAATGACAATTCAGTCATTTCTTATCACATATCAAGAGACAGAAACGATGAAAGTAAAGTGACGTCTTTCCTCAACATCCACTCTGATAACGGACACATTTCTGCTCTGAAGAGTTTTGACTTTGAGACGGTGAAGAGTTTCCAGTTCCAAGTTGTGGCCACAGATTCTGGAAGTCCATCACTGAGCAGCAACGTGACGGTGAACGTGTTCATTCTGGATCAGAACGACAACCCTCCAGTCATCCTGTATCCAGTCAACTCCAACGGTTCTGCTGAAGGTGTGGAGGAGATTCCCCGCAATGTGAACGCAGGACACTTGGTGACTAAAGTCCGAGCTTATGACGCTGATGTAGGTTATAACGGCTGGTTACTGTTTTCACTGCAGCAAGTTTCTGACCACAGTCTCTTTGGTTTGGACCGCTATACGGGACAGATCAGAACTCTTCGCTCCTTCACAGAGACGGACGAGGCTGAACATAAACTGCTCATACTGGTCAAAGACAATGGGAACGTGTCTCTCTCAGCAACAGCTACTGTGCTTGTCAAAGTTGTGGAGCCCAAAGAGGCTTTTGCTGCTTCTGATGTGAAAAGTTCAGCCAAAGTGGACGAAGACACCGATGTGACTTTTTATCTGATGATCACTTTGGGCTCAGTGTCGGTACTTTTCATCATCAGTATCATCGTGTTGATGGCAATGCAGTGCTCCAAATCCACAGACTACACTTCTAAATATCTCCAAGAGACCAACTATGATGGAACTCTGTGTCACAGCATCCAGTACAGATCTGGAGACAAACGCTACATGCTAGTTGGACCCAGAATGAGTATTGGATCTACTATAGTTCCTGGCAGCCATGCTAACACTCTGGTGCTGCCTGACAGGAGGAGAACTTCAGAGGAGGTAGGATGATGTTGTTATCTTTACTCATTACTTTTTTGAGTATTGTTTTGTTTGTTTAAGCGCTTTGTGACCCTGGTCTGGAAAAGCGCTATATGAATAAATATTACTTACTTACTTACATTACCGTATTTTATTAGGTGCTACTGACCTCTGTCCTTGGTGCTGAAACTGTCTCTTTAGGTTTCCTTGTTTATTTAACATTTAACATGTAGTAGGTGCTGCTGTTTTGCGAATACACCATTGCATTTATTGTTGCTTCAATCTCGAAGTGTTTTCTCTCATTAATATTATTGCATTGAACATATATCCTTATTGAGTAATGAGGGTTATTATGTTTCTTTTAAAACTGGATCAATAAATTATACAAAATTAATTTAACTCTTTTATACAATGTATATAAGTAAATAAAACGAGGTTTATATATACATTTGAATACACAAGTTCAGGTTTTACGTGATTTAAATCAGTGAATATAAATATTAATCTTAATACAACAGTTTACAGTGGAAATATTTTGTAGGCCTCAAGAATAATTTAAATTTGTTATTGATATATATAATATCGTACATAAACATTTCGATCGCAAGGGGTCAGTATAACAGAAGAAGTCAACAGCTCTGTGTTGAACGTGATCAGAACTGAGTTCCTTCTTCGTCTGTTCTCGTCTGGCAGCGCACGGACACGGTTCTTTGTGCCGAGTCGCTCTTTTAAATCGCCGTTTTCTCTCTTCATATACTGGATATCTTTTGGACGTTACTCGAATTTGAAGCTTTTGTATTCATTTTTTGTTAATCTAATGTCATCTTTCGAATGATTTTGTCGGTTCACGGAGGCAGCGATGGAACAAAGAGGCTGTTTGCTCGGCTGCGTGGTTGCTGCGCTGTTGTGGAGTCTGAACGCGGCGCAACTGAGATATTCCGTCTCTGAAGGAGTGAACGTAGGAACTGCTGTTGGAAATATAGCCAAAGACCTGGGACTGGATAAAAGCACGCTGAGAGAGAGGAAATGTCGGATTGTTTCGACCGGCGGAGAGCCTTTATTTCAAGTGAATCAGAGGGACGGCGTCCTGTACGTGAGCCGGGATATCGACAGAGAAGAGGTGTGCGCGCAGAGCAGTGCGTGTTTGTTGAATCTGAAAACTGTTCTCGAAAACCCTTTAGAGGTTCATTATGTTGCAGTGGAGGTGTTAGACGTGAATGATCACGCTCCAGTGTTTCAGGAGAAAGAAAGAATAATTGAAATATCAGAGTCTGTATCGCCCGGAGCTCGTTTTCAGCTGAAACCGTCACGTGATCAGGATAGCGGTCAGTTCTCTGTACAACAATATAAACTCAGTAACAATGATCATTTTCGTTTGGACGTCAAAGACAAAGGAGAAGATGGTAAAATTCCAATCTTAGTTTTGCATAAAGCTTTAGACAGAGAAGCAGCAGCGACTCATTCATTGGTGTTGACTGCAGTTGATGGAGGGAAACCCCCCAAATCAGGACAGATGACTATAAAAATAAATGTTATGGATGTAAATGATAATCATCCAATCTTTTCTCAAGATGATTATTCAGTGTCTCTGAATGAAAATGCTCCTCTGGGCACCACAATTGCGCAGGTAAATGCGACTGACATTGATGATGGTCAAAATGGAGAAGTTGTTTATTCATTTGGAGATAGTGTGAGTAGTAAATTATTATCAATATTCAACATTGATGAATTAACAGGAGAAATAACTGTAATAGGCAGTTTGGATCATGAGGAAAAAGAAAAATATGAGATTGAAATCCAGGCTTCTGATAAAGGTCCAGCTCCACTGACGTCTGAGAAAAGTGTTATTATTAAAATAATAGATGTTAACGATAACACACCTGAGATTGAAGTGACTTATTTTTTCAGTTCCATCAGTGAAGATTCCAAACCTGGCACCACTGTTGCTCTAGTCAGTGTGAATGACCTGGACTCTGGTCTGAATGGAAAAGTCATCTGCTCCATCACTAATGATGTTCCTTTCACTTTAACACCATCACTGCAAGATAAGATGTATTCACTGGTGACTAAATCACCTTTGAACAGAGAAGAAGAGTCAAAATATGACATTAAACTTGTAGCTGTAGACTCTGGGAAGCCATCGTTGTCTTCAGAGAAGTTGATCAGTGTGTTAGTGTCAGATGTCAACGACAACAGGCCTCAGTTTTTAGAGAGTCCGTATACCTTCTATGTGAGTGAAGGAAACAAACCAGGAGACTTTGTGTTTTCGGTTCAAGCTTTTGATCTTGATGAAAATGACAATTCAGTCATTTCTTATCACATATCAAGAGACAGAAACAATGAAAGTAAAGTGACGTCTTTCCTCAACATCCACTCTGATAACGGACACATTTCTGCTCTGAAGAGTTTTGACTTTGAAACGGTGAAGAGTTTCCAGTTCCAAGTTGTGGCCACAGATTCTGGAAGTCCGTCACTGAGCAGCAACGTGACGGTGAACGTGTTCATTCTGGATCAGAACGACAACCCTCCAGTCATCCTGTATCCAGTCAACTCCAACGGATCTGCTGAAGGTGTGGAGGAGATTCCCCGCAATGTGAACGCAGGACACTTGGTGACTAAAGTCCGAGCTTATGACGCTGATGTAGGTTATAACGGCTGGTTACTGTATTCACTGCAGCAAGTTTCTGACCACAGTCTCTTTGGTTTGGACCGCTATACGGGACAGATCAGAACTCTTCGCTCCTTCACAGAGACGGACGAGGCTGAACATAAACTGCTCATACTGGTCAAAGACAATGGGAACGTGTCTCTCTCAGCAACAGCTACTGTGCTTGTCAAAGTTGTGGAGCCCAAAGAGGCTTTTGCTGCTTCTGATGTGAAAAGTTCAGCCAAAGTGGACGAAGACACTGATGTGACATTTTATCTGATGATCACTTTGGGCTCAGTGTCGGTACTTTTCATCATCAGTATCATCGTGTTGATGGCAATGCAGTGCTCCAAATCTACAGACTACACTTCTAAATATCTCCAAGAGACCAACTATGATGGAACTCTGTGTCACAGCATCCAGTACAGATCTGGAGACAAACGCTACATGCTAGTTGGACCCAGAATGAGTATTGGATCTACTATAGTTCCTGGCAGCCATGCTAACACTCTGGTGCTGCCTGACAGGAGGAGAACTTCAGAGGAGGTAGGATGATGTTGTTATCTTTACTCATTACTGCCTTTAAGTAGGTTCTAATGATCTCTGTCCTTGGTGCTGAAACTGTCTCTAGGTTTCCTTCTTTATTGAACTTTAAACATGTACCTGGTGCTGGTGTTTTGCAAATACATTTTTTCATTTTGTTTGTTCTCCGATCTCGAAGTATTTTTCTCGATTATCGAAATTTAATGAAACCATATCTTAATTGAGTAATAAGGGATATTATCTGTTAATAAATACTGGATCAATAAAATATACCAAAATGCGTTTAAATTTAAATACAATGTTAAAGTTAAAAATAGCATTATACAAATGTTTAGGTTTTGACGTGATTTAAATTAGTAAATATAAGTATAATTTTAATACAACAGATTTAAAGTGTAAATATTTTGTAGGCCTCAAGAATAATTTTCATTTGTTTTTAATTTATAGAATATCGTACATAAACATTTCGATCGCAAGGGGTCAGTATAACAGAAGAAGTCAACAGCTCTGTGTTGAACGTGATCAGAACTGAGTTCCTTCTTCGTCTGTTCTCGTCTGGCAGCGCACGGACACGGTTCTTTGTGCCGAGTCGCTCTTTTAAATCGCCATTTTCTATCTTCAATTCCAAGCTATCTTTTGGACAATACTCGAATTTGAATCTTTTGGATTATTTTTTATCTTTCAAATGTCTTCAATTGAATGATTTTGTCGGTTTGCGGAGGCAGTGATGGAACAAAGAGGCTGTTTGCTCGGCTGCATGGTTGCTGCGCTGTTGTGGAGTCTGAACGCGGCGCAACTGAGATATTCCGTCTCTGAAGGAGTGAACGTAGGAACTGCTGTTGGAAATATAGCCAAAGACCTGGGACTGGATAAAAGCACGCTGAGAGAGAGGAAATGTCGGATTGTTTCGACCGGCGGAGAGCCTTTATTTCAAGTGAATCAGAGGGACGGCGTCCTGTACGTGAGCCGGGATATCGACAGAGAAGAGGTGTGCGCGCAGAGCAGTGCGTGTTTGTTGAATCTGAAAACTGTTCTCGAAAACCCTTTAGAGGTTCATTATGTTGCAGTGGAGGTGTTAGACGTGAATGATCACGCTCCAGTGTTTCAGGAGAAAGAAAGAATAATTGAAA
The DNA here is from genome assembly GCF_982586985.1 of Callionymus lyra. NCBI lineage: Eukaryota > Metazoa > Chordata > Actinopteri > Syngnathiformes > Callionymidae > Callionymus > Callionymus lyra. Next base: position 24,667,058 of record NC_141826.1, on the reverse strand, counting down.
TATCAGAGTCTGTATCGCCCGGAGCTCGTTTTCAGCTGAAACCGTCACGTGATCAGGATAGCGGTCAGTTCTCTGTACAACAATATAAACTCAGTAACAATGATCATTTTCGTTTGGACGTCAAAGACAAAGGAGAAGATGGTAAAATTCCAATCTTAGTTTTGCATAAAGCTTTAGACAGAGAAGCAGCAGCGACTCATTCATTGGTGTTGACTGCAGTTGATGGAGGGAAACCCCCCAAATCAGGACAGATGACTATAAAAATAAATGTTATGGATGTAAATGATAATCATCCAATCTTTTCTCAAGATGATTATTCAGTGTCTCTGAATGAAAATGCTCCTCTGGGCACCACAATTGCGCAGGTAAATGCGACTGACATTGATGATGGTCAAAATGGAGAAGTTGTTTATTCATTTGGAGATAGTGTGAGTAGTAAATTATTATCAATATTCAACATTGATGAATTAACAGGAGAAATAACTGTAATAGGCAGTTTGGATCATGAGGAAAAAGAAAAATATGAGATTGAAATCCAGGCTTCTGATAAAGGTCCAGCTCCACTGACGTCTGAGAAAAGTGTTATTATTAAAATAATAGATGTTAACGATAACACACCTGAGATTGAAGTGACTTATTTTTTCAGTTCCATCAGTGAAGATTCCAAACCTGGCACCACTGTTGCTCTAGTCAGTGTGAATGACCTGGACTCTGGTCTGAATGGAAAAGTCATCTGCTCCATCACTAATGATGTTCCTTTCACTTTAACACCATCACTGCAAGATAAGATGTATTCACTGGTGACTAAATCACCTTTGAACAGAGAAGAAGAGTCAAAATATGACATTAAACTTGTAGCTGTAGACTCTGGGAAGCCATCGTTGTCTTCAGAGAAGTTGATCAGTGTGTTAGTGTCAGATGTCAACGACAACAGGCCTCAGTTTTTAGAGAGTCCGTATACCTTCTATGTGAGTGAAGGAAACAAACCAGGAGACTTTGTGTTTTCGGTTCAAGCTTTTGATCTTGATGAAAATGACAATTCAGTCATTTCTTATCACATATCAAGAGACAGAAACAATGAAAGTAAAGTGACGTCTTTCCTCAACATCCACTCTGATAACGGACACATTTCTGCTCTGAAGAGTTTTGACTTTGAAACGGTGAAGAGTTTCCAGTTCCAAGTTGTGGCCACAGATTCTGGAAGTCCATCACTGAGCAGCAACGTGACGGTGAACGTGTTCATTCTGGATCAGAACGACAACCCTCCAGTCATCCTGTATCCAGTCAACTCCAACGGTTCTGCTGAAGGTGTGGAGGAGATTCCCCGCAATGTGAACGCAGGACACTTGGTGACTAAAGTCCGAGCTTATGACGCTGATGTAGGTTATAACGGCTGGTTACTGTTTTCACTGCAGCAAGTTTCTGACCACAGTCTCTTTGGTTTGGACCGCTATACGGGACAGATCAGAACTCTTCGCTCCTTCACAGAGACGGACGAGGCTGAACATAAACTGCTCATACTGGTCAAAGACAATGGGAACGTGTCTCTCTCAGCAACAGCTACTGTGCTTGTCAAAGTTGTGGAGCCCAAAGAGGCTTTTGCTGCTTCTGATGTGAAAAGTTCAGCCAAAGTGGACGAAGACACCGATGTGACTTTTTATCTGATGATCACTTTGGGCTCAGTGTCGGTACTTTTCATCATCAGTATCATCGTGTTGATGGCAATGCAGTGCTCCAAATCCACAGACTACACTTCTAAATATCTCCAAGAGACCAACTATGATGGAACTCTGTGTCACAGCATCCAGTACAGATCTGGAGACAAACGCTACATGCTAGTTGGACCCAGAATGAGTATTGGATCTACTATAGTTCCTGGCAGCCATGCTAACACTCTGGTGCTGCCTGACAGGAGGAGAACTTCAGAGGAGGTAGGATGATGTTGTTATCTTTACTCATTACTTTTTTGAGTATTGTTTTGTTTGTTTAAGCGCTTTGTGACCCTGGTCTGGAAAAGCGCTATATGAATAAATATTACTTACTTACTTACATTACCGTATTTTATTAGGTGCTACTGACCTCTGTCCTTGGTGCTGAAACTGTCTCTTTAGGTTTCCTTGTTTATTTAACATTTAACATGTAGTAGGTGCTGCTGTTTTGCGAATACACCATTGCATTTATTGTTGCTTCAATCTCGAAGTGTTTTCTCTCATTAATATTATTGCATTGAACATATATCCTTATTGAGTAATGAGGGTTATTATGTTTCTTTTAAAACTGGATCAATAAATTATACAAAATTAATTTAACTCTTTTATACAATGTATATAAGTAAATAAAACGAGGTTTATATATACATTTGAATACACAAGTTCAGGTTTTACGTGATTTAAATCAGTGAATATAAATATTAATCTTAATACAACAGTTTACAGTGGAAATATTTTGTAGGCCTCAAGAATAATTTAAATTTGTTATTGATATATATAATATCGTACATAAACATTTCGATCGCAAGGGGTCAGTATAACAGAAGAAGTCAACAGCTCTGTGTTGAACGTGATCAGAACTGAGTTCCTTCTTCGTCTGTTCTCGTCTGGCAGCGCACGGACACGGTTCTTTGTGCCGAGTCGCTCTTTTAAATCGCCGTTTTCTCTCTTCATATACTGGATATCTTTTGGACGTTACTCGAATTTGAAGCTTTTGTATTCATTTTTTGTTAATCTAATGTCATCTTTCGAATGATTTTGTCGGTTCACGGAGGCAGCGATGGAACAAAGAGGCTGTTTGCTCGGCTGCGTGGTTGCTGCGCTGTTGTGGAGTCTGAACGCGGCGCAACTGAGATATTCCGTCTCTGAAGGAGTGAACGTAGGAACTGCTGTTGGAAATATAGCCAAAGACCTGGGACTGGATAAAAGCACGCTGAGAGAGAGGAAATGTCGGATTGTTTCGACCGGCGGAGAGCCTTTATTTCAAGTGAATCAGAGGGACGGCGTCCTGTACGTGAGCCGGGATATCGACAGAGAAGAGGTGTGCGCGCAGAGCAGTGCGTGTTTGTTGAATCTGAAAACGGTTCTCGAAAACCCTTTGGAGGTTCATTACGTTGCAGTGGAGGTGTTAGACGTGAATGATCACGCTCCAGTGTTTCAGGAGAAAGAAAGAATTATTGAAATATCAGAGTCTGTATCGCCCGGAGCTCGTTTTCAGCTGAAACCGTCACGTGATCAAGATAGCGGTCAGTTCTCTGTACAACAATATAAACTCAGTAACAATGATCATTTTCGTTTGGAGTTGAAGGAAAAACGGGGAGATGGTAAAATACCAATCTTAGTTTTGCATAAAGCTTTAGACAGAGAGGCAACAGCAAGTCATTCATTGGTGTTAACTGCAGTCGATGGAGGGAAACCCCCGAAATCAGGAGAGATGAGTATAAAAATAAATGTTATGGATGAAAATGATAATCATCCAATTTTTTCTCAAGATGTTTATTTAGTGTCTCTGAATGAAAATGCTGCTCTTGGCACCACAGTTGTTCAGGTAAATGCAACTGACCTTGATGATGGTCAGAATGGAGAAGTTGTTTTTTCCTTTGGAGATAGTGTGAGTGAGAGTTTATTGTCACTTTTCGAAATGAACAAATTAACAGGGGAGATAACTGTCATTGGCAGTATAGACTTCGAACAGAATGAGGAATATGAGATTGAAATCCAGGCTTCTGATAAAGGTTCTAATCCACGAACATCTGAGAAAAGTGTTATTATTAAAATAGTAGATGTTAACGATAATAAACCTGAGATCGAAGTGACTTCCTTTTTCAGTTCCATCAGTGAAGATTCCAAACCTGGCACCACTGTTGCTCTAGTCAGTGTGAATGACCTGGACTCTGGTCTCAATGGAAAAGTCATCTGCTCCATCACTAATGATGTTCCTTTCGCTTTAACACCATCACTGCAAGATAAGATGTATTCACTGGTGACTAAATCTCCTTTAAACAGAGAAGAAGAGTCAAAATATGACATTAAACTTGTAGCAGTAGACTCTGGGAAGCCATCGTTGTCTTCAGAGAAGTTGATCAGTGTGTTAGTGTCAGATGTCAACGACAACAGGCCTCAGTTTTTAGAGAGTCCGTATACCTTCTATTTGAGTGAAGGAAACAAACCAGGAGAGTTTGTGTTTTCAGTTCAAGCTTTTGATCTTGATGAAAACGACAATTCAGTCATTTCTTATCACATATCAAGAGACAGAAACGATGAAAGTAAAGTGACGTCTTTCCTCAACATCCACTCTGATAACGGACACATTTCTGCTCTGAAGAGTTTTGACTTTGAAACAGTGAAGAGTTTCCAGTTCCAAGTTGTGGCCACAGATTCTGGAAGTCCGTCACTGAGCAGCAACGTGACAGTGAACGTGTTTATTCTGGATCAGAACGACAACCCTCCAGTCATCCTGTATCCAGTCAACTCCAACGGTTCTGCTGAAGGTGTGGAGGAGATTCCCCGCAATGTGAACGCAGGACACTTGGTGACTAAAGTCCGAGCTTATGACGCTGATGTAGGTTATAACGGCTGGTTACTGTTTTCACTGCAGCAAGTGATGCAGCAAGTGAGGCCTGACCACAGTCTCTTTGGTTTGGACCGCTATACGGGACAGATCCGAACTCTTCGCTCCTTCACAGAGACGGACGAGGCTGAACATAAACTGCTCATACTGGTCAAAGACAATGGGAACGTGTCTCTCTCAGCAACAGCTACTGTGCTTGTCAAAGTTGTGGAGCCCAAAGAGGCTTTTGCTGCTTCTGATGTGAAAAGTTCTGCCAAAGTGGACGAAGACACCGATGTGACTTTTTATCTGATGATCACTTTGGGCTCAGTGTCGGTACTTTTCATCATCAGTATCATCGTGTTGATGGCAATGCAGTGCTCCAAATCCACAGACTACACTTCTAAATATCTCCAAGAGACCAACTATGATGGAACTCTGTGTCACAGCATCCAGTACAGATCTGGAGATAAACGCTACATGCTAGTTGGACCCAGAATGAGTATTGGATCTACTATAGTTCCTGGCAGCCATGCTAACACTCTGGTGCTGCCTGACAGGAGGAGAACTTCAGAGGAGGTAGGATGATGTTGTTATCTTTACTCATTACTGTCTTTAAGTAGGTTCTGAAGATCTCTGTCCTTGGTGCTGAAACTGTCTCTTTAGTTTTACTTGTTTATTTCACTTTTAACATGTACCTGGTGCTGGTGTTTAGCAAATTCCTTTTTTGCATTTTGTTTGTGCTCAAATCTCGAAGTATTTTTTATTCATCGAAATGTAATGACATTATATCTTAATTGAGTAATAAAGGATATTATCTGTTAATTAATACTGGATCAATAAAATATACAAAAATGCGTTTAAATTCAAATAAAATGTAAATGTTAAAAATAGCAAAATACAAATGTTTAAGTTTTGACGGGATTTAAATAAGTAAATATAAGTATAATGTTAATACAACAGTTTTACATTGGAAACATTTTGTAGGCCTCAAGCATAATTTTTATTTCCTTTTGATTTATAGAATATCGTACGTAAACATTTCGATCGCAAGGGGTCAGTATAACAGAAGAAGTCAACAGCTCTGTGTTGAACGTGATCAGAACTGAGTTCCTTCTTCGTCTGTTCTCGTCTGGCATCGCACGGACACGGTTCTTTGTGCCGAGTCGCTCTTTTAAATCGCCATTTTCTCTCTTCATTTACTGGATATCTTTTGGACGTTACTCGAATTTGAAGCTTTTGCTTTCGTTTTTTGTTAATCTAATGTCATCTTTCGAATGATTTTGTCGGTTTACGGAGGCAGCGATGGAACAAAGAGGCTGTTTGCTCGGCTGCGTGGTTGCTGCGCTGTTGTGGAGTCTGAACGCGGCGCAACTGAGATATTCCGTCTCTGAAGGAGTGAACGTAGGAACTGCTGTTGGAAATATAGCCAAAGACCTGGGACTGGATAAAAGCACGCTGAGAGAGAGGAAATGTCGGATTGTTTCGACCGGCGGAGAGCCTTTATTTCAAGTGAATCAGAGGGACGGCGTCCTGTACGTGAGCCGGGATATCGACAGAGAAGAGGTGTGCGCGCAGAGCAGTGCGTGTTTGTTGAATCTGAAAACGGTTCTTGAAAACCCTTTGGAGGTTCATTATGTTGCAGTGGAGGTGTTAGACGTGAATGATCACGCTCCAGTGTTTCAGGAGAAAGAAAGAATTATTGAAATATTCGAGTCTGTGTTGCCCGGAGCTCGTTTTCAGCTGAAACCAGCTCATGATCAAGATAGCGGTCAGTTCTCTGTACAACAATATAAACTCAGTAACAATGATCATTTTCGTTTAGAGGTGAAAGACAAACGTGGAGAAGGAAAAATTCCAATCTTAGTTTTGCATAAAGCTTTAGACCGAGAAACAGCAGCGAGTCATATACTGGTGTTAACTGCAGTTGATGGAGGGAAACCCCCGAAATCAGGAGAGATGACTATAAAAATAAATGTTATGGATGTTAATGACAACCCACCAATTTTTACTAAAGATGTTTATTTAGTTTCTCTGAATGAAAATGCTCCTCTGGGCACTACAGTTGTTCAGGTTAATGCGACTGACCTTGATGATGGTCAGAATGGACAAATTGTTTATTCTTTTGGTGAAACTATAAGCAATAAAATATTGTCTAGATTTGATATTAGAGAAACTACGGGGGAGATAACTGTAGTTGGCAGCATAGATTATGAGCAGAATGAAGAATATGAGATCGAAATCCAGGCGTCTGATAAAGGGCCAGCTCCACTGACGTCTGAAAAAAGTGTCATTATTAAAATAGTAGATATTAACGATAATAAACCTGAGATTGAAGTGACTTCCTTTTTCAGTTCCATCAGTGAAGATTCCAAACCTGGCACCACTGTTGCTCTAGTCAGTGTGAATGACCTGGACTCTGGTCTGAATGGAAAAGTCATCTGCTCCATCACTAATGATGTTCCTTTCACTTTAACACCATCACTGCAAGATAGGATGTATTCACTGGTGACTAAATCTCCTTTAAACAGAGAAGAAGAGTCTAAATATGACATTAAACTTGTAGCAGTAGACTCTGGGAAGCCATCGTTGTCTTCAGAGAAGTTGATCAGTGTTTTAGTGTCAGATGTCAACGACAACAGGCCTCAGTTTTTAGAGAGTCCGTATACCTTCTATGTGAGTGAAGGAAACAAACCAGGAGAGTTTGTGTTTTCAGTTCAAGCTTTTGATCTTGATGAAAATGATAATTCAGTCATTTATTATCAAATATCAAGAGACAGGAACAATGAAAGTAAAGTGACGTCTTTCCTCAACATCCACTCTGATAACGGACACATTTCTGCTCTGAAGAGTTTTGACTTTGAGACAGTGAAAAGTTTTCAGTTCCAAGTCGTGGCCACAGATTCTGGAAGTCCGTCACTGAGCAGCAACGTGACGGTGAACGTGTTCATTCTGGATCAGAACGACAACCCTCCAGTCATCCTGTATCCAGTCAACTCCAACGGTTCTGCTGAAGGTGTGGAGGAGATTCCCCGCAATGTGAACGCAGGACACTTGGTGACTAAAGTCCGAGCTTATGACGCTGATGTAGGTTATAACGGCTGGTTACTGTTTTCACTGCAGCAAGTTTCTGATCACAGTCTCTTTGGTTTGGACCGCTATACGGGACAGATCAGAACTCTTCGCTCCTTCACAGAGACGGACGAGGCTGAACATAAACTGCTCATACTGGTCAAAGACAATGGGAACGTGTCTCTCTCAGCAACAGCTACTGTGCTTGTCAAAGTTGTGGAGCCCAAAGAGGCTTTTGCTGCTTCTGATGTGAAAAGTTCAGCCAAAGTGGACGAAGACACTGATGTGACTTTTTATCTGATGATCACTTTGGGCTCAGTGTCTGTACTTTTCATCATCAGTATCATCGTGTTGATGGCAATGCAGTGCTCCAAATCCACAGACTACACTTCTAAATATCTCCAAGAGACCAACTATGATGGAACTCTGTGTCACAGCATCCAGTACAGATCTGGAGACAAACGCTACATGCTAGTTGGACCCAGAATGAGTATTGGATCTACTATAGTTCCTGGCAGCCATGCTAACACTCTGGTGCTGCCTGACAGGAGGAGAACTTCAGAGGAGGTATGGTGATACGTTTTCTTTTGTACGCTCGCAGAATTTATAATTGAAGTGCTACAAATTTGCAGGTTTAAAAGTTCTTAACAATGACAAATCCTGTGGCAAAAATGGTTGAAATCGAACAATCTTTGACACAAAATGTGTGATGTGAACAACAATTATATCATTCTACAGTTGTTCTTCTTACTCAGTGAATTGGAGAGAGGTTCCATGGAAGTATGTATCAAAAAGATTACACTTGTTGTTTTGATAATGTTTCAGCAGTTGTCATTTCCATTGATTTGCTGAATTAAGTTTACTTGTTTGCTAACATTGTTTTTTGGTAGTTTATTCATGGATGGCCAAGTCTTCAATTGTCCTTTATAATGTAAATTGTGGGATTTTAAATGAATCCAGTGTATTTCAAAACACAGATAAATTAAAAACATTCAAAACTATATATAAATGTTTTCAGTAAAGTAGGTTTAAAGTTGAACAATACGGTCATTTCTTGGTTGGAAGATTTTACATATGTAAATCTGTATTATAGTCCCCTATGCTTATGTTTACCTTGCTTTTAAATGTAGAAACGAACCGAAATTTTTATTTTTTTAATCATTTTTGTGGAAAGGATAATCTTCAAGGGTAATATTACTTGGCTTTATTTGGACTCTAATAATGTTGTGGTCTTTGACAGATGTGGTCTTCTCTGTCCATGGTACTGAAACTTCCTCACGTTGTTTTTTCACATGTGAATCCCCTTTCTCGTTTATTTCAATGTACACACACGTTTTTTATATCACAGATTAAAACCGTTTGAACAAACTTTTAAGATAGCAAAGTATTTTAAGATTTTTACATCATCAACAGTATCACATATGGTTATTATGTTGTCTATAAGAGTTCTTATTTTAATTATTATTTAAACATCTGGAAGTAACTGTGGTTAAAGAAAGCATCACTGGGTGTCAGTGTCTTATAGGAAATAATTTTCCATATAAGATCACGTGATTTAGGATCCACCCCTTCAGTCGGACATCGTGAGAATCTCCTTTCTTTTCTGTCTTTGTGTTCACGCTCCGCGCCGACGATGTTGTGAAGCTGACGCAAACCCCGATTCCTCACGCAGACGTGCTCGTTGTATCTGTCTGATGGTCGTTTTTTCTCTGGATTGTGTGATATTTGGATCGTTGTCGCGGAACAAAGAGACCACGATGCTGACGAGACGCTGGGTCCTCTGCCTGCTGGCTGCGCTTTTGTGGAGCGCGACTGCGGCGCAACTGAGATATTCCGTGTCCGAGGAAGTGACGGAAGGAACCGTGGTCGGAAATATCGCCAAGGATTTGGGAATAGACAAGAGCACGTTGAAACAGCGGAAGTATCGGATTGTCTCGAGCGCAGCTGAGCCTCTTTTTCATCTCAACCCGAATGACGGGATTCTGTACGTGAGCAGAAAGATTGACAGAGAGGAGGTTTGTGAGCGCAGCGCTTCTTGTTTAGTGAACCTAAAGACGGTTCTGGAAAACCCACTGGAGGTGCACTATGTTGTTGTGGAAGTGACTGATATAAACGATCACTCGCCTGTTTTTCCAGAGGAAGAAATAACGCTTGAGATCTATGAGACTGTGTTGCCAGGTATGCGTGTTCCGCTAAAACCCGCAAGAGATCCAGACGGTGGTTCTCTGTCTGTCCAACACTACAGACTTACAGCTAATGATCATTTCCGTTTAGAAGTAAAAGACAATGAAGATGATGGAAAAATTCCAACATTAATAGTTCAAAAACAATTAGATAGAGAAGTTACAGCCACACATTCTTTGTTGTTGACAGCAATCGATGGGGGGAAACCTCCAAAATCTGGCAACATAAAGATAACGGTAAAGGTTTTAGATGTGAATGACAATGCACCTGTGTTTATGAAAGATATGAATACAGTAATGCTCGAGGAAAATTCTCCAGTTGGGACATTAGTGATTCAAGTTAATGCCTCTGATTCTGACGAAGGTGCAAATGGAGAAGTTGTTTATTCTTTTAGCAACAGTGTGAGCCACAAAATTATAGGATTATTTGATATAAACGAGTTATCTGGTGAAATAACTGTTAAAGGTAAAATAAACTATGAAGATAAGGATAAATATAAAATAGAAATCCAAGCATCAGATAAAGGACTACCACCACTGGCCACACAGAAAAATGTAATGATAAAAATAATCGACTTAAATGATAACGCACCTGAGATTGAAGTCACTTCACTTTCAAACTCAATCTCTGAAGATTCCAGACCAGGAACTACAGTTGCTCTGATAAGTGTGAATGATTTAGACTCTGGTCTGAATGGAAAAGTAGTTTGTTCCATCAGTGATGATGTTCCTTTTACTTTAGCACCTTCAGTACAAGATAAAACATATTCATTAGTCACTAAATCTCACTTGGACAGAGAGAATCAAACAAGTTATACTATAAAACTTGTTGCCACAGACTCTGGGAAACCTTCATTATCATCAGAGAAGATTATCAGTGTGTTAGTGTCCGACGTCAACGACAACAAACCAGAGTTTTTACAGAGTCCATATACCTTTTACGTGAGTGAAGGAAACAATCCAGGAGCTAGTTTGTTCAGTGTCAAAGCATCTGATCAGGATGAACAAGATAATGCTGTAGTTTCCTATCATATACTGAGAGATGGAAGCAAAGACAACAAAATATCCTCCTTCCTCACCATCCACTCTGATAATGGACACATTTCTGCTCAGAAGAGTTTTGACTTTGAGACAGTGAAGAGTTTTCAGTTCCAAGTTGTGGCCACAGATTCTGGAAGTCCGTCACTGAGCAGCAACGTGACGGTGAACGTGTTCATTCTGGATCAGAACGACAACCCTCCAGTCATCCTGTATCCAGTCAACTCCAACGGTTCTGCTGAAGGTGTGGAGGAGATTCCCCGCAATGTGAACGCAGGACACTTGGTGACTAAAGTCCGAGCTTATGACGCTGATGTAGGTTATAACGGCTGGTTACTGTTTTCACTGCAGCAAGTTTCTGACCACAGTCTGTTTGGTTTGGACCGCTATACGGGACAGATCAGAACTCTTCGCTCCTTCACAGAGACGGACGAGGCTGAACATAAACTGCTCATACTGGTCAAAGACAATGGGAACGTGTCTCTCTCAGCAACAGCTACTGTGCTTGTCAAAGTTGTGGAGCCCAAAGAGGCTTTTGCTGCTTCTGATGTGAAAAGTTCAGCCAAAGTGGACGAAGACACTGATGTGACTTTTTATCTGATGATCACTTTGGGCTCAGTGTCGGTACTTTTCATCATCAGTATCATCGTGTTGATGGCAATGCAGTGCTCCAAATCCACAGACTACACTTCTAAATATCTCCAAGAGACCAACTATGATGGAACTCTGTGTCACAGCATCCAGTACAGATCTGGAGACAAACGCTACATGCTAGTTGGACCCAGAATGAGTATTGGATCTACTATAGTTCCTGGCAGCCATGCTAACACTCTGGTGCTGCCTGACAGGAGGAGAACTTCAGAGGAGGTATGGTGATACATTTTCTTTTGTACGCTTGCAGAATTTATAATTGAAGTGGCTACAAATTTGCAGGTTTAAAAGATCTTGACAATGACAAATCCTGCGGCAAAAATGGTTGAAATCTAACAATCTTTCACACAAAATGTACTTGCATGTGTGATGTGAACAACAAGTATATCATTCTACAGTTGTTATTCTTACTCAGTGAATTGGAGAGAGGTTCCATGGAAGTATGTATCAAAAAGATTACACTTGTTGTTTTCATAATGTTTCAGCAGTTGTCATTTCCATTGATTTGCTGAATTAAGTTTACTTGTTTGCTAACAGTGTTTTTTGGTAGTTCATTCATGGATTGCCAAGTCTTCAACTGTCCTTTATAATGTAAATTGTGGGATTTTAAATGAATCCAGTGTATTTCAAAACAGAGATAAATTAAAACATTCAAAACTATATATAAATGTTTTTAGTAAATTAGGTTTAAAGTTGAACAATACGGTCATTTCTTGATTGGAAGATTTTACATATGTAAATCTGTATTATAGTCCCCTATGCTTATGTTTTACCTTGCTTTTAAATGTAGAAACGAACCGAAATTTGTATTTTTTTAATCATTTTTGTGGAAAGGATAATCTTCAAGGGTAATATTACTTGGCTTTATTTGGACTCTGATAATGTTGAGGTCTTTGACAGATGTGGTCTTCTCTGTCCATGGTACTGAAACTTCCTCACGTTGTTTTTTCACATGTGAATCCCCTTTCTCGTTTACTTCAATGCACAAACACGTTTTTTATATCACACATTAAAACCGTTTGAACAAACTTGGAAGATAGCAAAGTATTTTAAGATTTTTACATCATCAACAGTAGCAAATATGGTTATTATGTTGTCTATACGAGTTCTTATTTTAATTCTTATTTAAACATCTGGAAGTAACTGTGGTTAAAGAAAGCATCACTGGGTGTCAGTGTCTTATAGGAAATCATTTTCCATATAAGATCACGTGATTTAGGATCCACCCCTTCAGTTGGACATCGTGAGAATCTCCTTTCTTTTCTGTCTTTGTGGTCACGCTCCGCGCCGACGATGTTGTGAAGCTGACGCAAACCCCGATTCCTCACGCAGACGTGCTCGTTGTATCTGTCTGATGGTCGTTTTTTCTCTGGATTGTGTGATATTTGGATCGTTGTCGCGGAACAAAGAGACCACGATGCTGACGAGACGCTGGGTCCTCTGCCTGCTGGCTGCGCTTTTGTGGAGCGCGACTGCGGCGCAACTGAGATATTCCGTGTCCGAGGAAGTGACGGAAGGAACCGTGGTCGGAAATATCGCCAAGGATTTGGGAATAGATAAGAGCACGTTGAAACAGCGGAAGTATCGGATTGTCTCGAGCGCAGCTGAGCCTCTTTTTCATCTCAACCCGAATGACGGGATTCTGTACGTGAGCAGAAAGATTGACAGAGAGGAGGTTTGTGAGCGCAGCGCTTCTTGTTTAGTGAACCTAAAGACGGTTCTGGAAAACCCACTGGAGGTGCACTATGTTGTTGTGGAAGTGACTGATATAAACGATCACTCGCCTGTTTTTCCAGAGGAAGAAATAACGCTTGAGATTTCAGAGTCTGTGTTGCCAGGTATGCGTGTTCCGCTAAAACCCGCAAGAGATCCAGACGGTGGTTCTTTGTCTGTCCAACACTATAGACTTACAGCTAATGATCACTTTCGTTTAGAAGTTAAAGACAAAGAAGATGATGGGAAAATTCCAACGTTAATAGTTCAAAAACAATTAGACAGGGAAGTAACGGCCACACATGCATTGTTGTTGACAGCAATTGATGGGGGGAAACCTCCAAGGTCTGGCAACATGAATATAAAAGTGAAGGTTTTAGATGTGAATGACAATGCGCCTGTTTTTATGAAAGATATGAATACAGTAATGCTCGAGGAAAATTCTCCAGTTGGGACATTAGTGATTCAAGTTAATGCCTCTGATTCTGACGAAGGTGCAAATGGGGAAGTTGTTTATTCTTTTAGCAACAGTGTGAGCCACAAAATTTTAAGATTATTTGACATCAATAAATTATCTGGTGAGATAACCGTTAAAGGTAAAATAGACTTTGAAGATAAGGATAAACATGAAATAGAAATCCAAGCATCAGATAAAGGACTACCACCACTAGCCACACAGAAAAATGTAATGATAAAAATAATCGACTTAAATGATAACGCACCTGAGATTGAAGTCACTTCACTTTCAAACTCAATCTCTGAAGATTCCAGACCAGGAACTACAGTCGCTCTGATAAGTGTGAATGATTTAGACTCTGGTCTGAATGGAAAAGTAGTTTGTTCCATCAGTGATGATGTTCCTTTTACTTTAGCACCTTCAGTACAAGATAAAACATATTCATTAGTCACTAAATCTCACTTGGACAGAGAGAATCAAACAAGTTATACTATAAAACTTGTTGCCACAGACTCTGGGAAACCTTCATTATCATCAGAGAAGATTATCAGTGTGTTAGTGTCCGACGTCAACGACAACAAACCAGAGTTTTTACAGAGTCCATATACCTTTTACGTGAGTGAAGGAAACAATCCAGGAGCTAGTTTGTTCAGTGTCAAAGCATCTGATCAGGATGAACAAGATAATGCTTTAGTTTCCTATCATATATTGAGAGATGGAAGCAAAGACAACAAAATATCCTCCTTCCTCACCATCCACTCTGATAACGGACACATTTCTGCTCAGAAGAGTTTTGACTTTGAGACATTGAAGAGTTTTCACTTCCAAGTTGTGGCCACAGATTCTGGAAGTCCATCACTGAGCAGCAACGTGACGGTGAACGTGTTCATTCTGGATCAGAACGACAACCCTCCAGTCATCCTGTATCCAGTCAACTCCAACGGTTCTGCTGAAGGTGTGGAGGAGATTCCCCGCAATGTGAACGCAGGACACTTGGTGACTAAAGTCCGAGCTTATGACGCTGATGTAGGTTATAACGGCTGGTTACTGTTTTCACTGCAGCAAGTTTCTGACCACAGTCTCTTTGGTTTGGACCGCTATACGGGACAGATCAGAACTCTTCGCTCCTTCACAGAGACGGACGAGGCTGAACATAAACTGCTCATACTGGTCAAAGACAATGGGAACGTGTCTCTCTCAGCAACAGCTACTGTGCTTGTCAAAGTTGTGGAGCCCAAAGAGGCTTTTGCTGCTTCTGATGTGAAAAGTTCAGCCAAAGTGGACGAAGACACTGATGTGACTTTTTATCTGATGATCACTTTGGGCTCAGTGTCGGTACTTTTCATCATCAGTATCATCGTGTTGATGGCAATGCAGTGCTCCAAATCCACAGACTACACTTCTAAATATCTCCAAGAGACCAACTATGATGGAACTCTGTGTCACAGCATCCAGTACAGATCTGGAGACAAACGCTACATGCTAGTTGGACCCAGAATGAGTATTGGATCTACTATAGTTCCTGGCAGCCATGCTAACACTCTGGTGCTGCCTGACAGGAGGAGAACTTCAGAGGAGGTATGGTGATACATTTTCTTTTGTACACTTGCAGAATTTATAATTGAAGTGGCTATAAATTTGCAGGTTTAAAAGATCTTGACAATAACAAATCCTGCTGCAAAAATGGTTGAAATCTAACAATCTTTGACCCAAAATGTACTTACATGTGTGATGTGAACAACAAGTATATCATTCTACAGTTGTTCTTCTTACTCAGTGAATTGGAGAGAGGTTCCATGGACGTATAAATGAAAAACATTACACTTGTTGTTTTCATAATGTTTCAGCAGTTGTCATTTCCATTGATTTGCTGAATTAAGTTTACTTGTTTGCTAACATTGTTTTTTGGTAGTTCATTCATGGATGGCCTAGTCTTCAATTGTCCTTTATAATGTAAATTGTGGGATTTTAAATGAATCCAGTGTATTTCAAACAGAGTTAAATTAAAAACATTAAAAACTATATATAAATGTTTTCAGTAAAGTAGGTTTAAAGTTGAACAATACGGTCATTTCTTGGTTGGAAGATGTTACATATGTAAATCTTTATTATAGTCTCCTATGCTTATGTTTTACCTTGCTTTTAAATGTAGAAACGAACCGAAATTTGTATTTTTTAAATCATTTTTGTTGAAAGGATAATCTTCAAGGGTAATATTATTTGGCTCTTTTTGGACACTGATAATGTTGAGGTCTTGGACAGATGTGGTCTTCTCTGTCCATGGTACTGAAACTTCCTCACGTTGTTTTTTCACATGTGAATCCCCTTTCTCGTTTACTTCAATGCACAAACACGTTTTTCAAATCACAGATTAAAACCTTTTGAACAAACTTTGAAGATATCAAAGTATTTTAAGATTTTTACATCATCAACAGTATCACATATGGTTATTATGTTGTCTATACGAGTTCTTATTTTAATTCTTATTTAAACATCTGGAAGTAACTGTGGTTAAAGAAAGCATCACTGGGTGTCAGTGTCTTATAGGAAATAGTTTTCCATATAAGATCACGTGATTTAGGATCCACCCCTTCAGTCGGACATCGTGAGAATCTCTTTTCTTTTTTGTCATTGTGTTCACGCTCCGCGCCGACGATGTTGTGAAGCTGACGCAAACCCCGATTCCTCACGCAGACGTGCTCGTTGTATCTGTCTGATGGTCGTTTTTTCTCTGGATTGTGTGATATTTGGATCGTTGTCGCGGAACAAAGAGACCACGATGCTGACGAGACGCTGGGTCCTCTGCCTGCTGGCTGCGCTTTTGTGGAGCGCGACTGCGGCGCAACTGAGATATTCCGTGTCCGAGGAAGTGACGGAAGGAACCGTGGTCGGAAATATCGCCAAGGATTTGGGAATAGATAAGAGCACGTTGAAACAGCGGAAGTATCGGATTGTCTCGAGCGCAGCTGAGCCTCTTTTTCATCTCAACCCGAATGACGGGATTCTGTACGTGAGCAGAAAGATTGACAGAGAGGAGGTTTGTGAGCGCAGCGCTTCTTGTTTAGTGAACCTAAAGACGGTTTTGGAAAACCCACTGGAGGTGCACTATGTTGTTGTGGAAGTGACTGATATAAACGATCACTCGCCTGTTTTTCCAGAGGAAGAAATAACGCTTGAGATCTATGAGACTGTGTTGCCAGGTATGCGTGTTCCGCTAAAACCCGCAAGAGATCCAGACGGTGGTTCTTTGTCTGTCCAACACTATAGACTTACTGGTAATGATCATTTCCGTTTAGAAGTTAAAGACAAAGAAGATGATGGAAAAATTCCAACGTTAATAGTTCAAAAACAATTAGACAGGGAAGTAACGGCCACACATGCATTGTTGTTGACAGCAATTGATGGGGGGAAACCTCCAAGGTCTGGCAACATGAATATAAACGTGAAGGTTTTAGATGTGAATGACAATGCGCCTGTTTTTATGAAAGATATGAATACAGTAATGCTCGAGGAAAATTCTCCAGTTGGGACATTAGTGATTCAAGTTAATGCCTCTGATTCTGACGAAGGTGCAAATGGAGAAGTTGTTTATTCTTTTAGCAACAGTGTGAGCCACAAAATTTTAAGATTATTTGACATCAATAAATTATCTGGTGAGATAACCGTTAAAGGTAAAATAGACTTTGAAGATAAGGATAAACATGAAATAGAAATCCAAGCATCAGATAAAGGACTACCACCACTAGCCACACAGAAAAATGTAATGATAAAAATAATCGACTTAAATGATAACGCACCTGAGATTGAAGTCACTTCACTTTCAAACTCAGTTTCTGAAGATTCCAGACCAGGAACTACAGTCGCTCTGATAAGTGTGAATGATTTAGACTCTGGTCTGAATGGAAAAGTAGTTTGTTCCATCAGTGATGATGTTCCTTTTACTTTAGCACCTTCAGTACAAGATAAAACATATTCATTAGTCACTAAATCTCACTTGGACAGAGAGAATCAAACAAGTTATACTATAAAACTTGTTGCCACAGACTCTGGGAAACCTTCATTATCATCAGAGAAGATTATCAGTGTGTTAGTGTCCGACGTCAACGACAACAAACCAGAGTTTTTACAGAGTCCATATACCTTTTACGTGAGTGAAGGAAACAATCCAGGAGCTAGTTTGTTCAGTGTCAAAGCATCTGATCAGGATGAACAAGATAATGCTTTAGTTTCCTATCATATATTGAGAGATGGAAGCAAAGACAACAAAATATCCTCCTTCCTCACCATCCACTCTGATAATGGACATATTTCTGCTCAGAAGAGTTTTGACTTTGAGACAGTGAAGAGTTTTCACTTCCAAGTTGTGGCCACAGATTCTGGAAGTCCATCACTGAGCAGCAACGTG
This sequence comes from Callionymus lyra, assembly GCF_982586985.1. Classification (NCBI taxonomy): domain Eukaryota; kingdom Metazoa; phylum Chordata; class Actinopteri; order Syngnathiformes; family Callionymidae; genus Callionymus; species Callionymus lyra. Next base: position 24,649,000 of record NC_141826.1, on the reverse strand, counting down.
ACGGTGAACGTGTTCATTCTGGATCAGAACGACAACCCTCCAGTCATCCTGTATCCAGTCAACTCCAACGGTTCTGCTGAAGGTGTGGAGGAGATTCCCCGCAATGTGAACGCAGGACACTTGGTGACTAAAGTCCGAGCTTATGACGCTGATGTAGGTTATAACGGCTGGTTACTGTTTTCACTGCAGCAAGTTTCTGACCACAGTCTCTTTGGTTTGGACCGCTATACGGGACAGATCAGAACTCTTCGCTCCTTCACAGAGACGGACGAGGCTGAACATAAACTGCTCATACTGGTCAAAGACAATGGGAACGTGTCTCTCTCAGCAACAGCTACTGTGCTTGTCAAAGTTGTGGAGCCCAAAGAGGCTTTTGCTGCTTCTGATGTGAAAAGTTCAGCCAAAGTGGACGAAGACACTGATGTGACTTTTTATCTGATGATCACTTTGGGCTCAGTGTCGGTACTTTTCATCATCAGTATCATCGTGTTGATGGCAATGCAGTGCTCCAAATCCACAGACTACACTTCTAAATATCTCCAAGAGACCAACTATGATGGAACTCTGTGTCACAGCATCCAGTACAGATCTGGAGACAAACGCTACATGCTAGTTGGACCCAGAATGAGTATTGGATCTACTATAGTTCCTGGCAGCCATGCTAACACTCTTGTGCTGCCTGACAGGAGGAGAACTTCAGAGGAGGTATGGTGATACATTTTCTTTTGTACACTTGCAGAATTTATAATTGAAGTGGCTATAAATTTGCAGGTATAAAAGATCTTGACAATGACAAATCCTGCGGCAAAAATGGTTGAAATCTAACAATCTTTGACCCAAAATGTACTTACATGTGTGATGTGAACAACAAGTATATCATTCTACAGTTGTTCTTCTTACTCAGTGAATTGGAGAGAGGTTCCATGGACGTATAAATGAAAAACATTACACTTGTTGTTTTCATAATGTTTCAGCAGTTGTCATTTCCATTGATTTGCTGAATTAAGTTTACTTTTTTGCTAACATTGTTTTTTGGTAGTTCATTCATGGATGGCCTAGTCTTCAATTGTCCTTTATAATGTAAATTGTGGGATTTTAAATGAATCCAGTGTATTTCAAACAGAGTTAAATTAAAAACATTAAAAACTATATATAAATGTTTTCAGTAAAGTAGGTTTAAAGTTGAACAATACGGTCATTTCTTGGTTGGAAGATGTTACATATGTAAATCTTTATTATAGTCCCCTATGCTTATGTTTTACCTTGCTTTTTTTCAAATGTAGAAACGAACTGAAATTTGTATTTTTTGAATCATTTTTGTTGTAAGGATAATCTTCAAGGGTAATATTATTTGGCTCTTTTTGGACACTGATAATGTTGAGGTCTTGGACAGATGTGGTCTTCTCTGTCCATGGTACTGAAACTTCCTCACGTTGTTTTTCACATGTGAATCCCCTTTCTCGTTTATTTCAATGCACAAACACGTTTTTCAAATCACAGATTAAAACCTTTTGAACAAACTTTGAAGATATCAAAGTATTTTAAGATTTTTACATCATCAACAGTATCACATATGGTTATTATGTTGTCTATACGAGTTCTTATTTTAATTCTTATTTAAACATCTGGAAGTAACTGTGGTTAAAGAAAGCATCACTGGGTGTCAGTGTCTTATAGGAAATAGTTTTCCATATAAGATCACGTGATTTAGGATCCATCCCTTCAGTCGGACATCGTGAGAATCTCTTTTCTTTTTTGTCATTGTGTTCACGCTCCGCGCCGACGATGTTGTGAAGCTGACGCAAACCCCGATTCCTCACGCAGACGTGCTCGTTGTATCTGTCCGATGGTCGTTTTTTCTCTGGATTGTGTGATATTTGGATCGTTGTCGCGGAACAAAGAGACCACGATGCTGACGAGACGCTGGGTCCTCTGCCTGCTGGCTGCGCTTTTGTGGAGCGCGACTGCGGCGCAACTGAGATATTCCGTGTCCGAGGAAGTGACGGAAGGAACCGTGGTCGGAAATATCGCCAAGGATTTGGGAATAGATAAGAGCACGTTGAAACAGCGGAAGTATCGGATTGTCTCGAGCACAGCTGAGCCTCTTTTTCATCAATTACAATTTCAATGACAATGGGGACGTGTCTCTCTCAGCAACAGCTACTGTGCTTGTCAAAGTTGTGGAGCCCAAAGAGGCTTTTGCTGCTTCTGATGTGAAAAGTTCAGCCAAAGTGGATGAAGACACCGATGTGATTTTTTATCTGATGATCACTTTGGGCTCAGTGTCGGTACTTTTCATCATCAGTATCATCGTGTTGATGGCAATGCAGTGCTCCAAATCCACAGACTACACTTCTAAATATCTCCAAGAGACCAACTATGATGGAACTCTGTGTCACAGCATCCAGTACAGATCTGGAGACAAACGCTACATGCTAGTTGGACCCAGAATGAGTATTGGATCTACTATAGTTCCTGGCAGCCATGCTAACACTCTGGTGCTGCCTGACAGGAGGAGAACTTCAGAGGAGGTAGAATAATAATTAGGGATTTGGTTTATACTGTATTCATTTAAAACCTGCATAAAGTTGAAGAGTCTTGATTTTGATGAATTCCACTTTTCGTTTTCCTGAAAAAATCCTCTCTTTGGTCTTTAACTTTGCCACACAGATTATTTTTTAAGCATGCTTCAATGTTTAGTATTTTGGTCACAGCAATTGTTCAACTCTGCTACAGTTTTTTCCATATTAAACCAAACATTTAATCAGGGTCGGACGGTCATGGCCAGCAAGGTATTCCCTGCTTATCTCAACAACATACTCAAAAAAGTAAATATATGTTGTTTAACATTTGATATTATTATATTAAAGCATTGTTGCTTTTTTATCAGTTTAAATATAACTTTTGCATTTTCATCCAACCATGTTTCAGCCAACAAGTGATCTTACTAACATGCCTTTTTTCAGGCAAATGTGCTAGCCAATCAGCTCTCGACTCCGTAATAGCGTATCTAGCTGGCCTCGTGTAAATGTAGCTTACGTGTCCTGTGATTGGGTAAACACTGGTAGCAGATTTACGTATTTCTAAATATACGCCATGGCTGAAGGGGGTGATATAGATTTGGTTGTGAATATAGAAAAAAAAATACTCTTGGACCTGAAGAACATACATAATCTGTACAACAGAGATTGTCTTTAGAAAAGATAGATGAATGGATTTTTTTTGTTCAATTAAGGGGAGAAGATCGATGTTGGTGAGTGTAAGTTAAAAAAAATATTTTTAACTAGTTTTGACATTGTATTTCGTTAGTGATTAATATATGGAAACGAAATTAAAATTAAAAAATTCTATAAATGAAAAAAATAATGTAAAAATATAAAAGCGTTTTGCGCCAAGCAGCGTCTAAATGTTTGATTGTTTTACTGTTTAATTTTCACCAAAACGGATGAAAATAATTACTTTGATTTAATTTTTTAAACGTTTAATACATTGATGTTTTGTCTCTTCTATAAAATGGCGATAATGCGCTTATTATTGTACATACTGGTTAAAGTTCAGATACACTTTCGGTGAACCCCGCTGGTCAATCTCTTAAAATCACCTATTATTATTTTGTATTTGTCAGATTCCTCCGCAATTTTAGTTCCCTGTTCTTAATGGTGAATATGGTCATATTGATTTATTTGTTCAGAAAATTAATTATTGCTTGAACATCCTATATTAAGGTTCATGTGATGTGTATGTTATTGTCGTGACATTGTGGAATATTGTCTCTATTATGAGGTGGAATCATTTAGATTTGACTAAGTATGACGTCACTGCTGGCCTACGGCTGAAATGCGCGGTCTGCCACTGCATTTCATATTTATCTTCATTATTTGACAAATGGTGTTAAATTAGCATTGACAACCATTAGTTGTTTTAGTTGGATACTATTTACACATTATTCCCTCAGCAAGTAAACTTGAACTATTAAATTAAAAAGTAAAAACGTATGTTCCACCGATTGTTTATGCATAATTTAGAGCATTTTATTTTCAACATATCGTATTTTTATTATCATTATTTTTGTACTTTTTACCAATCCCAATTTTATTAAAACTGTTTTTTATTATAATTCGAAATTAAGCTACTGACGAACACATTCATGTTTAGCGCTAAATTCTGTACATTTAACTTAGAATTTGGGTACAACTGTGTTGCAAGATATCCTCGCATGGTGTCACTGCCTTTTCACAAACTATGCCGCTCACACGTACGGTGTACATTTTAGGACATCGTCAGGTATCAGACCAAACGACTTCATCCTTCAGACGAAGCAGCCTTAGGCTTCATACAAAACAACATTAGATAGATAATTAAATATATAATTTTATTTATCTGAGTTCGGAAATTCACAATTCAAGCAGAAGATTTACAGATGAACACATTTTAAAAAAATAAAAAGCAAGAATACAAAGTTTTGCTAACTTTGGGAATGTACATAGTCAGGTATCAGACCAAACGTCCTCAGAAAAACCTCCGTCAGACAAAACGGCCTCAGACGAACCTCCGTCAGATCGAACTTTGTCAACCTTCAAAATAAAAGTCCCCAGACAAAACTACATCAGATAGCGCCTGGAAAAAATAAGCGAACCATTTTATTGCAAATTGAACCGGAAGTGCATGTGATAACGACGTGATATTAGACAAATCGACATCAGATAGCATCTGGGAAAAAAATCACCGGACCATTTTATTTCGAATAAAACCAGAAATACATGTGACGTCACCGGGATCAACTTGTCGCTTCATAATAAAATCATATAATACAAAAAAACACACAATGCAATCGACTTAACTTACTTGTATCCAAAGCGAATATTAATTTTTTTCACCTCAAATCGCGCCACGGTAGTTGCAATCAGTGACGTCAGGTTCATTTCCGGTTTCAATCGAAATAAATAGTTGTTTCCAAAATGCAATCGGATTTTTTAGTATCGTTATCACATGAATTTTTGTTTTAATTCGAAATAAAATGATATTGTTATTTTTTTCTATATGCTATCCGATGTCCTTTTGGCTGATATCACATCGTTATCGTGTGCATTTCCGGTTTCATTCGCAATAAAACGGTACGTTATTTTTTTTTGCCAGATGCTATCCGATGTCGTTTTGTCTAACATCACGTCTTTATCACATGCATTTCCTGTTTTATTTGAAATAAAAAGGAGTGTTTTTATTTTCCAGACGCTATCTGATGTAGTTTTGTCTGGGGACTTTTATTTTGAAGGTTGACAAAGTTCGATCTGAAGGAGGTTTTTCTGAGGCTGCCTTCGTCTTTCCCTCACTTCTGTCCATCTTTTGCTTAAAAGTAACATGCTTTAAGGACTCTGGTGATCACGGTCTTTTCCTAATTCATCATGGCGACTCCCGGGTTGTATTTGGAGCGCGTTGTTTTTTGTCTGCTTTTTTTGGCTATTTTTTACAATCCCGCTCTTGCGCAACTGAGGTACATGATTCCAGAAGAGCTGGAAGACGGCACCGTTGTTGGAAACATTGCGAAGGATTTGGGGCTGGATCTTAGCGTGTTGAACGCACGTGGTTTCCGAATCGTCTCTGGACCTGGCGAACCTTTGTTCCAGCTCCAACACACCGGCATCCTTAGCGTCCACGGGAAGATCGACAGAGAGGAGGTTTGCGAGCGAATCGCAACGTGTGTGATTAAGATCGAAACTGTTGTGGAGAATCCTTTAGAGGTGCATTATGTCAACATTGAGATTTTGGACGTGAACGATCACAAGCCCACCTTCACGGACAACGAGACGCGTTTGGAAATCTCAGAGTCGGCTCTACCTGGTGCGCGCTTCCAGTTACAGCGGGCTTTGGACCCGGATAGCGGGAGCAATTCCATCCAAACCTACAAACTCAGTCAGAATGAGCATTTCCGGCTGGAGGTTATGGATAGAGGGGACGACGAGAAGATCCCCGTGTTACACCTGCACAGAGCGCTGGACAAAGAGACAGTGCGGAGTCATGGGTTGCTGCTGACGGCGGCTGATGCAGGAAAACCTCCTCGGTCCGGAAACATGAATATTATTATTGATGTTTTGGATGTTAACGACAATATGCCGATTTTTACCAAAGAGTCATACAGTGCTGTGCTTAACGAGAACCCGCATGTAGGGACCACAATCCTGCAGGTGAATGCAACAGATTTGGATGACGGTTTAAATGGAGAGGTGGTTTATTCTTTCGGCAATAATGTGGACAGTAAATTGCGCGAATTATTTGAAGTTGATGCAGTTAGTGGGGAGATATTTGTTAAAGGAGCGATCGATTTTGAGGTAAAAGACAGGTACCAGCTTGATATCAAAGCTTCAGATAAAGGACCTGTTACTCTATCCACTGAGAAAAGTGTCATAATTAAGATTTTAGATTTGAATGATAATGCACCTGAAATTGAGGTGACGTCATTTTCAAACGCCATTCCAGAGAATTCAAAGCTCGGCACTACAGTGGCGTTACTGAGTGTGAACGATAAGGATTCAGGGATTAATGGAAAAGTGATTTGTTCTATCAGTAATGAGACTCCTTTCGCTCTGACACCATCTTTAAAAGACAACATGTACTCTATTGTAACCAAAGCTCATCTGGACAGAGAACATCAGGCCAGTTATGAGCTGACAATAACCGCCAGAGATTCAGGTGAGCCATCTTTGACCATGTATAAAACTATCACAGTGACTATTTCAGACGTGAATGACAACAGACCGGTATTTTCAGTGAATCCAGTTGTTTTTCATATATTGGAAAACAATGTTCCTGGAATGTTATTGTTCTCAGTCAGTGCCACAGACAGTGATGAGGGCGACAATGCTTTAGTCAAATATAGGATCATGAGATCTATAGAAGGGTATAAAGGAATGTCAACTTTCCTCAACATGAACTCTGAAAATGGACACATTTCTGCTCTGAAGAGTTTTGACTTTGAGACAGTGAAGAGTTTTCAGTTCCAAGTTGTGGCCACAGATTCTGGAAGTCCGTCACTGAGCAGCAACGTGACGGTGAACGTGTTCATTCTGGATCAGAACGACAACCCTCCAGTCATCCTGTATCCAGTCAACTCCGACGGTTCTGCTGAAGGTGTGGAGGAGATTCCCCGCAATGTGAACGCAGGACACTTGGTGACTAAAGTCCGAGCTTATGACGCTGATGTAGGTTATAACGGCTGGTTACTGTTTTCACTGCAGCAAGTTTCTGACCACAGTCTCTTTGGTTTGGACCGCTATACAGGACAGATCAGAACTCTTCGCTCCTTCACAGAGACGGACGAGGCTGAACATAAACTGCTCATACTGGTCAAAGACAATGGGGACGTGTCTCTCTCAGCAACAGCTACTGTGCTTGTCAAAGTTGTGGAGCCCAAAGAGGCTTTTGCTGCTTGTGATGTGAAAAGTTCAGCCAAAGTGGACGAAGAATTCTAAAACTATGAAGCGCACTTGAAATGTTTAATCTCAACAGTGCGATTCTACCCCCGATTGTGCTTAACGACCTCGATCCACTTTAAGGAGATGAACATAAATCGGTAAAAAATGCTTAATTTGTATTTTTTGAAGCTTGGATTGTTCACGCATCGCGGAAGTCAAGAGGCTCTCGCGAATTAATACATGCTTAAAAGTGACTATATTGTATATTTTTAGGTGTTTCAACTCCATAATGTTGACATTGTTTTATGAATGAGTAAAATAAAGTATGTGTTATTTCGCTTGATCCACTTTATAATCCAGTGCGCTTTCCTATGAAAATAGAATCTTTCATTGAAATTGCGTTTATGGACATATGTTTTATTTTTATTTAGCTGCGATTATGAGCGTCTACGTGACGTTTGTCAACATTAATCGCGATCCTGCAGAGGTGACGTCACACACGCTAATGAACTGATCCTCCAGCGGTGACGTCACACCACAGGAATAAAATGAGATATTGTGCTTGTTTGTTTAAAAGCGCCATGAATACAATTGTAGATGTGTGTTTGTATAAAGACAAGAAAAGTTTTCCAACTGCCGCACACGCCACTTCCGCCAAACTTCCTGATGTTGACGTCACAATTGTTGACAAAGATCGATAGCATTTTGTCCTCACGTTTGTGCAGTATCTTGACGGAACCAGGTGCGCGTCACTCGTCTATTGAGGTAAGATATCATTATTGCTTTAAGACTCAGAAATAAGGTTTCATTGCGTGTAATGTAACTTTCTGTGGTGCGTTAACACGAGAGCTAGAGAGCTAAAACTTAGCCTTTTCAATTATAATGTAACTCACACATGTTTGTTATTTTGAAGTACGAAAATATATTTATATTCCAATAAAAAGTTTGCTATATTGGTAGGTCATGGTAGGCGATTTATTTTATTAATAATAATACTGATGAGGCTTTGAAGGATCTTCAGAGCATTTGAGGAGCAGCAGCAAGTCAGCATGACGTCACTCGAACCATGACTCGGACCAGAAACTACTACACACAAGTCTTCGCTGAGGACGAGACCATCAACGTCGTACAGATTGACTCTGATGGTTACTCGTGACATTTGTGTCGATCTGTGAACATTTGTTTGATATGAAACCTGTAATAAAGCACAATTTGATATCATTTTGAATAACGTCCCATAGTATTCATCATCAGTGCACTAATGTGTTGTGAAAATGACTATTGGTGATTTAAAAGTTGTAAAAAGGTCTCTATTTACCCTGGTTTAAGATCGACATAGAGTTCAACATGAACAATATTCAGGCAAAGCAGACATCATATGTTAATGAATCATGAATGAATGAATGCTTTATTTCGAACATGTTACATAAGAAAGTAAACTTAAGAAAAACAAACAAAACCAATGACATTAGTCCAACAATAATTATAGTCAAACAATAATATTTACCCAACATGTCGAAAAAGTAAGAAGGATGAAGCATAAGCTTTTCTATACCTAACCCTTCACTACTCAATTATTAACCATCAACACCCAAAGTATTAAACAAAATACAAACATAAACAAACAAACATGCAGCAAAACACAGTGGAGATATTTAAGATATAAATAGAGATAAACCACTGCTTTCTTGAAATCATCACACTTGCAATAACTTTCATAATTGTGTCATTCCATGTGATATGGATAAGCAGTAAAAATTGATTTAATTCATCAGTAATAATCATCGTTTAAAATAGCAACTGAAGAGCTATTTGTAAATTACACTCAAACTATGAAATAGAAGACGAGCACGTCTAAAAGCTTTGTGAGAGCCACAGTACATGTTTGAACTTTAAAATATACATATTTATGTTATTGATAGGTGACTCAGGACTGCTGTTATACTATCAGAAAACTATACACACCAACATGATTCATTTGTTTGTAGTGGCCTGTGCTACATCAAAGGGTTAATTCTCTATCTTCAAGAGGCATGAAGGCCCTTGTAAAGCTGATATTTATATGACACATTCAGATGGTCTCCTACTATCCTGTGAGAAGTTTGGTGTCAATGAGTCCAAAAATGAGGGAGGGGTTGTCATTCTTCTGTCAAGATCGTCTCTGAGTGTAACAGAATAAGCAAACCTGATCCTTCAGGAATGGATTTGGGAACTTTTTTTCTACTTGGACCTCAGAGCTGATATTTGGATATGTTATTCTAGACTCCATTCTGAGTTGAGCTGTGGTGGTTTGATGTTGCTATGAACTTCCTGTGCCCCATGGTATCATGGGAAACTTGGAGAAATCTGGACTTTGAAGCTCTATAAATCGACCATTGTTAATTCAAATGATCTGAAACTTTTAGAGGTTCTTCATGTTCCATTTGTACACATATGTTTTCAAGGGCGTTTTTCTAGGTGCTTCCTGAAGCTACTTCCGGTTTGGGAGGGCCTATCATTATGGTTCTACCAGCATATGATTTTAGAGGTGTAAGAGGTCACGCAGACCAAGTTTCATATGTCTGAGGGTCACAGAGGTCAAATAAGAGCAAAAGAGCAACAGTCATTCAGAGCAAGAGAGAAGTGTACGCACCGCCCCCCTTTTAACCAGCAGGCTAAGACGGGATTGGCTGGAATGCAAACAACCTCGTCCTGCTACATGTCCATAAACGCAATCTCAATGAAAGATTCTATTTTCATAGAAAAGCGCCCTGGATTATAAAGAGGATCAAGCAAAATAACACAGACTTTATTTTACTCATTCATAAACGATGTCAAGATTATGGAGTTGAAACACCTAAAAATATACAATATAGTCACTTTTACAGGACCTTTTAAGCATGTATTAATCCGCGAGAGCCTCTTGACTTCCGCGATGCGTGAACAATCCAAGCTTCAAAAAATACAAATTAAGCATTTTTTACCGATTTATGTTCATCTCCTTAAAGTGGATCGAGGTCGTTAAGCACAATCGGGGGTAGAATCGCACTGTTGACATTAAACATTTCAAGTGCGCTTCATAGTTTTAGAATTAAGGTAGCCAAATGACAACAGCGACACGTCACGTCACGTTACCATGGCAACGACGAGTTAGGGGGGTGCTCTGTATATTACTGGGTGACCCGGGTAGGCGAATACCGACGTTTTTGTCCCCCCTGTAACGTTACCTTAGGGACGCCAGGGGGACATTGCACGGCGTAGGACGGTATGACGCCTTGGGTGTGAGGACGTGTTGGTTGACGGTAATGCAGTGCTCCAAATCCACAGACTACACTTCTAAATATCTCCAAGAGACCAACTATGATGGAACTCTGTGTCACAGCATCCAGTACAGTTGGACCCAGAATGAGTATTGGATCTACTATAGTTCCTGGCAGCCATGCTAACACTCTGGTGCTGCCTGACAGGAGGAGAATTTCAGAGGAGGTAGGATGATGTTGATCTCAGTATCATAAAGATCTACTAATCACTTAATCAAGTAAAAAAAAGCTCAATTTCATTGAGAGATATAAACATATAAATACTTCCAAAATATATTGTACTTTGGTTACTTAAAATATGAACTTGTTGAACTGCATTTTTATTTCTGGTGTGTATTTGAAATTAGAAGGACCTATTAGGTATAATATTAATGGAATAAAAAGTAAATAAATAAATAGAATTTCCCTATATAAGTATATAGGAGTGACACAATTCTCTCTGACTGTATTTTTGTAGCCCTCAGAATGTCTGTTATCATGTTTAATATATTCTTACAGGTTCCTTAAATTAATTTAATGCTTAAATAAAATGTCCTATTATTTTACACTCTTAATAAAACAAAATTGAATTGAATTATCCATAGGTTTATTAATTTTCATCTCATATCATTACATCATTTTCTATCTTTTCTATCATTTTAACATGTTTCCTCCATATCAATTTCATGATTGATACACATGATCTTTAAATTAAAAATATATTTAATAATAATAAGTAAGTAAGTAATTAATATAATAAGTTATGATTAATCAAATAATGGCTTCTTTTGCAACCTTGTATAAAACGTATACATTTTCAAGCATTTAAAATCTGTGTTTCCTTTTCTTTTATCCATTTCTTCATCCTACAAATATAAATGGTTATATTTGTGAAAATTCTGATTAAATGTTTAAACTGTTTTATTTGGTTGCTGCGGTCAAAGTCTTTGCTAGCATTGGGATTTTTACTGAAATGGGTGAACTGTTGTGACACAACCACAGGTGAGTGTGGGTAAAGTAGGTTGAATTTAAAGTAAATGTATCATAGCAGGTTGTAAAAGGTTTTGAGAGGTCAGAGTTTGATTATTTATATCATAACATGAAGCAAATGTAGATATGAAGGACACTTGTGTGAGAGATGCTGCGCTTGATATGAAGAGGGAGGGTGTAAAATGAAAGTGATCCATGGTAGCTACAAAATAAAGAAAGCTGCCCCGAGCCCTTTTGTGTTTGACACTTTAGGTTACAGAAATAACAATAATATATATTTTTAAATGCTTCATTTGATAAAGGATCTTGCATGGTAGTTTTGTGTCTGTTTTATGATTGCAAACATCACACTTTTTGACACCATCTGAATCAGAGGGGCAGCTGTGATGCTGCAGATTAAATGAATGAAGCATGTCTGAATCTGAAAGAGAGCAGCAGTGGATGCCGTCAGCTGCTCCGCCGAGACTCTATTTTAGGCGGGGCAGGGACTCATCCGCTTCATGATTTTAATTATCAATGTAACACAGTTTTTGGGAGCCATTGTATTGAAATGAATGTACCATTTTTACAACACCTTTATAATATATACCTTAAGTAGGACGTGATCAGCTGTGTGTGATATAAATCAGAGTGTCGTTTTATCGTTTATACGAGGGTGTTGAGCTTTAAATAAATGAAAGGTTAGTCACTGTGAGAGTACAACGTGTCAAAGAGACAAAAAAAAGGTGTGGCAGCTCTTTGTTTTATTCATCTAACCTCATTTTAAATCGATATGTTTATTAATGTTTTTTACCACCATCTATTTTCTCAATCACGTCTTTTTTTTCCACTGTAACTAGGTCAGACTTACTCACATGTGTGAACGTCTCCACGCTGAGATTCTTAGCTGAACATGCTGCGTTGCCCATAGCAACATGCATGGAGATCCACCTCCCTAAGTCTTAGCAACAGCAGAGGAAGTGCACGAGCGAGGAAGGGAGGGATGGAGAGAGGAGAAAGGGGGGAGGGGGAGCAGCTCTGCATGCCCTGATGTGAAATCACACAGAGATGTTTGGATGTATCAAAATTAAACAGGAATGTTGAGAGGAAATAAGAAGAGCAGGAAGTAGGTGAGATCCTGTGAGAGACAAACAAATGGGTCGAACATATATCTGCTGTCAAATCCTCTCCAGTTAGACGGAGTGTAGAGGAGTGAACGTGTGTGGGGAGAATCATGGTATTTCAATGTCAGTTTTTGAGCTTGTGTTGGAGAGCATTAGCAGCTTTACAGTGGTGAGTGGTTCCTAAAGAGCAGATGCTTAGAGAAGATTTATTGCTGTGATTAAAAATCAGCGCTTTTAACAAGTTCAGTGTGATGTCAGATCATGTCTGCGCTCTCTAGCAACACACTTTGGTTGGCTGTGACTTCAGGACCGCAGATGCATGACACACTGGGTCTGAATAGAAGAGACAAAAGAAGTGGATGGGTTGCAATTTAGCCGCAACTCAGACTGAAGTTAAAAATACACGGTTCACTGATACTTGCTCCAGTGGCTTTGTTTGTGCGCTTGGCTGGTTCAGGAAGTCTCTGCAGATGTGTGTGCAAGGGTGAGTGTCCAGAAATCATTTACAGATCATGACCTTCCAGTGCATTTGTCTGTATCACATGGCTGCTATTTATCAGGCATTTTCTCATTATGACTTCTTATTCTTTCAACAAGCCAGCTCATGTCAGCAGCTTTATGTGTCTTTTATAGTATATAGTTTTAACTGTGTATTGTTCTTGATTGTTAAGGCGTTTTGTGATTTGTGAAATAATCATGACTTACTTACCTGGGAAACAAAAATCAAAACAAAATCAACTATTGAAACTTTAAAGGTAATGTCAAAGCAACCTACTGTCGCCTCTCATCCATCTCTTTTTTCATCCACTACAAATGATGACTTTTACGAGGTGTAGAATTAATTATGTTTATATATATATATATATATATATATATATATATATATATATATATATATATATTTTAACCATTTGCTTTATGTGTGAGTGTCAGTGAAATTAAATGATTTGTTTTATTCACAAAATTGCAACATCAACTTCCAATAAAATACAGTTGTAGTATACGCATACTGGTATTTCATACATATTTTATTCAAATGTTTATATTATTTATACATTTGACTTCAGATATTATATATATACTTCCATCATTCACTGATATACTTCCATAGTACACTGATATACTTCCATCATTCACTGATATACTTCCATCATTCACTGATATACTTCCATAGTACACTGATATACTTCCATAGGACACTGATATACTTCCATAGTACACTGACATACTTCCATAGTACACTGATATACTTCCATAGGACACTGATATATTTCTATAGTACACTGATATACTTCCATAGTAAACTGATATACTTCCTTAGTACACTGATATACTTCCATAGGACACTGATATACTTCCATATGACACTGATATACTTCCATAGTACACGTATGCTGTCACAGTGTTTGTGTTATAGTTGCATAACTTTTCAAACAATAAAAAAAAAAATATATATAAACGTTGATGAACCTAAATGTTTTGTACATCATCAATGTCTTACTTTAGTTATAGCCAAATACAAATAAAACACATGGATGAAATAATTTATTTAGAACAAATGACTTGTTTATGTATTTTCTTTTTGCCCAGACCATTTTTTTTAATGATTCTTTAATAATATGGATAATACAAAATATGTTTTTACTAATTATGTCACGTAATAATGTCTTAAATAAAGATGCTGACGCTGTACACTTTTTCAATATATATATATATATATATTCTTAATTAAATAAGAATTAGACCTGCAGTGTCGGAAAAAGCATCATCTTTTTAATGAGAAAGCTTACAGCGTTAAAGCAATTGATTTATTTTGGTTTGTGTCCCACACATGTGCAGACCAGATGGTGTGGACTCTCTAGATCTTTTACTGACACACAGTTCATGTCAGCTGAAGTGCAGGCTCACAAGAATGTTGTCCATATTATAAAGTAAGAGTCTTCGAATCAACAATAACATAACAACGTAGCATCTTCTGAGTCTCTCTTCTCTCTCCCTGCTCCTCCTTCGTCCTCCATATTGGATTCATTCCCCATCCCCCAATCCTCCTCTCTCCTTTCCTCATATTCTTTCGAAATGAACCTCGAAACATTCCTTTTTGTTGTTTCTTTGTCGATTTCCCTCTGCTGTTTCGAAATCTAAATTCGAAACATGTGTGTGGCTGTGTGCCTGCAGGGCTGCAGTGGCCGGTGCTGCATATGCTGTTGTGTGTCAGTAGGGCATGTTCCCTCTTTTCGTTTACAGCTTTGTTGGATGATGGCACAGCTCAAAATCAGGTCAGCGGCAGTGATGGTAATCTAATTTATAAGCACAGAGGGTATGAACAAAACAACTATGCTCAAGATCAGAGGTCAAAAATGGCATGCCGAACACACACAAAAACACATACATATGCTTTGTATATTATCATTAATTTAATAAAAAAGATAATTAATTAAATTCTCCAGGGGTTTTCTTTTTAAAAAGGACGTCAGTCTGAGGATGCATGCTTTCCTTCACTGCAAATAAACATTGTTTTTTATTATTTATTACTTATATATTGTTTGCTGTTTGATGAGAAATAACTTTAATATAATTTAACAATATGTTAAATAGTAGGAGTTGTCACAGTTTTAAATGAGGCTGCTTTGAAATCCAAGTAGCTAATACGAGTGGAAAGAAAATAAATATATGAACTTGTTTATTATAATAATAATGATAATAATTATTATGACAATAATAATAATTATACAATAATAATATATTACAACTATATTTTATTAGGTCATCATAAGACTGTTTTCAAAAAGATATAGCCTATTGCTAAAATGTGCTGCTTTATTTTAATGATAAACATCCTATTGTGCAAAAAAAAGAAAAACGAAACAATAAAAATTGAAATGAAACAATAAATAAATAACATATTATACGCTTGTTCTATGACGCACTTTAAATTAGTTTTTATATAATTCGGGTGCTACGTTCAGGCCAAGTCTACTTGGCATGGATTTTTTTTTTTTTGCTCTCATCATGTGACCTAGAACACGATTAGACTGGTTCTTGGCCATGTGTGGCTCTGATATGAATGTGTGTGTTTCATCGTTATATGGGTCAAACCTGCTTCTCTTGTCATCGTCGCGATGACAAACGTATATGACATCTTCAGACGCTCTTTTTGTGTAGCGTGATGAATGATTTATGTTGTGTTTTTACTTGCCTTCATGACCAATACTGTGTGTGAGTGGGTGTGTGACCCGACAGCCTCTTCGCGGCCTGGTTATATAAGCTCTCAGTTTGATTATGTCTCAGTTCACTGGATTTCCAGCCGTGCATGTGGATGCCTGGGTCTTACTATTCCTTCAGATTATCTCTTATCTCCTGCAATGTGAGCTCATGACTTGGTTCTATCAGATGATGATTGATATCTATTAAACCCACTTGAATACAGTAAAAAAAAAAAAAAAAAATCAAAAATATAGTAATGTGTCTTTGACAGACAACGGTATGGCTGGATGGTCGTCATGAATGAAACTGTTGGACAATAACTCTTTTTTTTTCTCATAAGAGAACAGATGTGGCTCTGTGCTGCTCATCTTTGGCATCAGTGCTGATGCAGCCACAACATCTGGTGCTGTAGCCTAGGTCATTATTGCACGTCTGGTGGATTGAAATGACTCAAGGGTCAGTGTAAGTGTCACTCGGGACAATCTTAGCCAAAAAAAGAGGGAAGTGAAAAGCTGGCAGAGAAGTTCCACTTGTCGTCCTTGCTGAGACGGATTATCCTTTTTTTTCAGGTCGTCTGGTTTCTGCAGCATCATTGTCCAGTCATTCAGAGATGCGGAAGTTTGTCTTAAACTTTTACCTGACATCATTTAGTTTAGTTTTAGTTTGGTTTATTTATTTTAAAAGGGCAATGTGCAGTTATATTAAAAAGATGGCTGCACCAGATTTAGCACAATACTACTTTCCATCTGTAGTCAACAAAAGCAGACAGTTTACATAATACATTACATACAAATAAAGCAAAAACATAATAATATACAAAATACAGTACAATCTAATAATGTCAATGATGGTGAGAAGCGATGAAAATCTGTTTTGTATGTCTTAAGAGTCAATGTTTGAGGGTGTTATTTGCTCCTAAGCTTTGGAACGATCTTTCTCTCCCTCTGTGTTTGATGGATCTACTGACTCCTACAAGAAACATCTTAAGACACTTTTATTGTTCAGGCTTTTCCTTGATTCTCTGAGACTCCTGTGTTTGTTTCGGTGTTGTCTTGACCTTTTAAGCATATATTTTATTGAGTATTGTTTTGATTGTTTAAGCGCTTTGTGACCCTGGTCTAGAAAAGCGCTCTACAAATATTACCTATACTTACTTAATTACTTTGCTACTTTTTGTTAGTGTTCTGTTGTCATTCTTGCATTTATATACCTGAGAATAGAAGACATTTTGAAATGTATTTTTTTATTTTGACGTGTTTATTTAATTTTGTGTTTTTTATTTTATTCAAATGTTCTAATCGTTATTATTTTATGTTTTCATTAATGATTTATTTTATTGTTATTGTTTTTATTGATATTTATTTCGTAATGTCTGTCTAGACAGTATGTTTATTTAACTACTCAAACCAACCCAATGTGGAAAATAATAAAAAGGTATCAAACAAAAAACAATTTATTTTCCTAATTTATAATTTTCTGATTTTTCCGTTGCTACCATTACATGTTATCAAGCATGAAGTCTTCTAGCCATCGATATGCAGTGATATCCTCCCTGTTCACAGCATCATATCGAGCGAGTGTATGAATAAAACAAAGACATGGGTGTGGAGGAGGTGTGTGTGTGTGTGTGTGTGTGTGTGTGTGTGTGTGTGTGTGTGCGCTGCACACTCCATCTCTTTTCCTCTCAATCGCTCCTCTTTACTTACACTCGACATCGTTTCCTACATGCCATGATTAGATTGATGTAATCTCCACTGTCGTTTCCGTTCCATCCTGATATTGTTACATTTATTTCCGATGATTCTCTTCTTTCACGCACGCGTTTATGTATTTGGCTTGTATTTGATAACGCCCCCTTCTGTGCTTACATGGCATTGCAGGCTGGTAGAAAATGGCTGACACCTTTGAGGAGCTTATTTCTTTCGTTTTCTCTCCCTCTTTCTTTCACTTCTCGTGTCCCTCAAAGTGTTAAGCTGAAGCCCACGATATTGTCGCTGGTTCCTCTCATTCATGAGCTAAAACCCCTCGATTCTGCAGCACAGCAGTGAATCCAACCCTTCATGTGGATTACTCTGCTTCTTTTATTGAATTATGGAGAGATGATGTGTAGAACCATCTGCTATTGTGTAACACCGACGTCACCACAACCCATAAAAATGTATCTTTATGAAAAATAATGTGTTTATCCGTCTCTTTGGCTGCAACCCCTAAAGACTTTTTGTGGGAAGTTGTACCAATTTAATGTATATTAATATTTTACTTCAAGTTAAAATGAGACATTAAGTTTAGGTAGTTCCTCTAAAGACATTTAAATGAGACTTTGTTTCTATTTTATACATTTTTATTTTTGTCGACCGAAAATGTTTCTTTTAATGAGTTCAGTTTTCCGAAAAAAAGGAACATTTTTTAAAGATTGTAACAGACATTTACTTTATTTTAGTTTAATAAAAACAATAAAATGATCATGTTTTCATCTTCAATATTTTGACAATTTCTTCGTATTTTTGTTTAAAACATTTAATGGGAATATTAACCGTGTTGGCTTTAGTTTATGTGTCGACTCTGAGTGTGTTTTAAAACGGCAAATGACAACTACTAGAGTTATTTTGAAATAATATTATTACAAATATTCTTAGTAGTATTTGCATTCCTGCTGCTACCACTAATACTGTCACTACAACTACTACTTATAATACAACTACTGCTACTTTTAGTACCGTTGCCACCACTATCACGACTTCTAGTATCACTACTACTTGTTGTACTAATAATTATACAAAAACGGACACTATTAGTACTGTTACTGCTAGCATCAGTAATATTAAAATGATCAGTGGTATTAATATGTATAAGATACAGCTAGCAGTTGTTATATTAGTGCTGCCACCACTATCACAACTTCTAGTAACACTAGTACTAGTTGTACTTATAATCATACAACAACAAACAGTATTACTACTATTATTGCTAGCATCAGTGATATGAATACGATCAGTTGTAACTAAGTAATTTTTATTTATATAGCGCTTTTCCAGACCAGGGTAACAAAGCGCTTAAACAATCAAAACAATATTCAATAAAGTATGTACTTTAAAGGTCGAGATAAAACTGAGAACACAACAGGAGTTCCAGAAAATAAAGGAAAAGCCTGTAGTAATATTTATACAAATACTGCTAGCAGGTGTACTTCTGCTCCCACCACTATCACTGATTCTATTAGCACTACTTCTACTTGTGATAAATACTGCTTCTATTATTACTAGTATTGATGCTATTACTTTGAGTACTATTACAACTACTACTAGTACTATTATAAATACCTCTTATAATAATACTAGTTATAGTAACAATAATACAAACTGCTACTAATAATAGTAATAATACTTTTGCTCCTAGCATTTTTCCAAATAGATATGAAATATCAATAAACTCTGAATTAATTTTTTGTACATCCTTATTTATTTATTTTTTCATATTTTCTAGCATTTTCTTATTATTATATTTTTTAATCAAGTGATTGGATTTTATTTTTCAGGGATTCATCTGTGATTTTAAATCACATTTTTTTTAAAATAAGTGCATGTCCCATGCAGACTTTCATTTTTTTAAATCAAAGCAAAAAGCACTCACAATGACGGCCACGCGTGACTGTCATGTAGCGACAACGGCGACTTTTGACTCTTTTTAAAGCTTTGCTTTGCTTTAAAGAAAAGCTTGTGTCGTCTAAAGTGCAGTCTGACGTACTTCTGTCACAGTATTTCCTCGTGAACATGGTTCTTATGAGACCAGTCAGCTTCTGAGAGTGTGTGTCTGTATTTCAAGATTTAGCCGTTACCGATAATACAATGACTTGTAGTAGAGGAAAAAACATGCTGAAGGCTGTAACACAACATGCAGCCATTATCCTAAAAGCATGCAGTAGTGGAGCAATGTCGGGGAACCGCAGTGAGTCGTTGGTGGTTTGGTGTTTTGTTCACGAGCGCATTTTACACAGTAGCATCTCCGACCAGACAAATTATTAGCCTCCTATAAACACAACTTTAATTCTCTACGCACTATTGTCAGAAAGTCTCTGTCATAAACACTGAAGTGTCAAATGTTTAGGAATGAACAGCGACGCGTGAGTGAATTATAAATGAACGAACTCAATGTTTATGCTAGCAACACTTTGGATGACAGTCGAGAATGCACAAGGGTTTAATTGCTGTATCATGTATATGTAATGTTGCTGAAGTCACGCTCGTGTCACAGAGAGCATGAGGTCGAGTCTCAGTGCCTGAGGCTCCCAGATGAACTTCTGTTCCGTCGTGGGCCAGATGGGGTGTTATTTAATTTTTTTTATTTTCCCTCTGTATGAGGTCAGGCCAGTGAGAGATAACAGGATTAAGTCGATCACAGCTGCCCTAAATGCACGAAATCATCTGAAAGCTAATTACTGTAGTAATCCAGAGGAATTTACGGGTCATGGATTAGACAAACGTGGAGAATGTTTAAAAAAACAAAGTATTTTAAGATATGTTTGGATTAAGAGAAAAGCAAATATGCATGACTGCAAAACTTTATTATAATTAATAATATTAATAATATAATGTGTATAATATGATATTTTAACAATATAGTATAATTAAAATAAAAGTTACATTGTTTTTTGTTTTGCTATTCTTCTTGATTTTTTAGGTGTACTGTAGGTTTAATTTAACGTGTACCTATATTAAATCTTTTTTGTGAACTGAGACAATCCTATATGTTATCTTAATAATGTAGTATTTTAATATAACAATAATTATACAATAATTATTATTATTATGAACCAATGAACCAATTAAAATGTTTTCTTCTCATTCTTATAAACAAAATAATAATCTTTGTCACTATTATTGTTTTGCATTTTGTATAAAATGTCTTATCAAGAGAACAACATTATATTTTAAATTTAGTTTAATATAGTTTAGATATATTACACTTTACACAACATAATAAAATGCGTTATTTGGAGAACTACATTTTGTTTTAAAATTGAATTATATTTAGATAAATTACAATTTACACAATATAACAAAATTTGTTATTAAGAGAACAACATTTTACTTATTTAATTTACTTAATATTTATTTACTAATTTAATTACATTTATTTAATTTGATTTGAAAATTAAATTGTACTTGATTTAATTTAGATTTATTAGAATTTACTATATAAAATAAAATGCGTTATTAAGAGAACATCATTTGATTTTAAAATAAAATTGTATTTGATTTAATCTAGATTTATTACAATAAATATATAAATATAAATATATATATTTATATATATAAAAAGCGTTATTAAGAGAACAACATTTAATTTAATTTAATTTATAAATATTACAATTTACAAAAAATTATTAAATGCCTTATCAAGAGAACAACATTAATTTAATTTAATTAAATGTACACAATATATATTGATATTCTGTACCAGTTTATAATAAAGAGACACATCAATATTTATTTTGTTCAGTAATATAACATGCATGTGCTGGAATGAGGCTAATCGTAAAAACAACAACAACAAGAAAACATTTAATTTATCGCCAGATGATATTTATTATTATTTTAACAGATACCCCTTTATTTATTTTTCTCCCGTCTGAAAGTGTGAGATTATTAAAATTAAATGATTCTTTTGGCCCTGCCGTAAACATTAGTGACGCTTATATATGAATGAACGACTCAGCGTCACCCTTGTCCCGTCATTAGTTTTCAGCCGAGAATTCAAGTCGAGCTCTCGTCTCCACTCTGCTAATGCTGACAGTATTCCCAGCTGTCCTGGATTAGAGCTTCTGCAAATGGTGTTAAACGGTAATTCCACTATTGCTCCTCTAATACGATTAGTTAGAATCACCTTGATGATGCCATAAGGTGTAGCCTCAAGCTAAATCAGCCGGAAGAGCGCTTATGTTGTTTACCGATGTCTACTTAAACCTTCCTTGAGCTCCTGCAGATCCTGAGATCGGCCGGAAACAGGTTTAGTCGCAGAGGTACATTTTTTTCATCAACCCACCGTTACGTAAAACTCTATCCTGACCTACATTCGTAAGAGTTTCAAATCAAAAATAACCCTTTTCAATGTCACCAAGTTCAGGTGCTTCAAGGATGAATTCATCTGCATTTCAATAAATAAATGAATCGCACAGTGAAGTGCAAGTCATTGCTTAATGATGTCTCCGAATTCTGTTGAAAGTGGAGCAACGCCACATCTCGTCTATTTCGAGCAGCAGACCAGCACTCTCCTCCATTATTCAGACACTCTTGCTCCACAGCTTCATCAGAACCAGGCCTCGACCTGCACCCCACACACATCCAGCATGACTAACCAGGAGGTAAAAAATAGACGATCGGAACATTCGGATCTTGTTATCTGGGTGAGATGAAGTCACTCGTATGTGATTCTCCTGAAGTAAATCCTTTCTGGCCTTTGTGTTCTTTGTCAATGTATATTGTGTTTTTATTGAAGTTCTCTGGGTCGAAGCTTCAAGTCCCACATGGTCTGAAGTTACACCTGCATGTTTGCTCACGAAAGGATAATACATTTACAAACATTATTCTTTTTACAACATGTTATGATTTGTCGTCTATCGTACTTTTAGTAAAAGTTAACTCCTCAAACCCATATCTCTCTCTCTCTCTGTCTATGTCTCTGTCTCTCTCTCTCTCTCTCTCTCTCTCTCTCTCTCTCTCTCTCTCTCTCTCTCTCTCTCTCTCTCTCTCTCTCTCTATATATATATATATATATACTGTATATATATATATAAATTCATAATTACTTGATTTTTTTATTATTATTTTTTATAATGACTCTATAAAGGCATATTTATTCTTATATCTATTTTCATGGTTCGACTGGTTCTGAGTACAGTTGTGAGGTTGTTGTGCAAATATACATTTTATTACTATTATCATCGGTCGTATTATTACAGGTAAGCAGTATCATATTTATATATTCTCGGCTCTACTCACTACATGCAAAAGAATAAGTGAGTGAGTATCGTATTTGTAATAGAAGTCAAAGTATTTCTAGTACAAATATTCTCACTATTATAAGTAGCAGTATTTGTATTATTATTAATATAAGTAATAGTGGTGATAGAAGTATTAGTAGCAACATTATTTGTATTCATAATAGTTCAAATAGTAGTTGTAATAGTACTCAAAGTAATGTCAGCAATGCTAGTTATAGTATAAGCACTATTTATATCCATATTATCACAAGTAGAGGAAGTGGTAATAGAATTAGTGATAGTGGCAGCAGTATTCGTATTAATATAAGTACCGCTGATCATATTAATATTACTGATGCTAGCAGTAACAGTATTTCTAGTTGCAGTTTTTCTATAATTGTTAGTACAACAAGTAGTAGTGGAAGTAATGGTAAAGTTGTGATAGTGGTGGCAACAGTAGTAGTACTAATAGTAGCAGTAGTTGGCATATTATTAGTAGTTGTAGTAATAGTATTAGTGGTAGCAGCAGGAATACTTACTTACTAACATGACTCTTTTGTGATAATATTATTTCAAGGAATATAAACAGTATTAGTAAATTAATAAACGTATAATAATGTAAGTGTTATTATTAGTAGTACGTTGTAGTGATAGCGCAGGTTATATATATATATTTAAGCGATAAAATGTTACAATAAACGTCCTATGATGTCGTCTCGTTGCTCGGGTAAGTATTATATTTGTTCTGATCAGTGTTTCTTCTCGAGAAGATGATATCTCTCCTCTCGTCTTCCTGACTTGGCGCCTTCATATCCTTCCTCAGAGGAAACTGTGTCACAGGCATAGATACTCATGTGACTCCAGCAGGGATTGTGTTCATGAAGTGCGCCAGAGTGACAATCTAATATAAACGTGTGTGTAAAATGGAATGGCTCCCTCTTGTGGCTCAAACGAGTAATTCAGGTGGAGTGTGTCACCGCGATCAATAATTCAGTTTGCACCCATTCCTTTCACGCCTTTTATTGACTGGTATTACTAGTTTTGAGTCGGTATCGATCACCCTGCCCCAGTTATCTCCGTCTGTCGTTTAACCCTTTGAACTCCGTGATGTGGGAATCTAGGTTAACCACGTTTAAATCCAGATTATTACGAACAAAAAACGTCACTGCGATTTGATTTCACGTGGCAGATATGAACGACATCTCAATGTCTGTTTCCAACAATATTTGTACGTGATGTTCCAGATTTTTTTTTTTTTTTACACGAGCCTTTTTGTCCTTGGCTGCTGCGCGCACGCGCCGTAGAGCAGGAGGAGGAGGGGGGAGACAGGGAGTGGCACTGCATCCGCGTCACCATGGATACAGGAAGAGATAGTGAATCAATTATGGCTGCTCCCTGTCGAATGAGAAGTGTACTGGTCACTGCCTTTGTCGCTAGGCACCATTCGGAGCCAATCACTGTGTGTGTGCAGCAGTCGTAACCATTTTTTTTGGACCAATCAGAGTCTCCCTCTTCACCGTCACACTTTTCATTTTAAGTCAATAATTATCAGCCAAAAACGTATTTAAAGGCAAACAATCCAAACACAGATCGTATTGATTGTTCCTAATGTGAACTGTGTGTGGTTCACACTAGAGTAACTAATGAAGGGATTTTTGTGCCAATCTTTTCCGCGTGAGTGAGTGAGTTATCCACTGGATTAATATCTCTCGGGTGATCACGCCACGAGCTCATTTGTATATTCTCATTTATTTTGGAGACATAACTGGCATCTGAGGCTAAGAGAAAATGTGATAACATGATGCATCCTCTCACCTCTGCGCGCAGGTGTGACGTCACTCCGCCGTCACTGCAGCAGTGTGTTGGGTGAATGGAAAGGTCACGCTCTCAGCGGTGCTGAGGGGGTGGAAGGGAAAGAGCCAGTGCTGCTAAAGTGAATCCATCACTGAGAATGTGCTGCGGCAGTGGAAATTACAAATGCATGAGCAGTCCATCTGGTCCGGCACTCGCAGGCTCGTTTGCTTGTGAGAGAACTTGTTTAAATTTAGACTTAAAGGTGATGTAAGGAGGTCGTGTGGAGGAGGGAGAGGTGTGTGTGTCTTTGGCAGTCATCAGAAGGATTTTATTTTTATTTTATTGTATTGTATATCCGTGGTATTGGCACATATGTGTCATGTTGGTGTCTGAAAAATGGCGTTTCTATGGAGACAAGAGCTGCAGCAGAAAAGGAGGGGGTGGGCTTCGCCTGGAAGCATGTTCTGCACCCCTCCCCCCTCTCCGAGCATGAAGAAAACCTTCATCATTTACAGACAAACGTAAAGAAATCATCAGTAACACACATGTTGTATATTTGATTGTTATTTTAATATATTTAATCGGACTTTGGAGCAGATTATCTGTCCGCGCGCCCACCTTGCCTCGCTCTCCTCAGCACCCCTCATCACGCTGCACCCACGTTCCCCTCACACCACCAGATTACAAACTCTCAGAAGTAGGTCATTAAAGACAACGCATGGTGTCCTTGTGGGTTGTAAAAATAAAAAGAATGGACACACATGACAACATCACGTCCAGATTATTATATATTACAGTTAGATTAATCATTCATGATGTCCCTAAATAATCATGTTTACGATTCGCAATTATTATATTTTTATTAAACTGTAGCACAAAAACCCTCAGTGAAAAACTGATGAGAGGAGAAAAGAGAAATAATGCAGCCATTTAAGTCAATAATATTCCTAATTATTAACCCATGTTCACTATGAAAAACATATAGAAGTGACAAGAAACCTTTTCATTGTGATTAACTGTCAAACTGTTTTTGAACTATAACTGTTCCATTTTCAGAGGGAGAGGATTATTTTCTGTTTGATGATGATTAATATTTCAAAATCCAATCATCTATCGCACAGAGGAAACTAGGACAGGACTTTGTGATCTCGGGGTTAAATCCTTGGATTACAAAACGAGAAAAAAAGGTTTCAGAGAAAAAGGACCAAGGCTGTCCCAGTGCATGTATTATTATTATTATTATTATTATTATTATTATTATTATTATTATTATTATTAGAGGGTAAGGAGCAAAATAAATTCTGACAAATTAAGTGATACATTTGATTATTCATGTAATATTTACATTTATAATCATTTTATTATTACTGCTATTTATTTTTCGATTATAAGAATCATCATTATTAAATGTAACATATTTTTCTACTCGTTCTCCTTTTTATATTTATGTATTATTCAGGTAATAACTACGAATAAAACACTTAATTTAATTTCATCAATTTTCTTCTGTTTAATCCCGAATGAAGTTTTTGGAATGTGGGAGGAAACCAGAGTGCTCACAGGGAGAGGAATAAACACTTTAGAGAAGGAGAGCAGGAGGAACATTTCTTTCTTACACTTATATTTACCCGTCGGTCGTATACTCTCTATATAATGCAACATTTTATTTTTTATTAATCATGAGTAACCAAAAACAAACGAGAATAAAAACATAAATATATCCTTTTATATATTTTCAAATTATGTTGTATGCAACACTTTAAGGGAGATGCAAGGGAGACCGCTGCAGTATTCAATAAATAAAATTATATGTATAAAAGTATAAATAATTAGTAGTAATGCGACATTAAATAGAGAGTACTTAGATATAGACACTTTAATATTATTTTCTCTTGAGCCATATTAAGTGTCTGGAAATGTGTTAGTTTGTTTGTTATGCTCCCCTGTGGGCACTGTGGGTTTTTTGCTCTATATGGCAGGCAATCATTTAATTTGTAACTTGATTTTCTTGAACTCCTGTTGTGTTATCAGTTTTATCTTGACCTTTAAAGTATATACTTTATTGAATATTGTTTTGATTGTTTAAGCGCTTTGTGACCCTGGTCTGGAAAAGTGCTATACAAATAAAAATTACTTACTTACTTACTTAATATATACATATATAATCTCTTCCCCTGCTTCAAAATATAACGAATAGGATTTTTTAATACTCATAAATGTAATAAAATATAAACCCATGATGAAAATAATAACGATACATTCATATTCATCCATTGGGACATCCTTGTTGTTTTTTTAAGATAATATTTATTTAATATTGAGAACTGAAATATGTATGTCCTTGCTGTGCACATACGGTAAAAAAGAAATAATAATCATGGTGAGCTGTTTGTGTCTTAAATCATTGTTGAGTGAAAACTACCATTAGCTGCTGTCAATGCTTGTAAATCTGCGGGATTTAAAAGGTTTTCCACCCTTTCACTATTTCTGCAATTCCTCCCTCTGTCCACCGGGTGTCGCACTGTCTCCACCACAGGCAGCGATGGTCTCTGATAGAACTTGACCACTCCTGGTTCTTCCCTTTGTGTTAATGTGGAAGGGAAAAGAAGAAAAGGAGACGACGGTCTATATTCTTCACTGTGCCTGGAGCATCTGTGGATATTATATTTGCTCATGTTTCAACAATATGGCTCGTCAATTGATTTTTTTCTGGATATATGTTTGGGAAAGCTTCTTTGTTGAGGGGCAGCTGCATTATTCCATCCCAGAGGAGTCAAAGACAGGGACTGTCGTTGGAAATATTGCCAAAGATCTCAATCTGAGGCTTCAGGATTTGGAGTCCCGTCAGTTTCAGGTGATATCTGGAGCAAAGAGAAAGTATTTTGAGGTGAATCTGCAGACTGGCGTACTGTTTGTCAACGAGAGGATCGACAGAGAGCAGCTCTGTGCAGGCGAGTCAGTGTGCTCTCTGAGCGTCGAGGCAGTGATGAACGACCCTCTTAAGCTTCATCGCATTGACGTGGATGTTTTAGATGTCAATGATAACCACCCGTCGTTCTCCACTCAAATCCAGAATCTCTATATCGCGGAGAACACTCTACCTGGAGTTAAATTCGCCTTGTCTGAAGCCAGTGATGCCGATGTCGGCAAAAATGGAGTCAATGGTTATAAACTCAGCAAAAATGATCATTTTTCTCTGGACGTGCAGCGGACCGGTGACAGCGTGTCCGTGGAACTGGTGCTGAAGAAAGCTTTAGACAGAGAGGAGCAGGAGGTGATGAAGATGGTCTTAACAGCTGAGGATGGAGGAAGTCCTGCTAAATCAGGAACTTCTCAACTTCACGTCCACATTCTGGACACAAACGACAATATTCCGGTGTTTAGTAAATCCTTATACAAGACTAAGATAGAGGAGAATTCTCCTCTGGGTACAAGTGTGATCTCAGTCAACGCCACAGACGCAGATGAGGGTCTGAACGGTGAGATAGTGTACTCGTTGAGAAGCAAAGATCAATCTCAGGTGCTTGATGTCTTTGAAATCGACAGTCGGACCGGCGTGATTCGAGTCAAAGGAGCGATAGACTTCGAGGATAGGAAGAGTTTTGAGGTGAGAGTGGAAGCGAGCGATAAGGGACAGCCTCCCATGTCTGCTCACGGTAAAGTGTTGGTCGAAGTGATTGATCAGAACGACAATGCACCGATTATTACCATCACTTCCATGCATGACAAGGTGCCGGAGGACGCAGCCAGAGGAACTCTTGTGGCGCTGGTGTCAGTCGTGGACAAGGATGGAGGAGAAAACGGTGATGTTGAGGTGAAGATACAAAGTAAGGGACCCTTTAAACTCGAACCAAATTATAGGAATTATTACTCTTTGATGGTTGATGAAGGTTTGGATAGAGAAGCTGCTTCTGTGTATATTATTTCTCTAGTGGCGTCAGATAAGGGAACCTATCGACTGTCTAGCAGCAGCACACTGACCGTCCTCGTGTCTGATGTTAACGATAATAAACCGAGGTTTAAAAACTCTGTTATGAACATATATGTGGTGGAAAACAAACCGGCAGGATCCAGAATAGAGCGGATAGCAGCGGAGGATTTTGACGAAGGCGACAACGGCAGAGTGAGATATTCGTTGGTTGAGATGAAAAGACAAATACAGTTCTCTCAGATGGTTAATGTCAACTCAGAGTCAGGAGACATCGTCAGTCTGCAGTCGTTTGACTTTGAGAAGTTGAAAACCTTTCAGTTCAGAGTTCAGGCCACAGACTCTGGTGTTCCTCCTCTCAGCAGCAACGTGACTGTGAATGTTTTTATCCTGGATGAGAATGACAACAGTCCAGACATTCTGGTTCCCTATTCTGAGCTGGGTTCAGTCAACAGTGAGAACATTCCTTATTCTGCTGAAGCAGGATACTTTGTGGCAAAGATCAGGGCTGTAGACGCAGACTCTGGATACAACGCTCTGCTGTCTTATCACCTGTCTGAGCCCAAAGGAAACCTGTTCAGGATGGGAACCAGTAGCGGGGAGATCCGGACCAAGAGGAGAATGAGCGACAACGACCTGAAGACTCATCCCTTGGTGGTGCTGGTTTCTGATAATGGAGAACCTTCCCTCACAGCTACTGTGTCTATTGATGTGGTGGTGGTTGAAAGCTCAGCTGACATCCAGACTCAGTTCAGACATGTGACCATGAAGGAGGAGAACTTCTCTGACTTGAACTTGTACCTGCTGATCGCCATCGTGGCGGTGTCGTCCATCTTCCTGCTGAGTCTGGTGACCTTGATAGCGGTCAAATGTCACAGGACAGACAGTGATTTCAGCAGGTACAGCCCCACGATGATCACCACCCACCCTGACGGGAGCTGGTCTTACTCCAAATCTACTCAGCAGTACGACGTGTGTTTCAGCTCAGACACACTCAAGAGTGACGTGGTGGTTTTCCCCGCCCCGTATCCGCCTGTAGACGCAGAACTGATCAGTATTAACGGAGGAGAAACTTTTACCGGAACTCAGACTTTACCTATCAATTCTAAGGTAAGACAAAATAATTGTCGTTCATCACATTTTAATTTGTAAAAACGTTTAAATATATATATTTTTTAAAGACAGCTGTTGATTTTTGAATTTCCTATGATTGTGAAAAATGTTCTCCTCAACTGCTTTTGAGGTTGATGGTGTTAGTCTCTTAACTTTTTTGTTTTTTCATACACTAAAAAAATGATATTTTGTTATATTTGTCATGTAAAAATGTTGAACATTTTATCTTTGTTAAAAAAAGCTAAACTTTAAATTAAGAATATTCACAGAAATAGTTATTATTTGCCAATACATTTGTTAATATTTAAACAATGATTTTATGAGTTTATGGAGAACAAAACATATTTTATACATATATATATATATATAATTATATATTATATAATGCATGTGTATTTTTAGGAAATGATTACAAAACTTTAAAGAGCATTTCTCATAAACACTGCGAGGTAATTTTTCATAAAACAATAAAAAAATATATATGTTCTTTCCTTCGGAATATCTTCAAGAGATGTACTTCACAGGTGAAAATGATGAATTTGAACACAGTTTTTCTAATCAGAATAAGAGATTGCAGTTCTCATAAGTGACCAACAGAGGGCGTTCCAAGCCTTCACATAAGTCATAACTTTTCTGTAGCTTCTGGACTCCTCCCTGAGTTACAGAACCATGATGATTCTCAGGCGATTGAAACAAAGAAGCTTAGGTGGAGAAAGAGACGCAGCGATCATCTTCAGCTGCTTGTGTCTATTTTTTTTCCTGATATTTGGATCTGTTTACTTCACGGTTCAGCCTTTAAACGACCAGATCCGTCTGCATGCTTCGCCCGGATGTGTGGAACGATGCATCCACCGAGGAGATGGAGCTGCGTGTGGATCTATTTCTTGTTCTTTCTGCTTGATCGTTGCTGGGACTCGGCGTCTGCGCAGCTCTCCTACTCCGTCGCGGAGGAGGTGAATGTGGGGACCGCTGTCGGTAATATCGCCAAAGATTTGAACCTGAACGTCCAGGATTTGGAGACTCGCATGTTTCAGATCGTCTCAGGGTCAAAGAGGAAATATTTGGAGGTGGATTTAAAGACTGGTGTCCTGTACGTGAACGAGAGAATCGATCGAGAAGATCTTTGTGGCGACGAGGCCAAATGTTCCCTCAGTGTAGAAGCAGTTATTAATAATCCTCTGAAGTTGTATCGAGTTGAAGTCACGATTTTAGATGTTAATGATAATTATCCAGTATTTGAAAGCAACTCAATCGTATTGAATATTAGTGAGATTACAGCAAGAGGAGCTAAATTTCCACTTCACCCAGCACATGATGCAGACGTCGGTAAAAATAGCATAAATGCGTACAAGCTGAGTCAAAATGACTTCTTTTCACTGAATACATTGACAGGAGAGCATTTGACAGCTGAATTGTTGCTGCATACTTCTTTAGACCGTGAAAGAAAATCGCATATAAAACTGACCTTATCAGCCATAGATGGTGGAACACCGGCTAAAACCGGTAATATGAACATATTCATTAATGTCATGGATATTAATGATAACGCGCCTCAGTTCAGTCAGAGTCTATATAAAGCTTCTGTTTATGAAAATGTGAAACTAGGGACATCAATTGTTGCTATAAATGCAACAGATTCAGACGCTGGACTAAACGGAGAGGTCATATATTCGTTCAGTGCTGGTGGGCGAGGAAAGGGTTATGATATGTTTATTATAGACGGAAAAACAGGAATTGTAACCAATAAAAAAAATATTGATTTTGAAGAGTACAATGCATTTGAAATACGAGTTGAAGCCAGAGATGGTGCTGCGTCTCCGCTAACATCTCATGCAAAGTTATTAATTGAAGTGTTGGACGTAAACGATAATGCTCCTGAAATCACAGTCACGTCATTGTTGACTACAGTGGCAGAAGACTCAGAGCTTGGCACAGCGATTGCTCTGGTGTCAGTCTCTGACAAAGACGGAGAAAAGAACGGTGAGGTGCAGACTCGCATCTCCAATAAAGCTCCTTTTAAATTAGACTTGAACTACAAGAACTACTATTCGCTGGTGGTGGACGGTCCGCTGGACAGAGAGACGGATCTTCACTACAACATCAGCATCACAGCCACCGATGAAGGCAATCCACCTCTCTCTAGCACCAGAGTCATTCAAGTCTCAGTGTCAGACGTGAATGACAACAAACCTGTCTTCACAGAGCGTTCTATCAACGTCTATGTGAGAGAGAACAGTCCAGTAGGAGCAGTGATCAAAGCTGTGACGGCGACCGACCAGGACGTCAGTCAAAATGCTCGGTTGACTTACTCACTGTTGCACAAGAGCAGCGACGTGGTACCACTTTCAGCACTGGTCAACATCAACTCAGACTCAGGAGACATCATCAGTCTGCAGTCGTTTGACTTTGAGAAGTTGAAAACCTTTCAGTTCAAAGTTCAGGCCACAGACTCTGGTGTTCCTCCTCTCAGCAGCAACGTGACTGTGAATGTTTTTATCCTGGATGAGAACGACAACAGTCCAGACATTCTGGCTCCCTATTCTGAGCTGGGTTCAGTCAACAGTGAGAACATTCCTTATTCTGCTGAAGCAGGATACTTTGTGGCAAAGATCAGGGCTGTAGACGCAGACTCTGGATACAACGCTCTGCTGTCTTATCACCTGTCTGAGCCCAAAGGAAACCTGTTCAGGATGGGAACCAGTAGCGGGGAGATCCGGACCAAGAGGAGAATGAGCGACAACGACCTGAAGACTCATCCCTTGGTGGTGCTGGTTTCTGATAATGGAGAACCTTCCCTGACAGCTACTGTGTCTATTGATGTGGTGGTGGTTGAAAGCTCAGCTGACATCCAGACTCAGTTCAGACATGTGACCATGAAGGAGGAGAACTTCTCTGACTTGAACTTGTACCTGCTGATCGCCATCGTGGCGGTGTCGTCCATCTTCCTGCTGAGTCTGGTGACTTTGATAGCGGTCAAATGTCACAAGACAGACAGTGATTTCAGCAGGTACAGCCCCCCGATGATCACCACCCACCCTGACGGGAGCTGGTCTTACTCCAAATCTACTCAGCAGTACGACGTGTGTTTCAGCTCAGACACACTCAAGAGTGACGTGGTGGTTTTCCCCGCCCCGTATCCTCCTGTAGACGCAGAACTGATCAGTATTAACGGAGGAGACACTTTTACCAGGACTCAGACTTTACCTACCAAAGACAAGGTAAGATAGCTACACTGATAAAATGTCATAGCCACATGATTGGTTTTTTTTTCTGCTGCATGAACAAGCTATTGTTTTTGTTTTTTATGTAGGTGCCTTCCCTCTGTAGCTCTTCAGTTTGTTTTGAATTTTAGTCTTACAGTTGTTTGTTTAATGCTTGATAGCAACATTTGCGTATTTAGTTGAACATCAGCAGGAGAATTGTTGTCCAGAATATCATTGACGGTGGATTTTTAAGGCATAGTTGAAAGTGCAGTTGTATCGAGGTGATAATATAGGTATAAATTTGCATTTAACATACTTTATTCTTTTACTCATCGCATACATAATAATGTTAATATTAATGTTATAATTAGTATTGTTCTCATTATTATTGATATTAATTTCATTGCCGGAGTTACTTTCATTAACTTTTACTCTTTTTTATTATTATTTTTTTAAAGCTTTTCTTTAAATGTGTCTGGAAACTAAAAAAGACTAATCAAAATAACAATTTATTTTATTTTATTTTTAACTATACATTTCCCACACGTTTTAATCAGGCATATGAATTATACAACAATAAATATTACTATAAGTAGTTCGATATATCACAAACATTACATTAAATTGTCTTGATAAATAATGTTATAATGCATTGTTAACATTTAACTTGTGCCCTGAGCCAATTTATTTGATGACTTTCCCTTATTTAAAAAAAACAACCTTTTTTTAAATTTTCGCAACAAACAATTTTGTGGTTTTAACTTTTTTTTTACCCGTTTTCATTATAAATTGGGTATTTTTCACTAGGGAATTATTTTAGATTTGGCCCTATATGTCCTTCCCAAAACTGTACACTAGATGACGCAGGAGACCGCGCAAAGAAAGGACATTGACTATACCGGAGACAATCTCTTCTTCACAAAGAAAACGTCATGAGCTGGTTTAGTTGTTGTGAGAGTCGAGAGAGGAGCCAGCTGGATACACGATGAGGAATTTCTGCTCTTACTGACAACCAGAATCACACCATCGTGGTTCTGTATCGTTGCTTCCTGTGAGCGTGATGGCTGTTCGTGAACATTTGGATCATATACGTGCTTTGGTTTTTGCTCTGCTTTGTCTGAGCGACTGGACCGAGGCTCAGATTTCTTACTCGATCTCAGAGGAGGCGGACAAAGGGGCGATAGTCGGAAACATCGCCAAGGATTTAAATCTAAACGAGAAGCGGATACATTCTTCAGGTCTTCAGATTACGTCCGGGTATGAGAGACGGTATTTTGACTTGGATCTGGATTCTGGGGTTTTACTGGTGAACGAGAGGATCGACCGGGAGGAGATATGTCGGAACAAAGCGAGGTGTTCTTTGGATTTAGAGGCGGTTTTAAGTAATCCTCGCAGTCTGCATCGAATAGAGGTTCTAATTAATGATATCAATGATAATGCACCCGTGTTTATGGAGAAAATAGTAACACTTGATATATTTGAATCGTCATATATCGGGGAGCGGCACCCGCTGCCTTCAGCGCATGACGCAGACGAGGGACCAAATGCAGTGAAGACTTATAAACTAAATCAAAACGATTATTTCTCGTTGGATTTACAGAGCATCGGCGATGATAGTGTTTCTGCTGAATTGGTGCTTCAAAAAGCATTAGATCGAGAGAAACAGTCTTTCATCGATCTCACGCTCACAGCAATAGATGGTGGCAAACCTCCAAAATCCGGGTCTTTACAGATCCGAGTGAATATCCTGGATGCAAATGATAACTCGCCCGTGTTCAGTAAATCACTTTACAAAGTCCAGGTTGTTGAAAATTCAAATATTGGCTCTCATTTGTTAACACTTGAAGCATCTGATATAGATGACGGCGTCAATGGTGAAGTAGTGTTTTCGTTCACAGATAGGGGGCGTCTGAACACTGAGGAGAAATTTGCCCTGAATGAAAAAACCGGGGAGATTACAGTTAAAGATAATATTGATTATGAGGAAAGTAAAGCATTTGAGATTCGAGTTCAAGCCCGGGACAAAGGTACTCCACCGCGTAGTGCCCACAGCAAAGTGTTGCTGGAGGTAATAGATGTCAATGACAACTCTCCAGAGATCACAGTGTCATCACTTATGAGTCCTGTCCGAGAGGATGCTGAGCTTGGCACAGCTGTCGCCATGGTGACCGTTAAAGATAAGGATGGCGGTAAAAATGGCCAGACGAACTGTAAAATGATCGGCTCTGGACCATTCATTGTTAAATCAAACTATAAGAATTTTTACTCATTAGTAGTGGACGGACGGCTTGATAGAGAAAATGTTTCTCAGTACAATGTGTCAGTCATAGCGATGGATGAAGGATCACCATCTTTAACAAGCACAAGCATCATCAATATTCAGGTGTCTGATGTTAATGATAATCCTCCACGCTTTGCAGAAGATGTTATCAATGTTTATATTAAGGAAAACAAGCAACCTGGCACGTTAATGAAACGATTAATGACAACTGACGCAGACGTCGACGAAAATGCTAAAGCTAACTTTCGACTTGTCAAATCACCTGAGATGCATGATCAAATACAATCAATGATTAACATCAACTCAGACTCAGGAGACATCGTCAGTCTGCAGTCGTTTGACTTTGAGAAGTTGAAAACCTTTCATTTCAAAGTTCAGGCCACAGACTCTGGTGTTCCTCCTCTCAGCAGCAACGTGACTGTGAATGTTTTTATCCTGGATGAGAACGACAACAGTCCAGACATTCTGGCTCCCTATTCTGAGCTGGGTTCAGTCAACAGTGAGAACATTCCTTATTCTGCTGAAGCAGGATACTTTGTGGCAAAGATCAGGGCTGTAGACGCAGACTCTGGATACAACGCTCTGCTGTCTTATCACCTGTCTGAGCCCAAAGGAAACCTGTTCAGGATGGGAACCAGTAGCGGGGAGATCCGGACCAAGAGGAGAATGAGCGACAACGACCTGAAGACTCATCCCTTGGTGGTGCTGGTTTCTGATAATGGAGAACCTTCCCTGACAGCTACTGTGTCTATTGATGTGGTGGTGGTTGAAAGCTCAGCTGACATCCAGACTCAGTTCAGACATGTGACCATGAAGGAGGAGAACTTCTCTGACTTGAACTTGTACCTGCTGATCGCCATCGTGGCGGTGTCGTCCATCTTCCTGCTGAGTCTGGTGACTTTGATAGCGGTCAAATGTCACAAGACAGACAGTGATTTCAGCAGGTACAGCCCCCCGATGATCACCACCCACCCTGACGGGAGCTGGTCTTACTCCAAATCTACTCAGCAGTACGACGTGTGTTTCAGCTCAGACACACTCAAGAGTGACGTGGTGGTTTTCCCCGCCCCGTATCCTCCTGTAGACGCAGAACTGATCAGTATTAACGAAGGAGAAACTTTTACCAGGACTCAGACTTTACCAAACAAAGACAAGGTAAGATTAAAATATAATAAATTACTAATATTTAAAATGCTGTGTCTTCCCTTGAATTGTTTACAGACGTGGAGCTGTCAGTGGTACTTTTATTTCACTCAAAGTATAGTTATGAAAATTAGTTGCTCTGGATTGCCTATAGTTCTTAATTGCACTCCTTGGTGTTTGTATTTTTATCTGGCGCATGCGTTCAAGTAATAATTAAAAAAAACAACAATATTTCTACAAGATGATATTCCTTCTAGATTGTTTTGTCAGTTCAGCTTTATTGTGCAAAATGTTTTGAACATTTTAAATGTTCACCATATGAACAAACTTCATGGATAAATGAGGTTCTATACATTCTATACAATATGTCTTTGTTCAAAATGGTCCATTTTCCTTTTCTTTCGCAATTGTCGTACTTATAATTTCTGAATGATGCCAAAAAATTGAGTAAAAACGTCAAACATACTGTATGTCGAGCCGTACATTTTGAAACAAAGTCTGGCGCAGTGGGAGCTATCCATGGTGCTGATTAGTTGCCAACTACCACATCCGTTTTTTTGCATTGTATACATTTGTATAAATTGTACTTTAAACGGATTTTCAGAATAGATCCTAGTTTATGTAACAGTGCTACTAGCAACAAAAATAATACATCACAGTAATAATGATAATATATAGAACTAATAATTATTATAAGAAGCATTATAATATAAAAAGGGGTTGAAGTAAAGCTTTATTAAAGTAAGTAAAACTATATTAACATTTAACAAACGCAATATTTATATGTTGTTTTATGAAATCTCACAAGGGGACGCTGTGGACCGTAGACTGGCTGAAGGCATGTTAATCTGTAGTCCTGCCCCTTCACGATTCTTTGAGCGGTGATTGGCTGGTTGTTTCAGGGGTTTGGCTTCATTGTGAGAAGAGCTGAGAGTGTCGCTGCTGAAGATCGTGTTAAGGGAGGATTTTTTTGTGCAAAGATGGAGATAAATGTCTGAGAGGATTCGCCTATTTATTTTACCACAATGACGGCTCGACTTGTGGAGGGATATATTTGGATTATTTTCCTTCTTCTTCTTTGTCTGGGTGACGGATCTGCTTCACAAATATCATACTCGATCTCTGAGGAGGTGAACAAAGGCACCGTGGTGGGCAACATCGCCAAAGATCTGAACCTAAATATTCACGAGGTGGATTCCAGGGACCTTCGAATTGTTTCCAGTGACAGTAAGAATTACTTTGACGTGGATCGACGCTCAGGGAGTCTGATTGTTAACGAGAGAATAGACAGAGAGGCTCTTTGTCCGAACACGGCAGAATGTTCCGTGAGAATACAGGCGGTCATGAGTGACCCGATGAATGTTCACCGGATTGAAGTGAAGATTTTAGATATTAATGATAATCCGCCAGAGTTTGTGGAGAAATCTCATTCGATAGAGATATTCGAGTCCCGGACTCCAGGTGAGAGATATTTTCTCCCCATAGCAGTTGACGCAGATTCAGGGAGTAACTCGGTAAAAACATACAAGCTGAGCCAGAATGAATATTTCTCTCTGGACGTGCAGAGTGGAGGAGAACACGGAGTCTCCGCCGAGTTAGTGTTGCAGAAGGCATTAGATCGAGAGAAACGGCCTGTTATAGACTTGATCCTCACAGCTGCTGACGGAGGAAAGCCTGTCAAAACAGGAACGTTAAATGTTAACGTCATTGTTACGGATGTAAACGATAATACTCCCGTTTTTAGTAAATCACTTTATAAAGTGCAGGTAAATGAAAAAGCTGCGCGTGGCCACGAAATAATACAATTAAATGCAACAGATTTAGACGAAGGTATGAACGGTAAGATAGTTTATTCGTTCATCAAAAGAGGGAAAATTGACCCGTCAGATGTT
This sequence comes from Callionymus lyra, assembly GCF_982586985.1. Taxonomy (NCBI): domain Eukaryota; kingdom Metazoa; phylum Chordata; class Actinopteri; order Syngnathiformes; family Callionymidae; genus Callionymus; species Callionymus lyra. The sequence goes on along the minus strand of NC_141826.1, from coordinate 24,610,683 downwards.
TTTGATTTAAACACAAATACAGGAGAAATTAAACTAAAATACACTTTAGACTATGAAAAGACACCTGCATATGAAATCAGAGTTCAAGCGATGGATCAGGGTCATGACCAACTAAGTACCAATACTAAATTATTAATAGAAGTACTTGATGAGAACGATAATGCTCCTGAAATATCAGTGACGTCACTCATGACTCCGGTGAGAGAAGACGCAGAGCTGGGAACAATAGTAGCTTTGGTCACCGTGAGTGACAAAGATGGAGGCAGCAATGGTGTAACCAGTTGTAAAGTAGTTGGATCTCTTCCCTTTAAGCTCAAATTGAACTATAAAAATGATTATTCATTAGTAGTTGATGGACCTCTAGACAGAGAACACACCTCTGTCTATGACGTCACTATCAAAGCTACAGATGAAGGAAGTCCTCCTCTGTCCAGTAACAGGATCATCACTGTCCATGTTTCTGATGTCAATGATAATGCACCTGGATTCATGGAGCCTGTAATTAATGTGTACTTGAAAGAAAATAGTCCACAAGGGTCCAAGATATGTCAAATCAATGCCTCTGATCCAGATTTAGATGTGAACTCCAAACTGACTTATTCATTGATAGACAGTCATCCTCGAAATTTTCCGGTCTTGTCAGCTTTGACCATCAACTCAGACTCAGGAGACATCGTCAGTCTGCAGTCGTTTGACTTTGAGAAGTTGAAAACCTTTCAGTTCAGAGTTCAGGCCACAGACTCTGGTGTTCCTCCTCTCAGCAGCAACGTGACTGTGAATGTTTTTATCCTGGATGAGAACGACAACAGTCCAGACATTCTGGCTCCCTATTCTGAGCTGGGTTCAGTCAACAGTGAGAACATTCCTTATTCTGCTGAAGCAGGATACTTTGTGGCAAAGATCAGGGCTGTAGACGCAGACTCTGGATACAACGCTCTGCTGTCTTATCACCTGTCTGAGCCCAAAGGAAACAACTTGTTCAGGATGGGAACCAGTAGCGGGGAGATCCGGACCAAGAGGAGAATGAGCGACAATGACCTGAAGACTCATCCCTTGGTGGTGCTGGTTTCCGATAATGGAGAAACTTCCCTGACAGCTACTGTGTCTATTGATGTGGTGGTGGTTGAAAGCCCAGCTGACATCCAGACTCAGTTCAGACATGTGACCATGAAGGAGGAGAACTTCTCTGACTTGAACTTGTACCTGCTGATCGCCATCGTGGCGGTGTCGTCCATCTTCCTGCTGAGTCTGGTGACCTTGATAGCGATCAAATGTCACAAGACAGACAGTGATTTCAGCAGGTACAGCCCCCCGATGATCACCACCCACCCTGACGGGAGCTGGTCTTACTCCAAATCTACTCAGCAGTACGACGTGTGTTTCAGCTCAGACACACTCAAGAGTGACGTGGTGGTTTTCCCCGCCCCGTATCCTCCTGTAGACGCAGAACTGATCAGTATTAACGGAGGAGACACTTTTACCAGAACTCAGACTTTACCTACCAAAGAGAAGGTAAGAAGTACATTTTTAATCATTCTCGATTTTATCTCAGATAAGAGTTCTTGCTCTTTCCTTTGTAAAATATTGTTAAAAAAAACATTAACAACTTTTAATACTTTCACAATTTCGACGGTTTATAACATGGAACTTTGTGTGTTGTTGTTGTATTGTTGGTGGACAGGAAGAAGTATAAAAAGGAAGCCAAAATTGTTCCAAAGTTGGTAATTTCTGGGCTCATTATGGTGCTATCCTTGGTGCTGATTTGAGAACTTTGGAAAATATAACCTTGATACTTAATGTTGTGTTTTATGTTTCTATTCAAACGATTAGAATTGATGGAACTTTAGCTTAAAAATAATTAAAGGTTCAAGTATACGTATTTGTAAAACGAAATAATGCATATACACCTCCTACAACTAATAATATAATTTTTGTTTTAATTTATTCCCAGAAATATGATCATCCAATCTTCATCAAAATTCGATTAATCATTAATTTGATTCTCAATAAATAACATTTCAACTATTTTTCTTTTTTATTTCATGCTGACATCATTATTTGCTCGTATTTGTACGCATTTATAATAACATTGAACCCTTTTCCGGTTCTATTAATTATGTTTTAAGTTAACTCAACTGTTAACCTTCCCTGTAAATCCTAATTTGAATTTGTTTATTTATTGTTGTTTAGAAATTAGCAATTTAGAACAAAATATATTAAAGTAAAAGGTTTATACTAATTATCTCTGTTTTAAATGCAGTTGTCTTTTATTGTCATGCTGTAAAAATTCACAAGTCGGCGCTGTGGACCGTAGACTGGGTGGACACGTTATAATCTTAACTCCTCCCTCAACATTAGTGCTCAAACTGTGATTGGCTGGTTGTTTCAGGGGTTTGGCTTCATTGTGAGAAGAGCTGAGAGTGTCGCTGCTGAAGATCGTGTTCAGGGAGGATTTTATTTGTGCGATGATGGAGATAAATGTCTGAAAAGAATTCAACTGTTTATTTTACCACAATGACGACTCGACGTGTGGAGGAATATATTTGGATTATATTCGTTCTTCTTCTTTGTCTGGGTGACGGATCTGCTTCACAAATATCATACTCGATCTCCGAGGAGGTGAACAAAGGCACCGTGGTGGGCAACATCGCCAAAGATCTGAACCTAAATATTCACGAGGTGGATTCCAGGGATCTTCGAGTTGTTTCCAGTGACAGTAAGAATTATTTCGACGTGGATCGACGCTCAGGGAGTCTGATTGTTAACGAGAGAATAGACAGAGAGGCTCTTTGTCCGAACACGGCAGAATGTTCCGTGAGAATACAGGCGGTCATGAGTGACCCGATGAATGTTCACCGGATTGAAGTGAAGATTCTAGATATCAATGATAACCCGCCTGAATTTATAGAACAGTCTCATTCGATACAAATTTCTGAGTCAGTGTCTCCAGGTGAGAGATATCTTCTCCCCATAGCGGTTGACGGAGATTCAGGGAGTAACTCGGTAAAAACATACAAGCTGAGCCAGAATGAATATTTCTCTCTGGACGTGCAGAATGGAGGAGAACATGGAGTCTCCGCCGATTTAGTGCTTCAAAAGACACTCGATCGAGAGAAACAGCCTGTTATAGACCTGATCCTCACAGCTGCTGACGGAGGAAAACCTATTAAAACAGGAACATCAAATATAAAAATTATCGTTACCGATGTGAACGACAATACTCCAGTGTTTAGTAAATCACTTTACAAAGTGCGTGTAAATGAAGGAGCTGTGCGCGGATCATCGATTATGAAACTAAATGCAACAGATTTAGACGATGGTATGAACGGAAAAATTGTTTATTCTTTTGTTAAAAGAGGAAAAGTTGATCCGTCAATTTTATTTGATTTAAATGCAGAAACAGGAGAAATCACATTAAAAGGTTCTTTAGACTACGAGGAGACACCTGCGTATGAACTCAGAGTTCAAGCGACGGATCAGGGTCAAAGTCCTCGTAGTACACACACTAAACTACTAATAGAAGTTATTGATGAGAACGATAATGCTCCTGAAATATCAGTGACGTCACTCATGACTCCGGTGAGAGAAGACGCAGAGCTGGGAACAATCGTAGCTTTAGTTACCGTGAGTGACAGAGATGGAGGCAGCAATTGTGTAACCAGCTGTAAAGTAGTTGGATCTCTTCCCTTTAAACTCAAATTAAACTATAAAAATGATTATTCATTAGTAGTTGATGGACCTCTAGACAGAGAACACACTTCTGTCTATGACATCACTATTGAAGCTACAGATGAAGGAAGTCCTCCTCTGTCCAGTAACAGGATCATTACTGTCCATGTTTCTGATGTCAATGATAATGCACCTGGATTCATGGAGCCTGTTATTAATGTGTATGTGAAAGAAAATAGTCCACAAGGGTCCAAGATATGTCGAATTAATGCGTCTGATCCAGATTTAGATGTGAACTCCAAACTGACATATTCATTGATAGACAGTCATCCTCGAAATGTTCCAGTTCTGTCAGCTTTGACCATCAACTCAGACTCAGGAGACATCGTCAGTCTGCAGTCGTTTGATTTTGAGAAGTTGAAAACCTTTCATTTCAAAGTTCAGGCCACAGACTCTGGTGTTCCTCCTCTCAGCAGCAACGTGACTGTGAACGTTTTTATCCTGGATGAGAACGACAACAGTCCAGACATTCTGGCTCCCTATTCTGAGCTGGGTTCAGTCAACAGTGAGAACATTCCTTATTCTGCTGAAGCAGGATACTTTGTGGCAAAGATCAGGGCTGTAGACGCAGACTCTGGATACAACGCTCTGCTGTCTTATCACCTGTCTGAGCCCAAAGGAAACCTGTTCAGGATGGGAACCAGTAGCGGGGAGATCCGGACCAAGAGGAGAATGAGCGACAACGACCTGAAGACTCACCCCTTGGTGGTGCTGGTTTCTGATAATGGAGAACCTTCCCTGACAGCTACTGTGTCTATTGATGTGGTGGTGGTTGAAAGCTCAGCTGACATCCAGACTCAGTTCAGACATGTGACCATGAAGGAGGAGAACTTCTCTGACTTGAACTTGTACCTGCTGATCGCCATTGTGGCGGTGTCGTCCATCTTCCTGCTGAGTCTGGTGACTTTGATAGCGGTCAAATGTCACAAGACAGACAGTGATTTCAGCAGGTACAGCCCCCCGATGATCACCACCCACCCTGACGGGAGCTGGTCTTACTCCAAATCTACTCAGCAGTACGACGTGTGTTTCAGCTCAGACACACTCAAGAGTGACGTGGTGGTTTTCCCCGCCCCGTATCCTCCTGTAGACGCAGAACTGATCAGTATTAACGGAGGAGACACTTTTACCAGAACTCAGACTTTACCTACCAAAGATAAGGTAAGAAGTTAACTTTTAATCATTCTAGATTGTATTTCAGATGAGAGTTCTTGCTCTTTCCTTTTTAAAATATTGTTAAAAAAACATTAACAACTTTTAATACTTTCATAATTTCGACGGTTTATAACATGGAACTTTGTGTGTTGTTGTTGTAATGTTGGTGGACAGGAAGAAGTTTAAAAGAGAAGCCAAAATTGTTAGGGTCATTATGGTGCTATCCTTGGTGCTGATTTTTGAACTTTGGAAAATATAACCTTGATACTTAATGTTGTCTTTTTTTTCTATTCAAACGATTAGCATTGATGGAACTTTAGTTTAAAAATAATTAAAGGTTGAGGTTTACGTATTTGTAAAACGAAATAATGCATATACACCTCCTACAACTAATAATATAATTTTTGGTTTAACTTATTCCCATGAAATATGATAACCCAATCTTCATCAAAATTCGATTAATCATTATTTTCCTTCTCAATAAGTAACATTTCAACTATTTTTATTTTGTATTTCCCGTTGTTTTCATTATTTACTGGTATTTCTACGCATTTATAATAACCTTGAACCCTTTTCAGTTTATAATAATTATGTTTTAAGTCCTCAATTGTTAACCTTCCTTGTAAATCCTAATTTGAATTCTTATATTTACTGTTGTTTAGAAATGAGCAATTTAGACGAACTAAATTAAAGAAAAAGGTTTAGAATAATTGTCTTTTTTTTTTTAATGCAGTTGTCTTTTATTGTCATGCTGTAAAAATTCACAAGTCGGCGCTGTGGACCGTAGACTGGGTGGACACGCTATAATCTTAACTCCTCCCTTCACATTTGTGCTTAAACGGTGATTGGCTGGTTGTTTCAGGGGTTTGGCTTCATTGTGAGAAGAGCTGAGAGTGTCGCTGCTGAAGATCGTGTTCAGGGAGGATTTTATTTGTGCGATGATGGAGATAAATGTCTGAAAGGATTCGGCTCTTTATGTTTCCACAATGACGGCTCGACGTGTGGATGAATATATTTGGATTATTTTCGTTCTTCTTCTTTGTCTGGGTGACGGATCTGCTTCACAAATATCATACTCGATCTCTGAGGAGGTGAACAAAGGCACCGTGGTGGGAAACATCGCCAAAGATCTGAACCTAAATATTCACGAGGTGGATTCCAGGGATCTTCGAGTTGTTTCCAGTGACAGTAAGAATTACTTTGACGTGGATCGACGCTCAGGGAGTCTGATTGTTAACGAGAGAATAGACAGAGAGGCTCTTTGTCCGAACACGGCAGAATGCTCCGTGAGAATACAGGCGGTCATGAGTGACCCGATGAATGTTCACCGGATTGAAGTGAAGATTTTAGATATCAATGATAACCCACCAGAATTTATGGAGTCGTCTCATTCTCTACAAATGTCGGAATCAGTGCCCACGGGAGAGAGATACGTACTTCCCATAGCGGTTGACGCTGATTCAGGGAGTAACTCGGTAAAAACATACACGCTGAGCCAGAATGAACATTTCTCTCTGGACGTGCAGAGTGGAGGAGAACACGGAGTCTCCGCCGATTTGGTTCTTCAAAAAACACTCGATCGAGAGAAACAGTCTGTTATAGACCTGATCCTCACAGCTGCTGACGGAGGAAAACCTGTTAAAACAGGGACCTTAAGTATTAAAGTTAATGTTATGGATGTAAATGACAACCCTCCGATATTTAGTAAATCGCTTTATAAAGTGCGTGTCAATGAAGGAGCTGTGCGCGGCCAAATATTAATCAAATTAAACGCAACAGATTTAGATGAAGGGGTAAACAGTAAAATAATGTACTCGTTTATTGTACGGGGTAAAAATGACCTCTCAAGTGTTTTTTATTTAAATGCTGAAACGGGCGAAATATCACTGAAAGGTTCTTTAGACTATGAGGAGACACCTGCGTATGAACTCAGAGTTCAGGCGACAGATCAGGGTCAACCTCCACGAAGTACAAACACTAAACTACTAATAGAAGTACTTGATGAGAACGATAATGCTCCTGAAATATCAGTGACTTCACTCATGACTCCGGTGAATGAAGATGCACAGCTGGGAACAATAGTTGCTTTAGTTACTGTGAGTGACAGAGATGGAGGCAGCAATGGTGTAACCAGCTCTAAAGTAGTTGGAACACTTCCTTTTAAACTCAAATTAAACTATAAAAATGATTATTCATTAGTAGTTGATGGACCTCTAGACAGAGAACACACCTCTGTCTATGACGTCACTATTAAAGCTACAGATGAAGGAAGTCCTCCTCTGTTCAGTAACAGGATCATTACTGTCCATGTTTCTGATGTCAATGATAATGCACCTGGATTCATGGAACCTGTTATTAATGTGTACGTGAAAGAAAATAGTCCACAAGGGTCCAAGATATGTCGAATTAATGCATCTGATCCAGATTTAGATGTGAACTCAAAACTGACTTATTCATTGATAGACAGTCATCCTCGAAATGTTCCAGTCCTGTCAGCTTTGACCATCAATTCGGACTCAGGAGACATCGTCAGTCTGCAGTCGTTTGACTTTGAGAAGTTGAAAACCTTTCAGTTCAAAGTTCAGGCCACAGACTCTGGTGTTCCTCCTCTCAGCAGCAACGTGACTGTGAATGTTTTTATCCTGGATGAGAACGACAACAGTCCAGACATTCTGGCTCCCTATTCTGAGCTGGGTTCAGTCAACAGTGAGAACATTCCTTATTCTGCTGAAGCAGGATACTTTGTGGCAAAGATCAGGGCTGTAGACGCAGACTCTGGATACAACGCTCTGCTGTCTTATCACCTGTCTGAGCCCAAAGGAAACCTGTTCAGGATGGGAACCAGTAGCGGGGAGATCCGGACCAAGAGGAGAATGAGCGACAACGACCTGAAGACTCATCCCTTGGTGGTGCTGGTTTCTGATAATGGAGAACCTTCCCTGACAGCTACTGTGTCTATTGATGTGGTGGTGGTTGAAAGCTCAGCTGACATCCAGACTCAGTTCAGACATGTGACCATGAAGGAGGAGAACTTCTCCGACTTGAACTTGTACCTGCTGATCGCCATCGTGGCGGTGTCGTCCATCTTCCTGCTGAGTCTGGTGACTTTGATAGCGGTCAAATGTCACAAGACAGACAGTGATTTCAGCAGGTACAGCCCCCCGATGATCACCACCCACCCTGACGGGAGCTGGTCTTACTCCAAATCTACTCAGCAGTACGACGTGTGTTTCAGCTCAGACACACTCAAGAGTGACGTGGTGGTTTTCCCCGCCCCGTATCCTCCTGTAGACGCAGAACTGATCAGTATTAATGGAGGAGACACTTTTACGAGGACTCAGACCTTACCTACCAAAGATAAGGTAAGAAGGAAATATTCACGTATTTAGTTTTTAATGTGTAACACAAATTAATAAGAACATGTGGTCATGAATGGTGTTTTTTTTAACTAAGTGTTGAAGAATAAGTAGTTACTTACATTTAAAATGTTTTGCCTTTACTTTAAATCTTTCCAGAAGTAATATGTGTGGAGTTTTTGTGGTGCTATAAATTAATTTAAAGTGCAGTTCCAACAATTAGTTGCTCTGGGTTATCTAATGCTTACGTATATATATATTAATTTTAATCACTTTTGCCACGTGCATTTACTCAATCATAATTTCAAAATTAATATTTCTACTAAATGATTTTCACGCTCTCAGTCTAGCTTTTTTTTGCAAACATTGAAATTAATTGAGATTACTCTGGCATATTCAGTCTGTTATACGGTATGAGTATCTTCAATTCCTGACATAAGACAAAATATTATAGTTGTCTGAGTTACTGTATTTCGTAACATTACTTGGAAATTCCTTTTTTTTTTTTGAAGGAACAAATACTTTTTTATAGACGTTTTTCTTTAAGATGTTTTTTTTTGTTTATTTTTTAATTGTTGTACTTATCCTCTCTTGATGATGCTGACAAAGAGTAAAATAAACAATAAATATCGAGCCTTTAATTTAGAGTAAAAGTAGGTCCCTGGGAGCTATCCATGGTTCTGATTTATTACACTAAGGTCACATCAGTCTGTCAGTTTTGTATATTTAAGTATAAATCGTTTTTTTCATCCAATTATAGTTTGAATGAGGTCCTAGTTTATGTCCTCCTACTTCTACTAATTAATTGACTACAATAACACTTAATAATTATATTATGAAGCATTGTAATGTGGAAACTATTCTGGTTTATTTACGTTTTCACTGCTAACATCGAACTGCTGAATATTGACAGCCGCGAATAGCAAAATGTATGTGTTATTTATATATTCTCACAAGGGGGCGCTGTGGACCGTAAACTGATTAAATGCACGTTAATCTCGACTTCTGCCTCTACACAAATCTTTGAGCGGTGATTGGCTGGTTGTTTCAGGGGTTTGGCTTCATTGTGAGAAGAGCTGAGAGTGTCGCTGCTGAAGATCGTGTTCAGGGAGGATTTTATTTGTGCGATGATGGAGATAAAAGTCTGAAAGGATTCGGCTCTTTATGTTACCACAATGACGGCTCGACGTGTGGAGGAATATATTTGGATTATTTTCGTTCTTCTTCTTTGTCTGGGTGACGGATCTGCTTCACAAATATCATACTCGATCTCCGAGGAGGTGAACAAAGGCACCGTGGTGGGCAACATCGCCAAAGATCTGAACCTAAATATTCACGAGGTGGATTCCAGGGATCTTCGAGTTGTTTCCAGTGACAGTAAGAATTACTTTGACGTGGATCGACGCTCAGGGAGTCTGATTGTTAACGAGAGAATAGACAGAGAGGCTCTTTGTCCGAACACGGCAGAATGCTCCGTGAGAATACAGGCGGTCATGAGTGACCCGATGAATGTTCACCGGATTGAAGTGAAGATTTTAGATATCAATGATAATCCTCCAGAATTTATGGAGAAACTTCATTTTCTGCAAATGTCGGAATCATTGCCGACGGGAGAGAGATATTTTCTCCCTATAGCGGTTGACGCAGATTCAGGGAGTAACTCGGTAAAAACATACAAGTTAAGCGAGAATGAATATTTCTCTCTGGACGTGCAGAGTGGAGGAGAACACGGAGTCTCCGCCGAGTTAGTGTTGCAGAAGGCATTAGACCGAGAGAAAGTGCCTGTTGTAGACTTGATCCTCACAGCTGCTGACGGAGGAAAACCTGTTAAAACAGGAGCGTTAAATATAAACGTCATTGTTACGGATGTTAATGATAATACTCCCGTTTTTAGTAAATCACTTTATAAAGTGCGTGTTAATGAAGGAGCTGTTCGAGGATCCGCTATAATTAAGCTAAATGCAACAGATTTAGACGAGGGTATGAATGGTAAAATAATGTATACTTTTCTTAAAAGAGGTAAAGTTGACCCCTCAACAATATTTAATTTAAATTCAGAAACAGGAGAAATCACATTAAAAGGTTCTTTAGACTACGAGGAGACACCTGCATATGAACTCAGAGTTCAAGCGACGGATCAGGGTCAGAGTCCTCGCAGTACACAGGCTAAACTACTAATAGAAGTTCTTGATGAGAACGATAATGCTCCTGAAATATCAGTGACGTCACTCATGACTCCGGTGAGAGAAGACGCAGAGCTGGGAACAATCGTTGCTTTAGTTACCGTGAGTGACAAAGATGGAGGCAGCAATGGTGTAACCAGCTGTAAAGTAGTTGGAACACTTCCTTTTAAACTTAAATCAAACTATAAAAATGATTATTCGTTAGTAGTTGATGGACCTCTAGACAGAGAACACACCTCTGTCTATGATGTCACTATCAAAGCTACAGATGAAGGAAGTCCTCCTCTGTCCAGTAACAAGATCATTACTGTCCATGTTTCTGATGTCAATGATAATGCACCTGGATTCATGGAGCCTGTTATTAATGTGTACGTGAAAGAAAATAGTCCACAAGGGTCCAAGATATGTCGAATGAATGCGTCTGATCCAGATTTAGATGTTAACTCCAAACTGACATATTCATTGATAGACAGTCATCCTCGTAATATTCCAGTCCTGTCAGCTTTGACCATCAACTCAGACTCAGGAGACATCGTCAGTCTGCAGTCGTTTGACTTTGAGAAGTTGAAAACCTTTCAGTTCAAAGTTCAGGCCACAGACTCTGGTGTTCCTCCTCTCAGCAGCAACGTGACTGTGAATGTTTTTATCCTGGATGAGAACGACAACAGTCCAGACATTCTGGCTCCCTATTCTGAGCTGGGTTCAGTCAACAGTGAGAACATTCCTTATTCTGCTGAAGCAGGATACTTTGTGGCAAAGATCAGGGCTGTAGACGCAGACTCTGGATACAACGCTCTGCTGTCTTATCACCTGTCTGAGCCCAAAGGAAACCTGTTCAGGATGGGAACCAGTAGCGGGGAGATCCGGACCAAGAGGAGAATGAGCGACAACGACCTGAAGACTCATCCCTTGGTGGTGCTGGTTTCTGATAATGGAGAACCTTCCCTGACAGCTACTGTGTCTATTGATGTGGTGGTGGTTGAAAGCTCAGCTGACATCCAGACTCAGTTCAGACATGTGACCATGAAGGAGGAGAACTTCTCTGACTTGAACTTGTACCTGCTGATCGCCATCGTGGCGGTTTCCTCCATCTTCCTGCTGAGTCTGGTGACTTTGATAGCGGTCAAATGTCACAAGACAGACAGTGATTTCAGCAGGTACAGCCCCCCGATGATCACCACCCACCCTGACGGGAGCTGGTCTTACTCCAAATCTACTCAGCAGTACGACGTGTGTTTCAGCTCAGACACACTCAAGAGTGACGTGGTGGTTTTCCCCGCCCCGTATCCTCCTGTAGACGCAGAACTGATCAGTATTAACGGAGGAGACACTTTTACCAGGACTCAGACATTACCTACCAAAGATAAGGTAAGAAGTTCTAGATTGTATTTCAGATCTTCTGCTCGTTTCCCTGTATTTTTTGTATTAAGTGTAAAAACGTTGAATATATTTACAATGTCAACAGTTCGCAATATTATCTTTTGTATTTTCTGTTCGTTGGTGGACATGAAGAAATATCATTACAAACACTAATTTTTATGGTAATTTCTGGGGTCTTCGTGGTGCTATCCTTATTGAAGAAGGAACCAGAGGTTGTCGACTGGAAATGAGTGAACCCAGACCAGGTCAACGGGATGATGGATTTTATTAACTATGGGTCGAAGCCCAGCAGATAATTCACAAGCAATCCGTACAAGCTTAGAATCCAGAAATCCTCAAAGTCTTACAGAACTCACATTGACTTTATACAGTGCACAGTGGGGTCCGCCTTCCGGACCTCTTTGTTATGACGAGTGTCTGGACACTCGGCCAAGACGATTTCACAAGATGTTTCCCAATCTCGTTATATAAGATTTTTGTCTTTCAGTGTGTGTGTGTGTGTTTCTGGTTTCTCCAGTAGCTGGAAAAGTCATTAGGATGATGTCAGTGATCTTGGACCAATAACCCTTTACGCCACAACATCCTTGGTGCTGATTTTAGAATTTTGACTGGAAAATATTCCCTTGTTTCTTGATGTTTTGTCTTATTTTTCTATTCAAAGATTACATTTGAGAGTGCATCATATTAAACATATTAAAACGTTCTATTGTAAGGCTTTGTGAATTAAAATAATGCAAATACGCCTCATCCAACAAATGATAACTTTTTTGTTTAATTGATTCACGATAAATATGATCATTAAACCCTTCAACAGAATCCGATTAATGATTAGGTTGCTTCTAAATTTCTCATTACATAACATTTCAATTAAACGTTTATATTTGTAATTTCTCTTTTCAGCTGACAACATTATTTGCTGGTATTATCACACATTTTTAGTAACCTTGAACCTTTTATACGTTTCTAATAAATGATCTTTTAATTACCACTCTGTTAACAATCAAAGTTAATCTTACTTTGCATTTATATCTTTACTTTTGTTAAGAAATGAGCCATTCCGAAAAAACAAAATTAAGGAAAACAACGTAATAATTATTCTTACTGGTTCCTTTTTTAAATCAAATTCTCTTTTATTGTCATGCTGTACAATTTCACAAGTCGGCGCTGTGGACCGTAGGCTGGGTGGACACGTTATAATCGTAACTCCTCCCTTAACATTAGTGCTCAAACTGTGATTGGCTGGTTGTTTCAGGGGTTTGGCTTCATTGTGAGAAGAGCTGAGAGTGTCGCTGCTGAAGATCGTGTTCAGGGAGGATTTTTTTTTGTGCAATGATGGAGATAAATGTCTGAAAGAATTCAGTTGTTTATGTTACCACAATGACGACTCGACGTGTGGATGAATATATTTGGATTATTTTCCTTCTTCTTCTTTGTCTGGGTGACGGATCTGCTTCACAAATATCATACTCGATCTCTGAGGAGGTGAACAAAGGCACCGTGGTGGGAAACATCGCCAAAGATCTGAACCTAAATATTCACGAGGTGGATTCCAGGGATCTTCGAGTTGTTTCCAGTGACAGTAAGAATTACTTTGACGTGGATCGACGCTCAGGGAGTCTGATTGTTAACGAGAGAATAGACAGAGAGGCTCTTTGTCCGAACACGGCAGAATGCTCCGTGAGAATACAGGCGGTCATGAGTGACCCGATGAATGTTCACCGGATTGAAGTGAAGATTTTGGATGTAAACGATAACCCGCCTGAATTTATAGAAAAATCACATTCATTAGAGATTTCAGAGTCCGCGACCCCAGGAGAGAGATATTTTCTCCCCATAGCAGTTGACGCAGATTCAGGGAGTAACTCGGTAAAAACATACAAGCTGAGCCAGAATGAATATTTCTCTCTGGACGTGCAGAGTGGAGGAGAACACGGAGTTTCCGCCGAGTTAGTGTTGCAGAAGGCTTTAGACCGAGAGAAACGGCCTGTTATAGATTTGATCCTCACAGCTGCTGACGGAGGAAAACCTGTTAAAACAGGAACGTTAAATATAAACGTCATTATTACGGATGTAAACGATAATACTCCCGTTTTTGGTAAATCACTTTATAAAGTTCGTGTTAATGAAGGAGCTGTGCGTGGATCCTCTATAATTAGATTAAATGCAACAGATTTCGACGAGGGAATGAATAGTAAAATAGTTTATACTTTTCTAAAAATAGGCAAAGTGAACCCATCAATAATATTTGATTTAAATGCAGAAACAGGAGAAATCACATTAAAAGGTCCTTTAGACTACGAGGAGACACCCGCGTATGAACTCAGAGTTCAAGCCATGGATCAGGGGCCTAGTCCTCGCAGAACACATACCAAACTCCTTATAGAAGTACTTGATGAGAACGATAATGCTCCTGAAATATCAGTGACGTCACTCATGACTCCGGTGAGAGAAGACGCAGCGCTGGGAACAATCGTTGCTTTGGTTTCAGTAAGTGACAGAGATGGAGGCAGCAATGGTGTAACCAGCTGTAAAGTAGTTGGATCTTTTCCTTTTAAACTCAAATTAAATTATAAAAACGATTATTCATTAGTAGTTGATGGACCTCTAGACAGAGAACACACATCTGTCTATGACGTCACTATTGAAGCTACAGATGAAGGAAGTCCTCCTCTGTCCAGTAACAGGATCATTACTGTCCATGTTTCTGATGTCAATGATAATGCACCTGGATTCATGGAGCCTGTTATTAATGTGTATGTGAAAGAAAATAGTCCACAAGGGTCCAAGATATGTCGAATTAATGCATCTGATCCAGATTTAGATGTGAACTCCAAACTGACTTATTCATTGATAGACAGTCATCCTCGAAATTTTCCGGTCCTGTCAGCTTTGACCATCAACTCAGACTCAGGAGACATCGTCAGTCTGCAGACATTTGACTTTGAGAAGTTGAAAACCTTTCAGTTCAAAGTTCAGGCCACAGACTCTGGTGTTCCTCCTCTCAGCAGCAACGTGACTGTGAATGTTTTTATCCTGGATGAGAACGACAACAGTCCAGACATTCTGGCTCCCTATTCTGAGCTGGGTTCAGTCAACAGTGAGAACATTCCTTATTCTGCTGAAGCAGGATACTTTGTGGCAAAGATCAGGGCTGTAGACGCAGACTCTGGATACAACGCTCTGCTGTCTTATCACCTGTCTGAGCCCAAAGGAAACCTGTTCAGGATGGGAACCAGTAGCGGGGAGATCCGGACCAAGAGGAGAATGAGCGACAACGACCTGAAGACTCATCCCTTGGTGGTGCTGGTTTCTGATAATGGAGAACCTTCCCTGACAGCTACTGTGTCTATTGATGTGGTGGTGGTTGAAAGCTCAGCTGACATCCAGACTCAGTTCAGACATGTGACCATGAAGGAGGAGAACTTCTCTGACTTGAACTTGTACCTGCTGATCGCCATCGTGGCGGTGTCGTCCATCTTCCTGCTGAGTCTGGTGACTTTGATAGCGGTCAAATGTCACAAGACAGACAGTGATTTCAGCAGGTACAGCCCCCCGATGATCACCACCCACCCTGACGGGAGCTGGTCTTACTCCAAATCTACTCAGCAGTACGACGTGTGTTTCAGCTCAGATACACTCAAGAGTGACGTGGTGGTTTTCCCCGCCCCGTATCCTCCTGTAGACGCAGAACTGATCAGTATTAACGGAGGAGACACTTTTACGAGGACTCAGACTTTACCTACCAAAGAGAAGGTAAGAAGTACATTTTTAATCATTCTCGATTTTATTTCAGATAAGAGTTCTTGCTCTTTCCTTTGTAAAATATTGTTAAAAAAACATTAACAACTTTTAATACTTTCACAATTTCGACGGTTTATAACATGGAACTTTGTGTGTTGTTGTTGTATTGTTGGTGGACAGGAAGAAAAAGGAAGCAAAAATTGTTAGGGTCATTTCTGGGCTCATTTTGGTGCTATCCTTGGTGCTGATTTGTAATTTTGGATAATATAACCTTGATACTTAATGTTGTGTTTATGTTTCTATTCAAACGTTTAGAATTGATGGAACTTCATCTTAAAAATAATTAAATGTTCAAGTATACGTATTTGTAAAACGAAATAATGCATATACACCTCCTACAACTAATAATATAATTTTTGGTTTAACTTATTCCCCTGAAATATGATCATCCAATCTTCATCAAAATTCGATTCATAATTAATTTGCTTCTCAATAAATAACATTTCAACAATTTTTCTCATTTATTTCCTGCTGACATCATTATTTGCTGGTATTTGTACGCATTTAAAATAACCTTGAACCCTTTTCCGGTTCTATTAATTATGTTTTAAGTCCTCAACTGTTAACCTTCCCTGTAAATCTTAATTAGAATTTTTTATTTACTGTTGTATAGAAATTAGCAATTTAGAACAAACTAAATCAAAGAATACGGTTTATACTAATTATCTGTTTTAAATGCATATGTTTTTTATTGTCATGCTGTAAAAAATCACAAGTCGGCGCTGTGGACCGTAGGCTGGGTGGACACGTTATAATCTTAACTCCTCCCTTCACATTAATACTCAAACGGTGATTGGCTGGTTGTTTTAGGGGTTTGGCTTCATTGTGAGAAGAGCTGAGAGTGTCGCTGCTGAAGATCGTGTTCAGGGAGGATTTTATTTGTGCGATGATGGAGATAAATATCTGAAAGTATTCAACTGTTTATGTTACCACAATGACGACTCGACGTGTGGAGGAATATATTTGGATTATTTTCGTTCTTCTTCTTTGTCTGGGTGACGGATCTGCTTCACAAATATCATACTCGATCTCTGAGGAGGTGAACAAAGGCACCGTGGTGGGCAACATCGCCAAAGATCTGAACCTAAATATTCACGAGGTGGATTCCAGGGATCTTCGAGTTGTTTCCAGTGACAGTAAGAATTACTTTGACGTGGATCGACGCTCAGGGAGTCTGATTGTTAACGAGAGAATAGACAGAGAGGCTCTTTGTCCGAACACGGCAGAATGCTCCGTGAGAATACAGGCGGTCATGAGTGACCCGATGAATGTTCACCGGATTGAAGTGAAGATTTTGGATATCAATGATAACCCGCCAGAATTTATTGAACAATCCCATTCGATACAAATTCCAGAGTCTGTTAGTCCCGGTGAGAGATATTTTCTCCCTATAGCGGTTGATGCAGATTCAGGGAGTAACTCGGTGAAAACATACAAGCTGAGCCAGAATGAATATTTCTCTCTGGACGTGCAGAGCGGAGGAGAACATGGAGTCTCCGCCGAGTTAGTGTTGCAGAAGGCTTTAGATCGAGAGACACAGCCTGTTATAGACCTGATCCTCACAGCTGCTGACGGAGGAAAACCTCATAAAATAGGAACATCAAATATACAAATTGTCGTTATCGATGTGAACGACAATACTCCAGTGTTTAGTAAAACACTCTATAAAGTATGTATAAACGAAGGAGCTGTGCGAGGATCCTCCATTATACAATTAAATGCAACAGATTTAGACGATGATATGAACGGAAAAATATTGTATTCTTTTGTAAGAAGCTCGAAAAATGACCCTTCAGTTATATTTGATCTAAATGCAGAAACAGGAGAACTAACATTAAAAGGTACTTTAGACTATGAGGAGACACCTGCGTATGAACTCAGGGTTCAAGCGATGGATCGTGGTCAAAATCCACGTCGTACACACACTAAACTACTAATAGAAGTTTTTGATGAGAACGATAATGCTCCTGAAATATCAGTGACGTCACTCATGACTCCGGTGAGAGAA
This sequence comes from Callionymus lyra, assembly GCF_982586985.1. Classification (NCBI taxonomy): domain Eukaryota; kingdom Metazoa; phylum Chordata; class Actinopteri; order Syngnathiformes; family Callionymidae; genus Callionymus; species Callionymus lyra. The sequence goes on along the minus strand of NC_141826.1, from coordinate 24,593,071 downwards.
GACGCAGAGCTGGGAACAATAGTTGCTTTAGTTACCGTGAGTGACAAAGATGGAGGCAGCAATGGTGTAACCAGCTGTAAAGTAGTTGGAACACTTCCTTTTAAACTCAAATTAAACTATAAAAATGATTATTCATTAGTAGTTGATGGTCCTCTAGACAGAGAACACATTTCTGTCTATGATGTCACTATTGAAGCTACAGATGAAGGAAATCCTCCTCTGTCCAGTAACAGGATCATTACTGTCCATGTTTCTGATGTCAATGATAATGCACCTGGATTCATGGAGCCTGTAATTAATGTGTACGTGAAAGAAAATAGTCAACAAGGGTCCAAGATATGTCGAATTAATGCATCTGATCCAGATTTAGATGTGAACTCCAGACTGACTTATTCATTGATAGATAGTCATCCTCGAAATGTTCCGGTCCTGTCAGCTTTGACCATCAACTCAGACTCAGGAGACATCGTCAGTCTGCAGTCGTTTGACTTTGAGAAGTTGAAAACCTTTCAGTTCAAAGTTCAGGCCACAGACTCTGGTGTTCCTCCTCTCAGCAGCAACGTGACTGTCAATGTTTTTATCCTGGATGAGAACGACAACAGTCCAGACATTCTGGCTCCCTATTCTGAGCTGGGTTCAGTCAACAGTGAGAACATTCCTTATTCTGCCGAAGCAGGATACTTTGTGGCAAAGATCAGGGCTGTAGACGCAGACTCTGGATACAACGCTCTGCTGTCTTATCACCTGTCTGAGCCCAAAGGTAACCTGTTCAGGATGGGAACCAGTAGCGGGGAGATCCGGACCAAGAGGAGAATGAGCGACAACGACCTGAAGACTCATCCCTTGGTGGTGCTGGTTTCTGATAATGGAGAACCTTCCCTGACAGCTACTGTGTCTATTGATGTGGTGGTGGTTGAAAGCTCAGCTGACATCCAGACTCAGTTCAGACATGTGACCATGAAGGAGGAGAACTTCTCTGACTTGAACTTGTACCTGCTGATTGCCATCGTGGCGGTGTCTTCCATCTTCCTGCTGAGTCTGGTGACTTTGATAGCGGTCAAATGTCACAAGACAGACAGTGATTTCAGCAGGTACAGCCCCCCGATGATCACCACCCACCCTGACGGGAGCTGGTCTTACTCCAAATCTACTCAGCAGTACGACGTGTGTTTCAGCTCAGACACACTCAAGAGTGACGTGGTGGTTTTCCCCGCCCCGTATCCTCCTGTAGACGCAGAACTGATCAGTATTAACGGAGGAGACACTTTTACCAGGACTCAGACTTTACCTACCAAAGACAAGGTAAGAAGTAAACCGTTAACTATTCTAGAACGCATTTCAGATGATAGTTATTTCTCTTTCCCTTGTAAACTATTGTATAAAAAACAACAACAATCTATTACCAACTGTTAATACATTTACAGTGTCAACAGTTCATAATATTAATACTGTTGGGTTTTTTTTGAAGCTGGTCGAAAGAAAGAAGTATATAGACAACATTGTTAGGGTTATTTTTGGGGTCTTCATGGTGCTATCCTTGGTGCTGATTCTAGAACTCTATCTGGAAAATGTAACCCTTTTCTTTATGTTTTATTTTATCTTTGTATTAAAACGATTTCATGTGATTGGCCTATAACTATTACATAATGAAATTCTCAACTATACGTTTTTGTAAATTAAAATAATTTAAATACCTTTTCTCCAACCAATAATATATTTTTTGTATAAACTGATTCACATTATTTGTGATCAGAATTTTTTTTATTTTTTAGTAAATCGATTATTCATTCATTTGCTTTTTGTTTTCTCAATAATTAACATTTCAAATACAAATTTCGTATTGTAATGCCAGCTGACCTCATTTTATTGCTGGTATTTTCACGCATTTATCGTTACATTGAACATTTTTCCCCGTTTCTATTATTATTATTATTTGTTTAAGTCCTCAACTGTTAACCATTACTGTAAATCGTACTTTGTATTTTTATATTTAATCTTATATAGTAATGAGGAATTTAGAACAAATGAATTTAAGGAAAAAAGGTTAATAGTTATTCTTGTTCGTTCGTTTTTTTTTAAATATTTCTCTTCTAGTCATATGCTCTAAAATTGCACAAGTCGGCGCTGTGGACCGTAGACTGGTTGGAAACGTTATAATCTTAACTCCTCCCTCAACATTAGTGCTCAAACTGTGATTGGCTGGTTGTTTCAGGGGTTTGGCTTCATTGTGAGAAGAGCTGAGAGTGTCGCTGCTGAAGATCGTGTTCAGGGAGGATTTTATTTGGGCGATGATGGAGATAAATGTCTGAAAGGATTCAACTGTTTATGTTACCACAATGACGACTCGACGTGTGGAGGAATATATTTGGATTATTTTCTTTCTTCTTCTTTGTCTGGGTGACGGATCTGCTTCACAAATATCATACTCGATCTCCGAGGAGGTGAACAAAGGCACCGTGGTGGGCAACATCGCCAAAGATCTGAACCTAAATATTCACGAGGTGGATTCCAGGGATCTTCGAGTTGTTTCCAGTGACAGTAAGAATTACTTTGACGTGGATCGACGCTCAGGGAGTCTGATTGTTAACGAGAGAATAGACAGAGAGGCTCTTTGTCCGAATACGGCAGAATGCTCCGTGAGAATACAGGCGGTCATGAGTGACCCGATGAATGTTCACCGGATTGAAGTGAAGATTGTAGATGTAAACGATAACCCACCAGAATTTATAGAAAAAACGCATTCATTAGAGATTTCGGAGTCAGCGACCCCAGGAGAGAGATATTTTCTCCCCATAGCGGTTGATGCAGATTCAGTAGGTAACTCGGTAAAAACATACAAGCTGAGCCAAAATGAATATTTCTCTTTGGACGTGCAGAGTGGAGGAGAACATGGAGTCTCCGCCGATTTGGTTCTTCAAAAAACACTTGATCGAGAGAAACAGCCTGTTATAGACCTGATCCTCACAGCTTCTGACGGAGGAAAACCTGTTAAAACGGGAACTTCAAATCTTCACATAATCGTGAAAGATGTGAATGACAATGTTCCAGTTTTTAGTAAATCACTTTATAAAGTGCGTATAAATGAAGGAGCTGTGGGAGGATCCTCAATTATGAAACTAAATGCAACAGATTTAGACGATGGTATGAACGGAAACATAGTTTATTCTTTTGTTAAAAGAGGAAAAGTTGACCCATCCACAATATTTGATTTAAATGCAGAAACGGGAGAGATAACTTTAAAAGGTTCTTTAGACTACGAGGAGACACCTGCGTATGAACTCAGAGTTCAAGCGACGGATCAGGGTCAAAGTCCTCGTAGTACACCAACTAAACTACTAATAGAGGTAATTGATGAGAACGATAATGCTCCTGAAATATCAGTGACGTCACTCATGACTCCGGTGAGAGAAGACGCAGAGCTCGGAACTATCGTTGCTTTGGTCACCGTGAGTGACAGAGATGGAGGCAGCAATGGTGTAACCAGCTGTAAAGTATTTGGATCTTTTCCCTTTAAACTTAAATTAAACTATAAAAATGATTATTCATTAGTAGTTGATGGACCTCTAGACAGAGAACAAACTTCTGTCTATGACGTCACTATTGAAGCTACAGATGAAGGAAGTCCTCCTCTGTCCAGTAACAGGATCATTACTGTCCATGTTTCTGATGTCAATGATAATGCACCTGGATTCATGGAGCCTGTTATTAATGTGTACGTGAAAGAAAATAGTCCACAAGGGTCCAAGATTTGTCGAATTAATGCATCTGATCCAGATTTAGATGTGAACTCCAGACTGACTTATTCATTGATGGACAGTCATCCTCGAAATGTTCCGGTCCTGTCAGCTTTGACCATCAACTCAGACTCAGGAGACATCGTCAGTCTGCAGTCGTTTGACTTTGAGAAGTTGAAAACCTTTCAGTTCAAAGTTCAGGCCACAGACTCTGGTGTTCCTCCTCTCAGCAGCAACGTGACTGTGAATGTTTTTATCCTGGATGAGAACGACAACAGTCCAGACATTCTTGCTCCCTATTCTGAGCTGGGTTCAGTCAACAGTGAGAACATTCCTTATTCTGCTGAAGCAGGATACTTTGTGGCAAAGATCAGGGCTGTAGACGCAGACTCTGGATACAACGCTCTGCTGTCTTATCACCTGTCTGAGCCCAAAGGAAACCTGTTCAGGATGGGAACCAGTAGCGGGGAGATCCGGACCAAGAGGAGAATGAGCGACAACGACCTGAAGACTCATCCCTTGGTGGTGCTGGTTTCTGATAATGGAGAACCTTCCCTGACAGCTACTGTATCTATTGATGTGGTGGTGGTTGAAAGCTCAGCTGACATCCAGACTCAGTTCAGACATGTGACCATGAAGGAGGAGAACTTCTCTGACTTGAACTTGTACCTGCTGATCGCCATCGTGGCGGTGTCGTCCATCTTCCTGCTGAGTCTGGTGACTTTGATAGCAGTCAAATGTCACAAGACAGACAGTGATTTCAGCAGGTACAGCCCCCCGATGATCACCACCCACCCTGACGGGAGCTGGTCTTACTCCAAATCTACTCAGCAGTACGACGTGTGTTTCAGCTCAGACACACTCAAGAGTGACGTGGTGGTTTTCCCCGCCCCGTATCCTCCTGTAGACGCAGAACTGATCAGTATTAACGGAGGAGACACTTTTACCAGGACTCAGACTTTACCTACCAAAGACAAGGTAAGAAGTAAACCGTTAACTATTCTAGAACGCATTTCAGATGATAGTTATTTCTCTTTCCCTTGTATACTATTGTAAAAAAACAACAACAATCCATTACCAACTTTTAATACATTTACAGTCTCAACAGTTCATGATATTAATATTGTTGGGGTGTTTTTGAAGCTGGTGGAAAGAAAGAAGTATATAGACAACACAGTATTGTTAGGGTTATTTTTGGGGTCTTCCTGGTGCTATCCTTGGTGCTGATTCTAGAACTCTATCTGGAAAATATAACCCTTTTTCTTAATGTTTTTGTTTTAACTTTGTACTTAAATCTATTTCATGTGATTGGACTTTAACTATTGCGTAATGAAATGCTCAACTATACGTCTTTGTAAATTACAATCATTTAAATACCCCTTCTCCAACCAATAATATCTTTTTTGTATAAACTGATTCACATTATTTGTGATCAGAATTTTTTTTGTATTATTATTAAATAGATTATTCATTCATTTGCTTTTTGTTTTCTCAATAATTAACATTTCAAATACAAATTTCGTATTGTAATGCCAGCTGACCTTATTTTAGTGCTGGTATTTTCACGCATTTATAGTTACATTGAACATTTTTCCCCGTTTCTATTATTATTATTATTTGTTTAAGTCCTCAACTGTTAACCATTCCTGTAAATCGTACTTTGTATTTTTATCTTTAATCTTGTATAGTAATGAGGAATTTAGAACAAATGAATTTAAGGAAAAAAGGTTAATAGTTATTCTTGTTCGTTCGTTTTTTTTAAATATTTCTCTTCTAGTCATATGCTCTAAAATTGCACAAGTCGGCGCTGTGGACCGTAGACTGGGTGGACACGTTATAATCTTAACTCCTCCCTTAACATTAGTGCTCAAACTGTGATTGGTTGGTTGTCTCAGGGGTTTGGCTTCATTGTGAGAAGAGCTGAGATTGTCGCTGCTGAAGATCGTGTTCAGGGAGGATTTTATTTGTGCGATGATGGAGATACATGTCTGAAAGGATTCAGTTGTTTATGTTACCACAATGACGACTCGAAGTGTGGAGGAATATATTTGGATTATTTTCCTTCTTCTTCTTTGTCTGGGTGACGGATCTGCTTCACAAATATCATACTCGATCTCTGAGGAGGTGAACAAAGGCACCGTGGTGGGCAACATCGCCAAAGATCTGAACCTAAATATTCACGAGGTGGATTCCAGGGATCTTCGAGTTGTTTCCAGTGACAGTAAGAATTACTTTGACGTGGATCGACGCTCAGGGAGTCTGATTGTTAACGAGAGAATAGACAGAGAGGCTCTTTGTCCGAACACGGCAGAATGCTCCGTGAGAATACAGGCGGTCATGAGTGACCCGATGAATGTTCACCGGATTGAAGTGAAGATTTTAGATATCAACGATAACCCGCCTGAGTTTATGGAGAAATCTCATTTGATACAAATATCGGAATCTGTGTCGCCGGGAGATAGGCACGTACTCCCCATAGCGGTTGACGCAGATTCAGGGAGTAACTCTGTAAAAACATACAAGCTGAGCCAAAATGAATATTTCTCTTTGGACGTGCAGAGTGGAGGAAAACATGGAGTCTCCGCCGATTTGGTGCTTCAAAAAACACTCGATCGAGAGAAACAGCCTGTTATAGACCTGATCCTCACAGCTGCTGACGGAGGAAAGCCTGTTAAAACAGGAACATCAAATATAAAAATTATCGTTACCGATGTGAACGATAATACTCCGGTGTTTAGTAAATCACTTTATAAAGTGCGTGTTAATGAAGGAGCTGTGCAAGGATCCTCCATTTTAAAATTAAATGCCACAGATTTAGATGAAGGTAAAAACAGCAAAATTGTTTATTCTTTTATTAAAAGAGGTAAAATTGACCCTACAAGAATATTTGATTTAAATGAAGAAACAGGAGAGATCACTTTAAAAGGTTATTTGGACTATGAGGAGACATCTGCGTATGAACTCAGAGTTCAAGCGACGGATCAGGGTCAAAGTCCTCGTAGTACACCAACTAAACTACTAATAGAGGTAATTGATGAGAACGATAATGCTCCTGAAATATCAGTGACGTCACTCATGACTCCGGTGAGAGAAGACGCAGAGCTGGGAACTATCGTTGCTTTGGTCACCATAAGTGACAAAGATGGAGGCAGCAATGGTGTAACCAGCTGTAAAGTAGTTGGATCTTTTCCCTTTAAACTCAAATTAAACTATAAAAATGATTATTCATTAGTAGTTGATGGACCTCTAGACAGAGAACACACTTCTGTCTATGACGTCACTATTGAAGCTATAGATGAAGGAAGTCCTCCTCTGTCCAGTAACAGGATCATTACTGTCCATGTTTCTGATGTCAATGATAATGCACCTGGATTCATGGAGCCTGTTATTAATGTGTACGTGAAAGAAAATAGTCCACAAGGGTCCAAGATATGTCGAATTAATGCATCTGATCCAGATTTAGATGTGAACTCCAAACTGACTTATTCATTGATAGAAAGTCATCCTCGTAATGTTCCGGTCCTGTCAGCTTTGACCATCAACTCAGACTCAGGAGACATCGTCAGTCTGCAGTCGTTTGACTTTGAGAAGTTGAAAACATTTCAGTTCAACGTTCAGGCCACAGACTCTGGTGTTCCTCCTCTCAGCAGCAACGTGACTGTGAATGTTTTTATCCTGGATGAGAACGACAACAGTCCAGACATTCTGGCTCCCTATTCTGAGCTGGGTTCAGTCAACAGTGAGAACATTCCTTATTCTGCTGAAGCAGGATACTTTGTGGCAAAGATCAGGGCTGTAGACGCAGACTCTGGATACAACGCTCTGCTGTCTTATCACCTGTCTGAGCCCAAAGGAAACCTGTTCAGGATGGGAACCAGTAGCGGGGAGATCCGGACCAAGAGGAGAATGAGCGACAACGACCTGAAGACTCATCCCTTGGTGGTGCTGGTTTCTGATAATGGAGAACCTTCCCTGACAGCTACTGTGTCTATTGATGTGGTGGTGGTTGAAAGCTCAGCTGACATCCAGACTCAGTTCAGACATGTGACCATGAAGGAGGAGAACTTCTCTGACTTGAACTTGTACCTGCTGATTGCCATCGTGGCGGTGTCGTCCATCTTCCTGCTGAGTCTGGTGACTTTGATAGCGGTCAAATGTCACAAGACAGACAGTGATTTCAGCAGGTACAGCCCCCCGATGATCACCACCCACCCTGACGGGAGCTGGTCTTACTCCAAATCTACTCAGCAGTACGACGTGTGTTTCAGCTCAGACACACTCAAGAGTGACGTGGTGGTTTTCCCCGCCCCGTATCCTCCTGTAGACGCAGAACTGATCAGTATTAACGGAGGAGACACTTTTACCAGGACTCAGACTTTACCTACCAAAGAGAAGGTAAGAAGTAAACTATTAACTATTCTGGTTCGCATTTCAGATTATAGTTATTTCTCTTTTTCCCTTGTAAACTATTGTAAAAAAAACAACAACAATCCATTACCAACTGTTAATACATTTACAGTGTCAACAGTTCATAATATTAATACTGTTGGGTTTTTTTTTAAGCTGATCGAAAGAAAGAAGTATATAGACAACATTGTTAGGGTTATTTTTGGGGTCTTCATGGTGCTATCCTTGGTGCTGATTCTAGAACTCTATCTGGAAAATCTAACCCTTTTTCTTTATGTTTTATTTTATCTTTGTATTAAAACGATTTCATGTGATTGGCCTATAACTATTACATAATGAAATGCTCAACTATACGTCTTTGTAAATTAAAATCATTTAAATACCTTTTCTCCAACCAATAATATATTTTTTGTATCAACTGATTCACATTATTTGTGATCAGAATTTTTTATTTTTATTAAATCGATTATTCATCCATTTGCTTTTTGTTTTCTCAATAATTAACATTTCAAATACAAATTTCGTTTTTTAATGCCAGCTGACCTCATTTTATTGCTGGTATTTTCACGCATTTATCGTTAAATTGAACATTTTTCCCCGTTTCTATTATTATTATTATTTGTTTAAGTCCTCAACTGTTAACCATTCCTGTAAATCGTACTTTGTATTTTTATCTTCACTTTTTTATATAAATTTAGAACAAATTAATTTAAGGCAAAAGGTTAACCGTAATTTGTGTTCGTTTATTTTTTAATAGTTCTCTTTTTTAGTGTTATGCTTTCAAATTTCACAAGTCGGCGCTGTGGACCGTAGACTGGGTGGAAACGTTATAATCTTAACTCCTCCCTCAACCTTAGTGCTCAAACTGTGATTGGCTGGTTGTTTCAGGGGTTTGGCTTCATTGTGAGAAGAGCTGAGAGTGTCGCTGCTGAAGATCGTGTTCAGGGAGGATTTTATTTGTGCGATGATGGAGATAAATGTCTGAAAGAATTCAGTTATTTATTTAACCACAATGACGACTCGACGTGTGGAGGAATATATTTGGATTATTTTTCTTCTTCTTCTTTGTCTGGGTGACGGATCTGCTTCACAAATATCATACTCGATCTCCGAGGAGGTGAACAAAGGCACCGTGGTGGGCAACATCGCCAAAGATCTGAACCTAAATATTCACGAGGTGGATTCCAGGGATCTTCGAGTTGTTTCCAGTGACAGTAAGAATTACTTTGACGTGGATCGACGCTCAGGGAGTCTGATTGTTAACGAGAGAATAGACAGAGAGGCTCTTTGTCCGAACACGGCAGAATGCTCCGTGAGAATACAGGCGGTCATGAGTGACCCGATGAATGTTCACCGGATTGAAGTGAAGATTCTAGATATCAATGATAATCCTCCAGAATTCATTGAAAAATCTCATTCTCTACAAATGTCGGAATTAGTTCCCACGGGAGAGAGATATTTGCTCCCCATAGCGGTTGACGCAGATTCAGGGAGTAACTCGGTGAAAACATACAAGCTGAGCCAGAATGAATATTTCTCTCTTGACGTTCAGAGTGGAGGAGAACATGGAGTCTCCACCGAGTTGGTATTGCAGAAAGCTTTAGATCGAGAGAAACAGCCTGTTATAGACCTGATCCTCACAGCTGCTGACGGAGGAAAACCTGTTAAAACTGGGACGTTAAGCATTAAAGTAAATGTGATTGATATAAATGACAACCCTCCCATATTTAGTAAATCACTTTATAAAGTGCGTATTAATGAAATGTCAGTGCGTGGTAAGTCAATTATCACATTAAATGCAACAGATTTAGATGAAGGAATAAACAGTAAAATTGTTTATTCATTCATTGTACGGGGTAAAAACGACCCTTCAAGTGTTTTTTATTTAAATGCAGAAACGGGGGAAATCATGTTAAAAGGTTCTTTAGACTATGAGGAGACACCTGCGTATGAACTCAGAGTTCAAGCGACAGATCAGGGTCAACCTCCACGAAGTACAAACACTAAATTACTAATAGAAGTTCTTGATGAGAACGATAATGCTCCTGAAATATCAGTGACGTCACTCATGACTCCAGTGAGAGAAGATGCAGAGCTGGGAACAATCGTTGCTTTGGTTACTGTGAGTGACAGAGATGGAGGCAGCAATGGTGTAACCAGCTGTAAAGTAGTTGGATCTTTTCCCTTTAAACTCAAATTAAACTATAAAAATGATTATTCATTAGTAGTTGATGGACCTCTAGACAGAGAACACACTTCTGTCTATGACGTCACTATCGAAGCTACAGATGAAGGAAGTCCTTCTCTGTCCAGTAACAGGATCATTACTGTCCATGTTTCTGATGTCAATGATAATGCACCTGGATTCATGGAGCCTGTTATTAATGTGTATGTGAAAGAAAATAGTCCACAAGGGTCCAAGATATGTCAAATTAATGCATCTGATCCAGATTTAGATGTGAACTCCAAACTGACGTATTCATTGATAGACAGTCATCCTCGAAATGTTCCGGTCCTGTCAGCTTTGACCATCAACTCAGACTCAGGAGACATCGTCAGTCTGCAGTCGTTTGACTTTGAGAAGTTGAAAACCTTTCAGTTCAAAGTTCAGGCCACAGACTCTGGTGTTCCTCCTCTCAGCAGCAACGTGACTGTGAATGTTTTTATCCTGGATCAGAACGACAACAGTCCAGACATTCTGGCTCCCTATTCTGAGCTGGGTTCAGTCAACAGTGAGAACATTCCTTATTCTGCTGAAGCAGGATACTTTGTGGCAAAGATCAGGGCTGTAGACGCAGACTCTGGATACAACGCTCTGCTGTCTTATCACCTGTCCGAGCCCAAAGGAAATAACCTGTTCAGGATGGGAACCAGTAGCGGGGAGATCCGGACCAAGAGGAGAATGAGCGACAACGACCTGAAGACTCATCCCTTGGTGGTGCTGGTTTCTGATAATGGAGAACCTTCCCTGACAGCTACTGTGTCTATTGATGTGGTGGTGGTTGAAAGCTCAGCTGACATCCAGACTCAGTTCAGACATGTGACCATGAAGGAGGAGAACTTCTCTGACTTGAACTTGTACCTGCTGATCGCCATCGTGGCGGTGTCGTCCATCTTCCTGCTGAGTCTGGTGACCTTGATAGCGGTCAAATGTCACAAGACAGACAGTGATTTCAGCAGGTACAGCCCCCCGATGATCACCACCCACCCTGACGGGAGCTGGTCTTACTCCAAATCTACTCAGCAGTACGACGTGTGTTTCAGCTCAGACACACTCAAGAGTGACGTGGTGGTTTTCCCCGCCCCGTATCCTCCTGTAGACGCAGAACTGATCAGTATTAACGGAGGAGACACTTTTACCAGGACTCAGACTTTACCTACAAAAGATAAGGTAAGAAGTAAACTATTAACTATTCTAGATCGCATTTCAGATGATAGTTATTTCTCTTCTTCCCTTGTAAACTATTGTAAAAAAACAACAACAATCTATTACCAACTGTTAATACATTTACAGTGTCAACAGTTCATAATATTAATACTGTTGGGTTTTTTTGAAGCTGGTCGAAAGAAAGAAGTATATAGACAACATTGTTAGGGTTATTTTTGGGGTCTTCATGGTGCTATCCTTGGTGCTGATTCTAGAACTCTATCTGGAAAATGTAACCCTTTTTCTCTATGTTTTATTTTATCTTTGTATTACAACGATTTCATGTGATTGGCCTTTAACTATTACATAATGAAATGTTCAACTATACGTGTTTGTAAATTAAAATCATTTAAATACCTTTTCTCCAACCAATAATATATTTTTTTGTATCAACTGATTCACATTATTTGTGATCAGATTTTTTTATTTATTTATTAAATCGATTATTCATTCATTTTCCTTTTGTTTTCTCAATAATTAACATTTCAAATACAAATTTCGTATTGTAATGCCAGCTGACCTCATTTTATTGCTGGTATTTTCACGCATTTATCGTTAAATTGAAAATTTTCCCCGTTTCTATTATTATTATTATTTGTTTAAGTCCTCAACTGTTAACCATTCCTGTAAATCATACTTTGTATTTTTATCTTCACTTTTTTATATACATTTAGAACAAATTCATTTAAGGCAAAAGGTTAACCGTAATTTGTGTTCGTTGATGTTTTAATAGTTCTCTTTTTTAGTGTTATGCTTTCAAATTTCACAAGTCGGCGCTGTGGACCGTAGGCTGGTTGGAAACGTTATAATCTTAACTCCTCCCTCAACATTAGTGCTCAAACTGTGATTGGCTGGTTGTTTCTGGGGTTTGGCTTCATTGTGAGAAGAGCTGAGAGTGTCGCTGCTGAAGATCTTGTTCAGGGTGGATTTTATTTGTGCGATGATGGAGATAAATGTCTGAAAGGATTCGGCTCTTTATGTTACAACAATGACGACTCGACGTGTGGAGGAATATATTTGGATTATTTTTGTTCTTCTTCTTTGTTTGGGTGACGGATCTGCTTCACAAATATCATACTCGATCTCCGAGGAGGTGAACAAAGGCACCGTGGTGGGCAACATCGCCAAAGATCTGAACCTAAATATTCACGAGGTGGATTCCAGGGATCTTCGAGTTGTTTCCAGTGACAGTAAGAATTACTTTGACGTGGATCGACGCTCAGGGAGTCTGATTGTTAACGAGAGAATAGACAGAGAGGCTCTTTGTCCGAACACGGCAGAATGCTCCGTGAGAATACAGGCGGTCATGAGTGACCCGATGAATGTTCACCGGATTGAAGTGAAGATTCTAGATATCAATGATAACCCGCCTGACTTTATTGAACAATCCCATTCGGTACAAATTCCAGAGTCTGTTAGTCCCGGTGAGAGATATTTTCTCCCCATAGCGGTTGACGCAGATTCAGGGAGTAACTCGGTAAAAACATACAAGCTGAGCCAGAATGATTTTTTCTCCCTGGACGTCCAGAGAGGAGGAGAAGATGGAGTCTCCGCCGAGTTGGTGTTGCAGAAGGCTTTAGACCGAGAGAAACAGCCTGTTATAGACCTGATCCTCACAGCTGCTGACGGAGGAAAACCTGTTAAAACAGGAACGTTAAATATAAACGTCATTGTTACGGATGTTAATGATAATACTCCCGTTTTTAGTAAATCACTTTATAAAGTGCGTGTTAATGAAGGAGCTGTGCGAGGATCCGCTATAATTAAGCTAAATGCAACAGATTTAGACGAGGGAATGAATAGTAAAATAGTTTATACTTTTCTAAAAAAAGGTAAAGTTGACCCATCAACAATATTTGAATTAAATGCAGAAACAGGGGAAATCACATTAAAAGGTTCCTTAGACTATGAGGAGACACCTGCGTATGAACTCAGAGTTCAAGCCATGGATCAGGCCCCAAACCCACGAACTACACACACTAAACTACTAATAGAAGTACTTGATGAGAACGATAATGCTCCTGAAATATCAGTGACGTCACTCATGACTCCGGTGAGAGAAGACGCAGAGTTGGGAACAATAGTTGCTTTAGTTACCGTGAGTGACAAAGATGGTGGCACTAATGGTGCCACCAGCTGTAAAGTAGTTGCAACACTTCCTTTTAAACTCAAATTGAACTATAAAAATGATTATTCATTAGTAGTTGATGGACCTCTAGACAGAGAGCACATCTCTGTCTATGATGTCACTATTGAAGCTACAGATGAAGGAAGTCCTCCTCTGTCCAGTAACAGGATCATTACTGTCCATGTTTCTGATGTCAATGATAATGCACCTGGATTCATGGAGCCTGTAATTAATGTGTATGTGAAAGAAAATAGTCCACAAGGGTCCAAGATATGTCAAATTAATGCATCTGATCCAGATTTAGATGTGAACTCCAAACTGACTTATTCATTGATAGACAGTCATCCTCGAAATGTTCCGGTCCTGTCAGCTTTGACCATCAACTCAGACTCAGGAGACATCGTCAGTCTGCAGTCGTTTGACTTTGAGAAGTTGAAAACCTTTCAGTTCAAAGTTCAGGCCACAGACTCTGGTGTTCCTCCTCTCAGCAGCAACGTGACTGTGAATGTTTTTATCCTGGATGAGAACGACAACAGTCCAGACATTCTGGCTCCCTATTCTGAGCTGGGTTCAGTCAACAGTGAGAACATTCCTTATTCTGCTGAAGCAGGATACTTTGTGGCAAAGATCAGGGCTGTAGACGCAGACTCTGGATACAACGCTCTGCTGTCTTATCACCTGTCTGAGCCCAAAGGAAACCTGTTCAGGATGGGAACCAGTAGCGGGGAGATCCGGACCAAGAGGAGAATGAGCGACAACGACCTGAAGACTCATCCCTTGGTGGTGCTGGTTTCTGATAATGGAGAACCTTCCCTGACAGCTACTGTGTCTATTGATGTGGTGGTGGTTGAAAGCTCAGCTGACATCCAGACTCAGTTCAGACATGTGACCATGAAGGAGGAGAACTTCTCTGACTTGAACTTGTACCTGCTGATCGCCATCGTGGCGGTGTCGTCCATCTTCCTGCTGAGTCTGGTGACTTTGATAGCGGTCAAATGTCACAAGACAGACAGTGATTTCAGCAGGTACAGCCCCCCGATGATCACCACCCACCCTGACGGGAGCTGGTCTTACTCCAAATCTACTCAGCAGTACGACGTGTGTTTCAGCTCAGACACACTCAAGAGTGACGTGGTGGTTTTCCCCGCCCCGTATCCTCCTGTAGACGCAGAACTGATCAGTATTAACGGAGGAGACACTTTTACCAGGACTCAGACTTTACCTACCAAAGATAAGGTAAGAAGGAAATGATCACTAGTTGTTATAACCCGAAACAATATTAATAGCATGTATTTATACACAGTGTTTTAAAAACTCAGTTTCATTCTTCAGACTAACCGTTATAACTTTATCTCTTTATTAGAATAGCTTCTGGACCCGGCGTTGTTTTGAGCTGTCTGTGGTGCCGATTACTTTTCAAATAGTCAAAATATTGTCCACTGAGTTGCGTTATATTACATGTCTTTTTTTTCTTCAAAATAAACATATTATACATTTTCATTTTACTCACGTTTCTCTCACCCATTTTACACATATATTGTTATCAATGTATTTCTCTTATCAAGTAGAAATACAGAAGTATAAATAAGTGTTCAAATGAATCTAGTTTACTGTTGATACGCCATATGGAATGAGATTATACTCTGTACTTTCAAGAAGCCTGCCACTATATCCTACATAGATTTTGTGACACTCATACAGAATCTGCATTTTCTCAATATGCTTTGGAGTGTTTAATTTATTTATGATGATACATGCTTTTGTAACTTGATAAAAGCAAACCTTTAAATACATATATCACAGATATATAATTGAACTTGTAGAACGCATTGTTATTGATTGTCTTGTTCGGGTAGAGTCCTGTGTTATAAACAGTATACTCAGAGTTAACTTTAATATTGACTCTCAGATTAGTGATGAACACCTTGATTTTACACTTGTATTTTTCGGGGAAATGGCTTATTAGTGGTTGAAACCTCAAGGTTGTTGGATTTTTTTTTTGCCCTTTTTGCCAATAACATTGTTTGAGAATCATTGCCAAGAATATTATATGTATTTTGATCAAAATTGTCATTTTTATTAACAGTTGAATACATTTAAAACAAAAGCAATAGAACACAAATACAGTACTATCACAAAATCTATATTATCTTTCGCTTTTAGTTATTTTCTAATACGAGGTCGCAACTTGACCACTAGATGTCGCACTAGACCGTGACATATCCGAGATTTAACATGCAAAACTCCCAAAGTCTACACGTGATCGTGAGCAGCCGTCAGTCCAGCCCCGGATCGACAAAAGAAAGGAGCCTCTCGCAATATCGCGAGCGTGTTTTGGCTATTTCGATTAAATGATCAGGCGGATTTTCATCTTATTTGACATCAACCATGAACGACCACCACCACAATCGAAACCGATGGATTTATCTCGTCCTTCTCTTTGTTTATGACACGACAGCGTCACAATTGTCGTACTCCGTCTCCGAGGAGGTGAACAAAGGCTCCGTGGTGGGAAACATCGTCAAGGATTTACATTTACAGTTACAAGAGCTCCACAGCAGGGACCTGCGTGTTGTTTCCAGCTACACTAAGGAATATTTCAGCGTGGATTTACAAAGTGGAAACCTCATTGTGAGAGAAAGACTCGACAGGGAGGAGCTTTGTCCGAATGTGGTAAAGTGCCTGATGAGAATACAAGCTGTGTTGAACGATCCGATGACTGCGCATCGTATAGAAATCACGGTTTTGGATATAAACGACAACTCGCCTGCGTTTAGTGAACCTTCGTATACTCTAGACATATCGGAATCATCTTTACCCGGTGAAAAATATATTATTCCATTTGCAGTGGATAAAGATATAGGCAGCAACTCAGTTAAAACATATACATTGAGTCAAAATGATCATTTCTCTCTGGACGTGCAGAGTGGGGGGGAACATGGAGTCTCCGCTGAGTTAGTGTTACAGAAGGCTTTGGATCGAGAGAAAGAACCAGTGATCAGACTTGTGCTGAGAGCAATAGACGGAGGTAAACCTCCGAAATCCGGTACAATGCAAGTACATGTAAATGTAATTGACGTTAATGATAACGTACCAATGTTTGCAAAATCTTTGTACAAAACACGTGTCAGTGAAAACGTTAAATCCGGTTTTATGATTATGAAATTAAATGCAAGTGATCAGGATGAGGGCATGAACAGTAAAATAATGTATTCAATTGTAAAAAGAGGAAAAAATGATCGGTCGGATGTGTTCAGTTTAAACCCAGACACAGGAGAATTTTCTTTAAACGGTTATCTAGACTACGAGGAGACACCTGCATATGAACTTAGAGTTCAAGCCATGGATCAAGGTCATCCTCCACGAAGTACACACACTAAACTTTTAATTGAAGTACTTGATGAGAACGATAATGCTCCTGAAATATCCGTGACGTCACTTATGACTCCGGTGAGAGAAGACGCAGAGCTGGGAACAATCGTTGCTTTGGTCACCGTGAGTGACAGAGATGGAGGCAGTAATGGTGTAACCAGCTGTAAAGTACTTGAGTCGCTTCCTTTTAAACTTAAATTAAACTATAAAAACGATTATTCATTAGTAGTTGATGGACCTCTAGACAGAGAACACACATCTGTCTATGACGTCACTATTGAAGCTACAGATGAAGGAAGTCCTCCTCTGTCAAGTAACAGGATCATTACTGTCCATGTTTCTGATGTCAATGATAATGCACCTGGATTCATGGAGCCTGTTATTAATGTGTACGTGAAAGAAAATAGTCCACAAGGGTCCAAGATATGTCAAATTAATGCATCTGATCCAGATTTAGATGTAAACTCCAAACTGACGTATTCATTGAAAGACAGTCATCCTCGAAATGTTCCAGTCCTGTCAGCTTTGACCATCAACTCAGACTCAGGAGACATCGTCAGTCTGCAGTCATTTGACTTTGAGAAGTTGAAAACCTTTCAGTTCAAAGTTCAGGCCACAGACTCTGGTGTTCCTCCTCTCAGCAGCAACGTGACTGTGAATGTTTTTATCCTGGATGAGAACGACAACAGTCCAGACATTCTGGCTCCCTATTCTGAGCTGGGTTCAGTCAACAGTGAGAACATTCCTTATTCTGCTGAAGCAGGATACTTTGTGGCAAAGATCAGGGCTGTAGACGCAGACTCTGGATACAACGCTCTGCTGTCTTATCACCTGTCTGAGCCCAAAGGAAACCTGTTCAGGATGGGAACCAGTAGCGGGGAGATCCGGACCAAGAGGAGAATGAGCGACAACGACCTGAAGACTCATCCCTTGGTGGTGCTGGTTTCTGATAATGGAGAACCTTCCCTGACAGCTACTGTGTCTATTGATGTGGTGGTGGTTGAAAGCTCAGCTGACATCCAGACTCAGTTCAGACATGTGACCATGAAGGAGGAGAACTTCTCTGACTTGAACTTGTACCTGCTGATCGCCATCGTGGCGGTGTCGTCCATCTTCCTGCTGAGTCTGGTGACTTTGATAGCGGTCAAATGTCACAAGACAGACAGTGATTTCAGCAGGTACAGCCCCCCGATGATCACCACCCACCCTGACGGGAGCTGGTCTTACTCCAAATCTACTCAGCAGTACGACGTGTGTTTCAGCTCAGACACACTCAAGAGTGACGTGGTGGTTTTCCCCGCCCCGTATCCTCCTGTAGACGCAGAGCTGATCAGTATTAACGGAGCAGACACTTTTACCAGGACTCAGACTTTACCTACCAAAGAGAAGGTAAGATATTAACCTCCAATATCAGATAAAATAAATAAATTAAAAAAAAATTCTTGCTTCTCCCACACGTTCTTTTTGGGTAGCGCTGTCCAGGGTCCTGGGATTTTTTCCCATTGGAATCATGAAAGGAATATCGCTTTTTTTGTTTTTTGATTGCTTAATCTATTATCATTATTAGTCTTTAGTAAAGATACAGCCATATCCTACTTTATTAAGAAACATTGTACAGTATATATGAGCAAATGTACCTTTGAATACTATTATTAAGTAAATCTGTCTCAGGTTTTCTCAATTCTCAGGTTGTGATTTTTTTACATTTTATTTTCTTTCTTTACAAACACACAGCAAAACATATACTATTTTTTGTGATATTTAAATTATATTTTGAACAAAAGCATTGGGAAGTTACGCTTATAAATGTAGTTAAATTAATGTTATGCGTATTCATTAAACAAATCTAAACTATACGCCACGTGGGGTCGCTGGTTGTCCGCACTTTGGCTCGTTGTAGTTTGGCGTTCCCGTTCTCTTCCTGTGACGTAGTGGGGTCACCTGACTGTCTGCTTTGTGGGCGTAACACTACATAGTGTGGTGGAGAAAGGAGAGGAATGATGCAGAAAATCCGCTCGATATGATGATTTTTATGTTGGTAAAAACATAGTTTTTAAAAACTCTGTATTACATTTTGCCGTCATGGGATCTTTGAGGAAGGACTGCGATTTTTGTTGGATTCTTTTTCTGCTGTTTTTCGGCGGCGCAGCAGCGCAGATTTCATACTCCGTCTCAGAGGAGGTGGACAAAGGAACTGTAGTCGGAAACCTCGCTAAGGATTTACACGTCAATTTTCGGGATTTGCAAAGGAGGAATTTAAACATTGTTTCTGGATACAGTAAGAACTATTTCAGAGCGAATTTCAGAACGGGGGAGCTATTTGTCGATCAGCGATTGGACCGCGAGGAGCTCTGTCCAAATGCGTTAAGATGCAAATTGAACATGGAGGCGATACTGAGTGATCCGATGGTTCTGCACAGAATTGAAGTGGTGGTAAATGATATAAACGATAACGAGCCCGTATTCGCAGAAACGTCTCATTTTGTTAACATATCTGAATCCTCACCGAGTGGAGAACGTTTTTTGCTCCCGCTGGCTCTCGATGCAGACACCGGGAGCCATTCTGTGAAAACATATAAACTCGAATCGAACGAATATTTCTCACTAGATGTGCAAAGCGGCGAAGGGGACGGCGTCTCGGCTGATTTGGTTCTGGTAAAAGCTTTAGATCGCGAAAAACAAGCGTTTATCAGTCTGTCGTTAACCGCGATAGATGGAGGTAAACCTGCGAAAACCGGGAGTTTACAGATCCACGTTAATGTTCTTGATGTCAACGACAACACTCCGTCGTTCAGTCAAACACTATATAAAGCGAAGGTGAATGAAAACGCCGCCCCAGGTTCTGCTGTCATTCAATTAAGTGCTCTGGACTTGGATGAAGGAGATAACGGTAAATTGACGTATTCGTTTGTGAAACGCGCAAACTTTAATCCGTCTGATATGTTCCAAATTAATGCTGAGACAGGCGAAATCACAGTTAAAGGTCGACTGGATCACGAGTCACAAGCTGCGTTTGATATCCACGTTCAAGCAATAGACAGAGGGGTTTCACCGAGAAGAGCAAACGCAAAGCTGCTGATAGAAGTTGCTGATGTGAATGACAATGCCCCAGAAATAATTGTGACTTCATTACTGAACCCGATTAAAGAAAACGCGGAAATAGGTAGCGTGGTTGCCTCGGTGACAGTGTCGGATAAAGATGGTGGTAAGAACGGAATGACAAAGTGTAATTTATTAAATCCTGTACCGTTCAAGTTAATTCCTAATTACAAAAATTATTACTCTTTGGTAGTGGACGGACCTCTTGATAGAGAAGAAAATTCGCTTTATAATATCACAATAATAGCGATAGATGAAGGAACCCCTGCCTTGTCCAGCAGCATCGGTGTCGGAGTTTATGTTTCTGATGTAAATGACAACTCACCTCGATTTAATGAGCCTGTGATGAACTTTTATGTGGCTGAGAACCGTCCAGTTGGAGCAAGTATAGGCTGCATCACTGCGCGTGATCCAGATGTAAATGATAACGCACGTTTAAGCTACTCATTGCTGGACAACTCCAAGAATATTCAAATATCTTCAGTTTTGAATATCAACTCAGACTCAGGAGACATCGTCAGTCTGCAGTCATTTGACTTTGAGAAGTTGAAAACCTTTCAGTTCAAAGTTCAGGCCACAGACTCTGGTGTTCCTCCTCTCAGCAGCAACGTGACTGTGAATGTTTTTATCCTGGATGAGAACGACAACAGTCCAGACATTCTGGCTCCCTATTCTGAGCTGGGTTCAGTCAACAGTGAGAACATTCCTTATTCTGCTGAAGCAGGATACTTTGTGGCAAAGATCAGGGCTGTAGACGCAGACTCTGGATACAACGCTCTGCTGTCTTATCACCTGTCTGAGCCCAAAGGAAACCTGTTCAGGATGGGAACCAGTAGCGGGGAGATCCGGACCAAGAGGAGAATGAGCGACAACGACCTGAAGACTCATCCCTTGGTGGTGCTGGTTTCTGATAATGGAGAACCTTCCCTGACAGCTACTGTGTCTATTGATGTGGTGGTGGTTGAAAGCTCAGCTGACATCCAGACTCAGTTCAGACATGTGACCATGAAGGAGGAGAACTTCTCTGACTTGAACTTGTACCTGCTGATCGCCATCGTGGCGGTGTCGTCCATCTTCCTGCTGAGTCTGGTGACTTTGATAGCGGTCAAATGTCACAAGACAGACAGTGATTTCAGCAGGTACAGCCCCCCAATGATCACCACCCACCCTGACGGGAGCTGGTCTTACTCCAAATCTACTCAGCAGTACGACGTGTGTTTCAGCTCAGACACACTCAAGAGTGATGTGGTGGTTTTCCCCGCCCCGTATCCTCCTGTAGACGCAGAACTGATCAGTATTAACGGAGGAGACACTTTTACCAGGACTCAGACTTTACCTACCAAAGAGAAGGTGAGTTGAATTAGTGGGATATTTTTTAAAAGTTTCCATTGATTATTTATTTTTATGTGTTGGTCTTAGATACGTAATAGATAAAAAAAAAAGAAAACGATATGGGTTAATAACAATCACAATTTGGGGACACTCATTTTTTTTAATGTATTCTTTCTTACAAACACTATTTTGCCTGTGAGTATTAATCCCTAGTTCAGAGGCTCTGTCTTGAGCATATGGACTTGTTGTTTTTGTGGCGATATGTTTAAAAAACAGCATAACTGTTCAATTTTAATATACGTCCGCGCCATTTCCGTTTATTTTACACAACTCCATCCATTTGTTACAAGTTAATGTCCCTTTAGGTCACAGCTGGAGCTGTCCATGGTTCTGAAATCAATTCCCTAGGTAATCTACAGTGGGATGGAAGAGCGATATTCAAATGATCACTGATTTACACACTTCCTGAATTTCTCCTGTAAATAATTGAAACTAGCATCTATATCTAAAAGCATTCATAGATTGGCTAAATATGAGAACAACACGTTGTATCTGTTCATTACGGTTGTATATCAGATTCCATCTTACGAATCGTTCTCTCAAAGATGATACTTTTTTCATAAGGAAATCTATTTCACCCCTTGAATCTTTACAACTTGATTCTTATTTTTCTTTAATAATGCTTCGTTCCACTGTTTTCTAACCTAGTTAAATGTCCTGTATTATTTACCACGGATAACACACACAATTTTAATGAATGATTTCTAATAATTTAAAAGAGCTGTGCAGCAAATACAAAACACATCAAGGTTAATGTTTGTTTGTTTCTCATTTTTAATTTTCCTTTTTATTTCGTATTTTAAAATACAAATAATATCTCGATATAACAATATTTAATTGAGTTTTTTTAACCACAAGATGTCGCTTTTAGCTCGAAACTGAAGCTCCACCTTGTCTTATCGCCCCTCCTTGTTGTCCGAGGCTGCATTTCTTTGTTCAAACGTATCGTGGATGTACGAGTGACGCCACAGATGACTCGCCTGGATGTATCTTCCTCGGCATGAAAGCTCTAATATAAACATATTAGAGTCTTTCGTCTGGTTGTATCAGTGCAATGACTTGGCACGGAATATTCGTTTTGCATTGGATTTATTATTTGATACCTACTTGTCTCATATGGAGCGTCGCGGGAGGACCAATTGTGTATTCTGTCACGGAGGAGTCGAGTCCGGGCTCTAATGTGGGCAACCTGGCAAAGGATCTACACCTCGATGTACAGAATTTGGAATCTCGGGGATTTCAGATATCAGGACCCAACACGAAGTATTTCGAGGTGGATGGGAAAAGCGGGATTCTTCTGGTGAAAGACAGGATCGACCGGGAGCAGTTGTGCGCTCGCAGTGGGAAATGTTCGCTCGAGGTGGAAGCTATTGTGAACTCTCCTCTCAATCTGTTCAGGTTTGAGGTGAAAATTGTGGACATAAACGACAACGCGCCCTCGTTTCGGGTGCCGAAGATTGTCTTGAATGTTTCGGAGTCGGCTTTTCCGGGTGAAAGGTTCACGCTGCCTAAAGCGTTCGACGCGGATGTAGGCGTCTTCTCAGTTAAAAGCTATAAACTGAGCCAAAATGAATATTTCAGCCTGGACGTTCAGAACGACGGGGAGCAGGGCGCATCCGCGGAAATGGTTTTACAGAAACCTTTGGATCGCGAGAAACTGCCCGTTGTTAAACTCATCCTGACAGCCGTCGACGGAGGCAAACCTCCGCGTTCAGGCACCTTAAACATCATCGTTAATGTTCAGGATGTGAACGACAATATTCCCATATTTGATCAAACGCTTTACAAAGCCACGGTGAGAGAAAACACACCACCGGACACGCGCCTACTTTCCGTGCACGCGCATGATTTAGACGAGGGAACAAACGGCGAAATAATCTATTCTTTCATCAACCACGACGGTGATAAAGACGTCGACCTGTTTCAAATTGATCCAGAGACAGGTGAAATAACAGTTAAGGGGAGTTTGGATCATGAAAAAACTAGCGCGGTTGAAATCCGGGTGCAGGCAAAAGATAAAAGCAACAATCCAAGAGCATCATCTTGTAAGGTCTTAGTAGAAATTACAGATATAAATGATAATGCGCCACAAATATCAGTCACTTCATTAGTGAATGTGGTGAGTGAGGACGCACCTATTGACACCATGGTGGGTCTCTTGACTGTAAAGGATGAAGATGTGAACGATAATGGGGCAATTCAAGTTAGATTAGCAGATTCGGGTCCATTTAAAATTAAAAATACGTATAAAAATCACTATTCTTTAGTCGTAGATGGAGCCCTGGATAGAGAAATCAATGCCCAACATAACATAACAATAATAGCAACTGATAAAGGGGATCCTCCTCTTTCGGGGACAAGCGTAGTAACAGTTCATGTTTCTGATGTGAATGATAATCCCCCACACTTTGACACACGTGAAATTAACATTTTTGTCAAGGAAAATAGTCCTGTTGGTCACATAATTCATCACCTATCTGTAACTGATCCTGACGTAGATGAGAATGCAAAAGTAACGTTTTCCGTAATACGCAAAGATAAGAGTAATGAAATCGGTTCCATTATCAATGTTAATGCAGACTCAGGAGACATCATCAGTCTGCAGTCGTTTGACTTTGAGAAGTTGAAAACCTTTCAGTTCAAAGTTCAGGCCACAGACTCTGGTGTTCCTCCTCTCAGCAGCAACGTGACTGTGAATGTTTTTATCCTGGATGAGAACGACAACAGTCCAGACATTCTGGCTCCCTATTCTGAGCTGGGTTCAGTCAACAGTGAGAACATTCCTTATTCTGCAGAAGCAGGATACTTTGTGGCAAAGATCCGGGCTGTAGACGCAGACTCTGGATACAACGCTCTGCTGTCTTATCACCTGTCTGAGCCCAAAGGAAACCTGTTCAGGATGGGAACCAGTAGCGGGGAGATCCGGACCAAGAGGAGAATGAGCGACAACGACCTGAAGACTCATCCCTTGGTGGTGCTGGTTTCTGATAATGGAGAACCTTCCCTCACAGCTACTGTATCTATTGATGTGGTGGTGGTTGAAAGCTCAGCTGACATCCAGACTCAGTTCAGACATGTGACCATGAAGGAGGAGAACTTCTCTGACTTGAACTTGTACCTGCTGATCGCCATCGTGGCGGTGTCGTCCATCTTCCTGCTGAGTCTGGTGACTTTGATAGCGGTCAAATGTCACAAGACAGACAGTGATTTCAGCAGGTACAGCCCCCCGATGATCACCACCCACCCTGACGGGAGCTGGTCTTACTCCAAATCTACTCAGCAGTACGACGTGTGTTTCAGCTCAGACACACTCAAGAGTGACGTGGTGGTTTTCCCCGCCCCGTATCCTCCTGTAGACGCAGAACTGATCAGTATTAATGGAGGAGACACTTTTACCAGGACTCAGACTTTACCTACCAAAGAGAAGGTAAGATGTGAACATGCTCAGTGTTGAAAATGAACTCTGTGTAGGAGCTGTCCATGGTGCTGAATCAGAGACTTCCCCCATAGCCCAACATTCATCCTAATCAGATTAACACTTTTTGAGCCAGAATTTAACAGATCAGGACACTTTCATGAAGGACATGATGTGGAGGGTCTCACTTTAGATGTGGTTACACTTCCTTGGGTGAATTAAGGCTTTTTAAACATAAGCAATAATGTTCTCTTGGTAAATAGATTTGAATTGCTATATTTCAGAATATTATGATTTGGTGTTTTGGACTGTCACTCATTTACAAGGATACAGTGTGTTTCTCCTCTGGTTGTGAATTAGTTACAGTACACATTTTGCAGGAAAGAAAAGGTATTTTTGCATGTCTATTTGATCTTTCTTTACAAAAAAATATGAACTTGATTAATATTTCTAAACAGGAAAGAACTATATATTTGTACTGTATAAATCCCCATCCTTCATGTTATCCTTCTTCTGTTTCTCTCACCTCGTTCATGCAGCCACTGTCTCCCCCTCCCCCTCTTCCATCAGCAATTCCCAAGAAAGGGGCGCAGCTGAGAGCACTAACAGGAAATTAGCATCAATCTCAGTATACATGTTTGCTCTCAGCCTCGGAGGCTTGTGAACACGACACATTTCTATCGACGCTGATCATATGTGAGCGAATCGGACCTTGCTTTTTAATCACTTCTTGTATTTAATTTAAACTGAATCAGTGTAACTGGTGTCTTGTCTGGGAGTGAGATCAGTGTGTTGTGACTCACTAAGACTGGATGACCTCATTTCTTGGGAGTGGCCCAGCAACAAAAAAAAAAAACAGCATTGCTGTGTCTGTCAAAGCCGTGGTCATTTGGTTCAGATTCTATGCCAAAGCTCTCATGATCACAAGCTGATGGTAAAGTGGGTCAGAGTGTGATTTAAAGATGGCGTCCTGGTGCATAAACCAGCCTGTGTCATCTCATCTATCTGCTTAGCGGGCTCTTGTTTCCAACACTGTTGCGGCCACAGACGAAGCCTGCAGCGCTCCTTCTGCGTTGAAGTGCTCCAGTATGTGTTTCTTTATGCTGCAGCTCTCTGTGTATGGCAGGCAGCGAGGGTGGGGGAGGGGCAGGTAATTTTCCGCTGCCTGCTGCAGCAGAGGAAGCTTCAAGCACCGATCGAGCTTCACTTGGTTCCTCTCTGCAGCTGGGTGGGGTTGACATTACTAGAGTCGGATGAATGATTGATGGGTGTGAGCTGTGTTGGTAACATCAGTACCATGTTTACCTTTTTACTTCAGGATACACATATACACAACATTTACCTGTGTCTGTAGATCTGAAGCACACAGTGTACAGTAATCCATCAGCTCCTTCTTCCCCCCCCCCCCAACACACACAGTGTGCTGCATTATACATTATATTATTGATTTTACCGAGCGGTATCAGCAATGAGTCAGAGAGGAAATGGGTAGAAAGATAAGATGACCTCGAGATGGGTGTGAAGCAGCAACTTGGAAAGGCAAAAAGTGGGATGAAAGGAGGATGATGTAAAAGTGCTGATGCAGCTGTAATTATCTTTGCTAATAATGTATTATTCATATAAATGCTGATGAAATTAAACTGACTCCCATGTCTATAATATATTTTAATTCATCACTTATTAATATTTTTAAATAAATTATGTTCGTCTCATTAAAATGTGATTAACACTTCAGTTCAATTTGAAACAAGTTTATTTATTATTGCGACTAAACAATGAATATATATATATATATATATATATATATATATATATGGGTGTGGGTGTGTGTGTGTGTAGTAACACCAGTGTTATTCACATACAATACAAATTAAATCAAATGATTAAAGTAGTTAGATGTGAATAGCTTCTTTCATTTCTATTTTTTCTTTAATTCTGTATTCTTAAACGTCCACTGTTCTTGGACAGTATGCTCTTTCTTTCTTTGTCTCCCTCCTGCTCACACACACACCACTTCCTGTTTTTCTCCCTGACAAGGGTGTGTCCTCTGTGAAAATGAGGTTGGTGCTGCGATCCATGGTTGCCATGGGGACTGCCTTAATAAAATAATGAACGCGTCTGCTTCCGAGGAGCTGCCAGTATGTACCCGCCCCCACCCCTGAGCATCCATCCCAGCATGTGCAGTAGCCAGGAAAGAAAAACAGAGGTGACAGGAGAGACAAACAAAGAGAAAAAATAGGCAGAGAATCATGACATGATTCTGCAAGTCAGTGTGAGGATGAACCAAGGATGTAAGAAGGAAGGTTTTAAAAAATGAAGTAGGATTTGGGAGAAAATTGGGAGATGCAGAGAAAATGGGAGCATCTGAGGATGAAAGGAGAAGGGGGGACATTAAATAAATGCCCTGTAGCTGAGTGAGAACATCAGAGGATTACAATTGGTCACATATAAAAGGAAAGTTTTTTTATCGGCATCTTTTATGCAAAACTTCCAGCACATTCTCCATCCTTGCTCCCTTCTTAGTGGCACTGGGATGTTTTTGCACTCGTTAGATTAGCTTTGTCATGCTCAGAACCTCCAGATCCAGTCTAGTCCATCCGGCAGGGCTACAAAGCCAGTGCACCCACAGAGGAGAAGCATCCAAAGCCTGCCTGCACTTCCTGATAGCTTTGTTCAGAGCCACAAGAATCATTTTTATTTATGCACATGCTAAAACCAGGACAGCCAGGGAGCTGGTTTACCCTCATAGACTTCCAGAGGGACAGATTTATGCCATTTTTAGCTCTCGCATGCCCTTTATTTTTACAAAAGAATAAGCACGGGGGGGATAAACCCAAACAAACACGTGTCTCTGCTGCTCTCTCCCATTATTCACCTGAGTTTTTGACCTTGTTTACAAAGTAGCTCTTTGAGAAGAAACCTCATGTGGTCAGAGGATCTTGGAATATGTTAAAACTTTCTGCATGTAAACAACGGATTGAAGGAAGCAAAACAGGAGTTATAAGAATAAACATGAGGAAATAATTTAATCATTTTAACATCACATCTATTTGAATATCTTCCTGTCGGAACCAGGACGGACCACTGCAGCATGTGTGCTCCATTTTCAAACCCCTTTCAACCTCTCTCTCTCTCTCTCGCTCTCACACACACACTCACTCAGCGAGGGGATTAAGTCTCGGTGCTTTAGCTGATTGACAAAGCCAGTGAAGTGGGCCATGGCCTGATCGTCACTCTCTGAACCTACGAACCACCTTTTTTTTTTACCCGCAGAGGGACCACTTCCCCTGGATCCTCCCTGTCTCACCCATCTGCTAAAAACAATGGCTGACATTTTCTTCAGCCATACTTCTTGCCACGATGCTGTAGAAGTGGTCATGCTATAGTGTTAGACAGCAGCATTGACCAACTAGAAATGAATAATTATTATAATATATAATTTAATACTTGACGCTATTAAATGTAGTTTACCTTTAGTACCGTTATAATTTATTGTTATTTTTTTATCTGTCATTATTATTGATATTATTTCTTAATATTTGCATTGATGTTTAACCTAATGTGTATGCATGTTATTTTTTGGTTTATTCTATTTCCATTTGTACTGTTAAATTGCTGGTGTGACAACTCAAATTTAGATTATATTATCTTATCTTCCTATATATTTATTTCAAATTAAATAATTAAGTTCAAAGTTATTAAGTATTAGTGTGTATTGGGTTAAACTTTCAGTGAAATTGTACACAACTTAACCTGTTATTGCCACAAAATAAAGAAATATTGCATTATCACATACTATTAAAAATAAATGAAATGATCAATATATAGTAATTGTTAACACCAGCTAAACAGATTAGCAACTAGTATTATTACATATTTGTTTTGGATATTTCTTTCCTAATAGTCAGCATGCTCTTGGACAGTCTGTTCTTTCTTCCTTTGTCTCCCTCTTGCTCACACACACACGCACACACACACACACACACACACACACACACACACACACACACACACACACACACACACACAAACCAAGACTCAGCCCTCCTCCTCCTCTGTGCGTCACTGAAACCAATCAAATTAAAAAAGCGAAACTAATATTTATAGTCACAATTTATGCCTAATGCTTTAAAATATACTTCAAATCTAATATGTCATAATTTCTGTTCACTGTTTTCTAAAATCTTTTGTGTATTTTTTCCTTTTTTTGTTCTCGTGCTCGTCACAATCTATATTGTGGACATTGATTAGTCTGATGACAACATTTTAAATGATCATTGCAAAGATTTAAATTATATAAGTATTTTAATTTAAAAATGTTGTAGTCCTCATAACAACAGCCTCACTTTTAATTATTCATCTATTACACCCTCCTTGCTTGGTGTCTGATTGGGACGCGCCCTCCTGCAGAAATAGCGACTTGCGAGCGAGTCACTGTCATCTTTCCTCAATGTGAAATTTGGGAACTGTCGGCACAGTCGGCAGCAGTGGGCGAGAGTGTGAGAGTCAGTGTTCCTCTGAACCAGGGAGATGTGATCATCTTGACAACATGACACTCTCGATCCCGATGAACAATTACTTACGAGCCATTGCAGGAAAGGTGTTGATTGACAGGTTCATGTTAGGGTTTCGTATTATTGTATTGATAATTGTTCTAATTGGTTAGATGAGGAAAAAGATCTGAATACATCTGATGTTCAAGGATTTGACAAGGATGACTTTCTATTTTCGTCTCAGCATGTCTCGAAGCTCAGTTGTCGTGGTTCGACTGAACCCTGCTGCACCCCCCACCCCCTCCCTTCATGCGACCTTCACAGAATAGAAATGAGGTGATACAACAGATGGAGTGCAGAAGACTCCTCTGAGTATTGGAAAAATTGGTCAAACTGACCGCAAGGTTCTCCAGGAAACGACATGTAATTTAATAGCTTCTTTGTCAATTTTGGTGAAAGATTTCTATCCTCTCCATCCTGAGGTCATTTGACCTTCGCTGAAGGTTTTGTTGAACAAAAGTGCTTGATCACTAAATCATTTTCTTTGTGTCTGAAAAGAATGATGTAAAAAATTACATCCTGTATTTTCGCTAATTAAAGTATGTGTTCGAATGTTGACACTTAATTCTTCCTTTCTATCTTTCAGCCAAAGAACCCAGGCAACGACTGGAGATATTCGGCTTCACTGAGAGCAGGCGGGGTGATGCAGAGGTACGTGCTGCAGCCTGTACATGATTTTCAAACAAAGCATGACTCAAGACGATGTATTAAAGCAACATTAAATTATCAACTGTCGTTAAAATATACCAAAATCGTGAGATTATATGAGATGTAAATAACCAGGAGATGTGGAAGCATTTATTTTTTATTTTTTTTCATTTTTCTCTTGTTTTTTTAAACTTGCCAAATGTATTCAACTAGTGCTCATCAAAGGGACAACGTTACGCCTCCCTATTTGTAAAAAAAAAAAATACCATGAAGTTCCCTTTCAAGGCAAACTTTCCAGAATATTGAGCCCTCTGTGTTTTTGGAATGAGGCGTGTCAAACGCATTTCTTCGCCAGAGCCTCTTTTAGAAGTCAGAAGTTTTCCTTACAACCACTACATTTTTTTTGCAAGTTTAAATGTATTTTTTGTTAACTAACGTCAGACTGCAGAGGCAGTTTATCGGTCAGAATGCGGCACAGACAAACCATTTTAGTGCCTTAAGAAAGTAAACAAAAAGTTGTGTGAAAGGTTTTTTTGGCATCTGGCTTCAAACTGTTTGAAGCTTAAGATTTTTTAGGAAGTAATGTATTTGTTTGTTTGGTGTAGCTCTGTTCACATGGAGGAGTCGTCGGTAATGCAGGGAGCACAGGGGGTCCTTGTCCAGAACTGGCCCACTGTATCCAGTGCAGCGGGTAAGAACTAGATTTCATCCTGTTATGTCAGTAATGCCAGGTAATAATAACAAAGAACGGCAGATAACCTTCGTGAGGATGTTTTGCAAAGGGTAAATGCACCATATATGATGATGGAATTGAGACAAACATGTACAAATAAAACTACAAAAGAGCACAGGGATGTTTGTGAAAACAACTCTATTTTTGTATTTGAATCACAGTTCATTGACAGTAACAAAAACATTTAATACTCACATTTTCACAGTTAATTCAAACGTTATAAAGGAAAGGTCAAATAATTCCAAATATAAAGAAATTATCCAGAATATATAATGTTAGTAATGCATTTAAAAAGACCATAGAAACAAAGATGAAATACAGGACATGACAACCGTGACGTCATCAATCTAGGCCATGCATGACCAGATCAGTGCGGATTTAAGGTGGATTATTCAAGCAATGGTTCTAAAACAACATGCCAACCTTGATTAGATTTCAGTCTGGCTGACCCTCTTCCTTTTTTTCAAATCTCTGCAGGGCTTCTGCACATTGAGAAAAATGATTAAAAATATAACAGTTTCTTAAAAAAGAACCTAAAAAACGTTATTTTTCTTAATGATCTGACACGTAGCAGATAGGGAGGAAATATGTCCTCCATGTTTGGGGAGGAGATAAAAGGATATTGATCTATAAAAAATGTGTCACACAGATCTATTAATAGTTGTTTTTGTAGTTTTGGGCTGAGAGGCAGAAGCTTCTTTTTGTCTGTGCCGGCTCTGCTACTGTGTGTATTTTGGCTGACAAACCATTGGCAGATGGGAGAACTCGCCACACCCAGATTATAGAGTGACAAATTGAAAAATTGTTCATGGCTTGAATAAAGCAGGTCATGAAAACATATAGCGAAAATGTCTTACTTAATTATGATACAAATTGAGGGAGTATGAAAGCAGATAATCTCGTGAACTTTTTTTTATTGACGGTTTAAAAAGGAGGGAGATAAAACACATGAGTCTAGAATAAAAGTGCTTGCATTGCATTGAAATGAGGAAAAGAAAAAGGTTGCAATACAATTGCTGTCGCCGCCACTATTGACGCCCCGTGCTTCAACCGAGGATCTTGTTGCCATAGCAACCATCTGCAGCAGAGGGAGCAGAAAAGCAGAGAGATGTTAAAACAAGGTTTCAATCAGAAAGATGGAAACATTACCGCAGAAGAAAGATAAGAGGAAAAAAAATTGTATTTTAGGAGGCAACAGATATCGATGATGGTTTAATACATTGTCATTATTTTCATATGCTGTATGTGTTTTTCTTTCTTCTTAAATGTTGACTTCTTTTATCCTTACATCCAATTATCCCTGTCGCATTATTCATCCCCCCCCACATACACCACGTGAGCTATATTTAACAGGTTAGCTCCCACTTTGCTGGGTCCACCATCTGCTGCTGCAGCATTAACGAACACGCTTAGCACGAAACAGACAATGTTAACACATACAAATATACTTGAACTATACTTGTTCATGTAAAATACGCTTGTTTTTTTCAAACCAGTATTTTCCTAACTCTAAATTGAGTGTTCAATTTTAGGTACAGCATGTTCCAGCGAATCACATCATGTATTCAATTAATGATAATCACTGGTGGACAGGCTGGCTGTAAGCAATCACGTAAATGTTATCACAAACTCTGATGATCATGATTAAGACCGATGTCAGTACCAGGGAGAGATGTTGAGTGAGCAGGCTGACTTTTCATGCTAGATTACATGAAAGGTCAGAGCACATTAGCAGCATTAGATGACGGAAATTTAGAAGCGGGATCTGCTCGGCAACAGAAGCCAACGAGGCATGTTGTGATGCATCCAAAAACTAGCTTTCAACTCTCCTTGTATATTTTCATGTTGTTTCATCTGAAAATATATTTTTAAGTGTATTAAGGATTTATCTCTGATTCATCATGACATCAAATGCCATCTTTTGGACTATAAAAAACAAAAGTGGTTTGAAGACTAGATTATCATGAATACATTTTTTCTCACGAACACTTTTTGAGGTCCAAAAAAGTGAAAATAAATAATTGTCTCTCAGTAGCCACACCCTTATCTTCACAGTGCTGGTGAAATGTGAGACCTTCTTTCATGACTGCGTATCATAGAGAGTTGTTACAAATAATAAGATCTAAGGTGTAATATATGTATATATACATATATATATATAATAATCATTATATTTAAACTAGTGTTGTCAAGGGATTGAAAAAAGTCGAGGGATTAAAGTGAAATTTAAAATGAAATTGGATCTGAAATGAATTAAACTGATTAATATTTATCTCAACTAAAAAGAATGAGAAGAGAAAAGCCAAGATAAAAAGATTGATGTATCCTTTTTAAAAGTCAGTTCATAAAGTAATTTAATGTTAACAGTTTGGTAAATATACAGTTCTAGTCATTAACATTCTGCTGTATTTAAGATTCAAGTGTTTCTGCGACCTTTCAGCAAGGCTGAATATTGCTGTGTTCTTTTCTCTCCATCCACCAAATAAAACATTTAGTGCTGTAAATTATCACCACAACAACACAATTACTATATCACTCGCCAGACCAATCGATGTCAACTTCAGGGTATGACCAAGCATCTTTTTTATACCAGAATCACAAGCATGAGAAGAGAAAAAAAAGATTTTAAGAGACAGGAAAAATGATGTAGATATAAATTATATATATAATTTAATTCATTTTATAGAAAATAACAAAATTTGACAACCCATTTTTCAAAACTACATTACTATAAAAGAAAAAAAAGGTGCAAAACTCTTTGTTTTCTAACACCTTCTTACATTTGTTTGCAAAAACAACCAATTCAGGGGTTTGTACTAAAGTCTGAAAAGTATATTTTGCCTTTCCAGTTATAAGGGTGTGAAAAGGCATGTTGCTCTCTCTGGGTCCATATGATGGTCTGTTCCTTCCAGCCCTCATTCCATCTGGTTGAATAAAGCTCCCTTCATCTAAAATGATCCATGGAAGGAAGTCAAAAAAGCGTGAGGAGAATGGTGCAAGTAGGTCAGTGGAAAAGGGAGTCAGACGCAGCCTTTTGAACCACACAGAGACTTATATTGGCCAAACTTAATGCAATAGTTCAAAGCCTCTGGGAGTTTAGTTTGAAAAAAGTACAACAAAAAGAAAGGAATTTCAGAAATATCGGTGAAAAAAAGTTTTTTAGACGTTCGTTCATGAACACAAAGGCAGGCTTTTGTTCCAAATTAATCATTTGTTTTTCTTTTTTTCAGACCCTGAAGGAGGAGAGGTGTCGCCACCGATGGGAGCCGGTGTCGACAGCAACAGCTGGCACTTTCGCTACGGCCCAGGGGGCCCCGGAGCCCCCCCACAACACCTGAAGCCTGGCGACGTTCCACCTGAAGCTTTCATCATCCCCGGATCCCCTGCCATCATTTCAATCAGACAAAACCAAGGAGAGGACGACAAGAGCGATTTCATCACCTTCGGAAAGAAGGAGGAGGCCAAGAAGAAGAAGAAGAAGAAGAAGGACAAGAAAGACAAGAAGGATAAGGGCAAAGATGATGACGAGTAAAGAGACAGTTAGCAGAAAATAAGAGGGCATATTTAAAACAGAGGTACCAACTTCCGTCTTACTGGGTGAAAAGACAGACATTGTTATGGATGTTTCACTTCCCCCGAAAACATTCAGAAATATTTTTAATGTGATTTATCATCAGTCATGTACTGATTTGCCTTGGCTACAAATATATGGATTCTATTCCTCCATGCCCCAATGTGCCTCTACACACACCAACCAACGTCAAGCATAGCTGAGAACCGCTCGATGTCCTTCTTAAATCTTCTTTTGAACCCAGCAGGCGATGTTGGCACCTCTGTCTTACATCCTCTGTGATTATAATGTATAAACAATTCTCTACAAGAGAAGATCAACGCTCCGTGCCAGCCGAGGAAAAAGGGGAAAGACGAAAGTCTTGAAGCTGGACATGATTTGTAAATAGCACAGGAGGAAGTCACTGAAACTAAGGCTCACGTAAAACTGCAGCAGATTCCTCCGGGTGATAGTGTTTTCCTGCGATCAAAATGAAAATCACGTGTGCACGTAACACGCATGCTTGCACAAACATCCACACATACAAAAAGGACAGCACGTCGAGGAGAGGACAAATGTGCTTTAAAATCAGACGTCAAGCTTTTTAATCAACATGCAGTGACCGACGTGCTGAACCAGGATCGGAGGAGGACAGCGAGAGGTTCCAGGAGACACGGAACGCCTCACAGTCTCGAGGATCACGAGGTGGAGCTTCAGTCCGTGCACTCCGAGGAAATCTGTCAAAGGGTTTCGGGTAAAAACAAGAAAAGTGATTTGCGAACTCACTTTGCCCTATATTGCAGCAGAAGCCTAAAACGCTTTATGCTTTGAATGTTTGGTAGCAACCACTTCTTAACCTTGAGTTTACATCTGCTCACCTGCTTGTGCTGTTCCTTTTGCTGCCACAAACTCTGCCCTCCTCCCTCAACAACCATTCCTCCATCCATATTCAACCTGCTGCTACTTTAGCAAAGTGTCAGACAATTTTATTTTCTCACAGCTTTATTTTTTTCTGCATGCAAAGCCAAGACCCTCATAGGTTTAAACCTCTCTACTCTACTCAGGAGCGTCTCCTGGGAAAGGCCTGTAAGGAACATTGTGGTGTGCTGGGAACAGCATGGAGTAATGTGGATGAGGCCAGATACATTTTTTTAAATGATGACTCTTAAGTGTTGCAAAAAGGATTCAGTGCTTTTTAAATTGTGAATATCGCGATTCATTTTTAATGGCTGTACCCACTAGCAGAGGACCAGGTGGGTTGTGAGCGGCGTGGGCTCGCCCATGACCCATGTAAGGCCGGGCTTAAATGGTTTGAGATTCAACGTCAACCAGCCACATCCCACCTGTCCTCTCCAAGAGAGGTTTTGGACGAAAAAAGAAAAGAAAAGATTTTGTTTTTTTCCTTCTGCCTTGCCTGTATAACTCGCCACATCCCCAGGGTTTTTGCAGCTCAGTATAATGTCACTTCATCCAGTGGCTGCTGCATGTACAAGGAAACACACACTATATATAGAGAAATATATATATAAATAGATAGATAGCTATGGTTTTATCATTTTTCTTTTGTATCATTCTCATCGTTACTCACACAGGATATATTTGATGGATCTCTGTCGATGCCAAACAATCTCCACGACTCTCCAACTGCATAAACTGATCCTCTTTACATGTAAATGCTTTTATGTGAACCATTTCAATTATACCGCTATTATTTCTTTACATTTTTCTCTGTTTTTAAGAGCGAATAATGGAGAGAGAAAAAAAACAAAACAAAAAAAACATTCTGTCTGCTCTGAGATGATTTTACTAACACTGTAGTAACTGAAATGTGTATAACAACACCCCCCTCACTGTTGGAAAAAAACGGTGAGTCAAAAAAGAACAAAAAAATATACAAAGTAAAAAAAAAAAAAAAAAAAATGTATATGTATTGTATGCTAGTGTTTAGTGGACGTTCATGCTGTCTTTTTTTCCGGGTGTGGTGGTAAATTGTGGTGGCATTGTGGTGTCTGAAATGGACCGGCCCTGATCTGTTGTGAAACCCCTTCTTTTTGAACACTCATCAACTGTGACAGTAATGTAGTGAATTTCATTTCTTTTATTTTAGCTCAATGGATACAGTTGTAATGTGTTCTGTTTATAAATCACGAATAAAGTTTGTTTTTCTTAAAAAGAACTTTTTTTTTTCTTTCATTCTGGAAATGTTAAGGTACAGCACTGTGTCATAAACATAACAGTAATGAGACATATTTGAATCCTTTTTTATGGTGAGACGGCAACTAGGACTTCGGAAGAAAAGGAGGCGCCTCCTGGGACAACAATCAAGACTGGTTTTATGTTGTAGACAGGTTTACAGGATCTGCATCGCGCTTCCATCTGCACAAGCAAGTATTTTTCAGTGTACCATGGTTTCAACTTACGGTTTAACTTTTAGTGTAACTTCTAAATCAAAATCTCGTATTCATAACTAGACATTCACTAGATATTCATAATGTTAAGATGAAATTGATATTTAAGAAAAAAAATCCCACACAATTAAAGCCATGTTAAATAAACGTTTGCAGAAAGTGAATCAATGTTGTTTATACCATAACACTCACAAACATGTATTGATTGATATTTTAAAGTATTTATAAATGTTGGTTATTATCATAGGGCTTGTGGTATCTAAGGTCAGGAAAATCAAGTGAATAACAATAAACAGTAAAAGCACAAGATGAGAGATGGATTTCCTCGCAAATCATTTAAATAATAATAGCATTATAATAAAGGTAAAGGTTTCCTATAGAGTATATTTTTATCCAATTATTATTTTGTTTATGTATTGTATTCACTGTGAAGTTTTTGTTTTAGTCTTACCATCAACACAGTGTTTGCTCCATTCTTACCGAGTGGAATGTTATTATAAAAAAATGAAAAAATAAATAAAAATGTGTAGACGTTATAAGCTTCATCTATAAAAAAGGAATTCAAAAGTTAAATACAACAAGAAATAAATACAATAAAATATTCAATAATTCAGTAAATAAAATTATATTTAATAGTTACAACAGACAACTTAGGAGGACAGCATCTTATTTTTGTTTAGTTCATAAAATAAATTGGAATAAAGTATTACATGATTTGATTTAAATGTAATATAATCGTAATCCTTCAAATGTTTCGGTTCAAGAGTTCAAACATGGTTTTACAAATGATCGTGGGACATGCAAAACAGTTTCTGTGGTTTCAGCCATGGGGAGAACAATCTCCATGACAACAGCCCACATATATTTAGAAAACACTGCGGGGTCTCACCAGCAGGGAAATAAAGATCAGACGTGGCTTCGCTTGTTTGTTGACCGATGATGCTGCACTATTCCAGTAGATAAACAACGACCGACGAACACTGCTGAAATCATTAAAAATATCAGGATGGTTTGAAAAAAAAAAACCTACAACTGTTACAATAATCAAACCCAACAGCAGCAGCTGCGTATAATGAATATGGATATAAACTGTGGCAGCACGAGTTGATGCTCACAAGCTGAGCGTTAAACCAGATTTACACAGACATTCCTGGATGATAAGAATCATCATGTGATCAATTATAATATTTTATTTTGTTTATGATTCACGGGGTCTGGCGTCATTTCCTGCTGAACCAAGGAGAGGATATGTGACACGTATCATTGACAAGTGTCACCTGCTGTTCAAGGGAGAATCTGCTCATCCACTTTTACCATTTACTGTTGAGCAAGAGGCGCCATCTACTGGTCTAAATAAAACACCAATTTGCCCAAATTATGTGAACACAATAAGAAACAAATATCTTATTGTGTCGTTAAGATGAAGACTATCAGACGATAATGAACTGTAAAATAGGTGTACAGCAATACATGACACTTGGATTGTTAAACGTGTGTCTTTACACTTATAACGAATAATAAAATAGATAATGTCATGGAATTAATTATGACTATCAATGCAACCACGTGCAAAAGGATGACACAACAGTTCAATTATTTTAATTGATGAATTGTGACTCCATGAGGAAAATATTTTGACCTACTAAGGCAAACAAAGCATGCTTTTCTCTGCCGTGGGGAGTGGCGCACTGACTCACAGAGGGGAGGGGGAGAGGAAAAAGAAGAGGAGGAGGAAGAGGATGAAGAGGAGGAGGAGCAGGAGGAAGCCTGGCTGGAGTTCTGATGTTGGAATATGGAGCAAACAGCGCTGCCTACAGTCTCTGCAAAGGCTGCAGGGACACTATTCCCTACACCACAGCTGAGGAACTTATGTGCTTAAACATGGTTCTTTAACTTAAATCCTGAGGTTTAACATTATAAAATAAATATTAATAATGTTAATTTAAATATAAAAGATCGTTTTATTGCAACACATTTTATAAAGTCAAAATATCACAAGAAAATAACATCCAGTCAAATCATGTCCACCATTAAAAAAAAAGTTATATCGTCAACCACAAAAACATAAACATTATAGATTTGTATAACACGTTTATACACGTATTGTCTCATCTTTAGCAACTAATTTTTCTTTTTGTTGAATAAATACAATATTTATCTTTTTTATTTACTTTAAGATTAGCTATATTTGTATCTTTTTTTTTAACCTCGTCTCGCTCACATTATACAAATATATAGTACAAACTATGTAATTACAAATCTTTTATACATTTTAAACACCCGATCTGACTGCTGTCATACCATTGAATGGGCGCACATCCTCGTATGATCATCCCATTCATATGGGCCAGTAGGACCTTATTCTACCTACGAGCATGTAGAATAGGCTGTTATCAGCTATTCATCTGGTTGACCCAATGTTTTTAATGCCCAGTAGGGACAGTAGGTTTGTTGAGGAGCCCACACTCCCCCGCCCCCCTTTTTTTTAATTTAGCTAGAATATTAATACCTGAACCACAGACGGGGCCGCCACCCGTAAATAAACGTCTTGCATCCTCAAATCAACTATTCATTATCACACAGAGACAAATTAAATTAATAAAAAAATATATTGTCTCGAGCGGGTTGCGATCCGGTGTAGGTACAATTTCGGTCCCCCCACTTCCTACGTGATGACGTCACACGCGTCATATGCGAACGTCTCTTTAAATTTTTTTTATGGGTTAAAGAAACGTCAACAGAACGTTTACATGATACTTTTAACCACATAAAACATTTATATTGACAAGAAGACGATCTTCGTCAACATAATCACTTTCCGTTCTTTCATTTCCTGGTCTGACGACACACGTGACTTTGAGACCAACGGAAGGGTCCGCGCTACATGTGACGAAGCCGCTGATTGGCTGAAGCTGTTTTACTAATAATAAAGCACAACTGTATAATGAAATAAAAATCATTCGAGTTCCGAAATAATTCGCTTTTCAAAAAAAAAAAAAAGTTAGAATATTCCCCTTTCAATAACTTGTCTGTAGTTCGGATCATAAACACCTCAGTAATTATTTAGGTTTCGATTTTTTTTAAATCAATTAAATGAATTATTAAATGTACATATGCTAACTTTATTGAACGAGTCATTTTTTTTAATTGTCATATTTGTATAATGTATGCACTACAACAAAAATCGTGTTTTTTTAACACTACTGGCAATAAACATTTTCTAATTTTCACACTATTGAGATTTGTTCTCTTCATAATACTATACTATAATTTCATTATACGCTTGTGCTTTATTATTAGTAAAACAGCTTCAGCCAATCAGCGGCTTCGTCACATGTAGCGCGGACCCTTCCGTTGGTCTCAAAGTCACGTGTGTCGTCAGACCAGGAAATGAAAGAACGGAAAGTGATTATGTTGACGAAGATCGTCTTCTTGTCAATATAAATATTTTATGTGTGGTAAAAGTATCATGTAAACGTTCTGTTGGCGTTTCTTTAACCCATAAAAATATTTTAAAGAGACGTTCGCATATGACGCGTGTGACGTCATCACGTAGGAAGTGGGGGGACCGATATTGTAGGGGGGACCGAAATTGTACCTACACCGGCGTACCTGGGGGCAAAACGACAACCATGGCCGAAGCGCTATCCACTGCGCTAAACGCTGACCGCCGATTTTGTGAAAATTTGCATTTATGTACAAAGCTGCTAGAAAATACGAGAACATTTTATTTATTCCGTTTAAAGACAGATAACTTTATCTTTCTTGGACGCAAACCGGAAAGATACGGAAAAACACGAAAGGATACGGATGTACCGGGAAACAGCCTGTGGGCGGAATTGTTTAAGCGTCTCAAAGACACCGGACCATGGATGTATTTTACTTGTATAAAGGAATTCCGTTTTCTTCCTCCGTTCATTTAGTTTGGTTCGATCAAAGACGGTTTAGTATCTTTGGATTCATTTCGGGGGTGAGCCTCGCACTCCAGGACAGGAGTGGCGCTGTTTCACCTGTAGGTGATGCCTGCTGTAAAACTGGAAAAAAGACGAACAAGAAGCTCTTTGGAGAGGAGGCGCGTTGAATGCAGGTGTATATTTGGTGTTCTTCAGTTAATAACGTGATAAAACAAATAATAATGATAACTAAGGGGAAAAGTGACAGTTGCAATCATGACATCAGTAATGCGTGTTATTTCTGACGTGTGAGTAATAGAAACAAATAGATAAGACTGAAAGTTTACAATTATTAGCCCAATTGATGTAATTGCACTGACAATTCAATACAATTTATGTAAAGCACAGATAGACTTTATACCAGTTTCCAGCACAAACTAGCTGAAATGAATATGATATGATCTACTTGGAATACAGTGTGCCTCCCCCATTTATTAATATGCCAATATGTTTTAGTACAAATTTTAGCAACTGCTTTTACGTACACTACCGTTCAAAAGTTTGTGGTCACTTAGAAATTTCCTTATTTTTGAAAGAAAAGCACTGTTTTTTTAAACAGTGCTTTAAACTAATCTAAGTTTAAACTAATCTATACATTGCTAATGTGGTAAATGACTATTCTAGCTGCAAATGTCTGTTTTTTGGTGCAATATCTACACAGGTGTATAGAGGCCCATTTCCAGCAACTATCACTCCAGTGTTCTAATGGTACAATGTGTTTGCTCATTGGGTCAGAAGGCTAATGGATGATTAGAAAATCCTTGTGCAATTATGTTAGCACAGCTGAAAACAGTTTAGCTGGTTAGAGAAGCTATAAAACTGACCTTCCTTTGAGCTAGTTGAGTATCTGGAGCATCACATTTGTGGGGACGATTAAACGCTCAAAATGGCCAGAAAAAGAGAACTTTCATGTGAAACTCGACAGTCTATTCTTGTTCTTAGAAATGAAGGCTATTCCATGCGAGAAATTGCCAAGAAACTGAAGATTTCCTACAACGGTGTGTACTACTCCCTTCAGAGAACAGCACAAACAGGCTCTAACCAGAGTAGAAAGAGAAGTGGGAGGCCCCGCTGCACAACTCAGCAAGAAGATAAGTACATTAGAGTCTCTAGTTTGAGAAATGGACGCCTCACAGGTCCTCAACTGGCAGCTTCATTAAATAGTACCCGCAAAACGCCAGTGTCAACATCTACAGTGAAGAGGCGACTCCGGGATGCTGGCCTTCAGGGCAGAGTGGCAAAGAAAAAGCCATATCTGAGACTGGCCAATAAAAGAAAAAGATTAATATGGGCAAAAGAACACAGACATTGGACAGAGGAAGATTGGAAAAAAGTGTTATGGACGGACGAATCGAAGTTTGAGGTGTTTGGATCACATAGAAGAACATTTGTGAGACGCAGAACAACTGAAAAGATGCTGGAAGAGTGCCTGACGCCATCTGTCAAGCATGGTGGGGGTAACGTGATGGTCTGGGGTTGCTTTGGTGCTGGTAAGGTGGGAGATTTGTTCAGGGTTAAAGGGATTCTAAATAAGGAAGGCTATCACTCCATTTTGCAACGCCATGCCATACCCTGTGGACACCGCTTGATTGGAGCCAATTTCATCCTACAACAGGACAATGACCCAAAGCACACCTCCAAGTTGTGCAAGAACTATTTAGAGAAGAAGCAGGCAGCTGGTATTCTATCTGTAATGGAGTGGCCAGCGCAGTCACCAGATCTAAACCCCATTGAGCTGTTGTCGGAGCAGCTTGACCGTATGGTACGCAAGAAGTGCCCATCCAGCCAATCTAACTTGTGGGAGGGGCTTCTAGAAGCATGGGGTGAAATTTCTCCTGATTACCTCAACAAATTAACAGCTAGAATGCCCAAGGTCTGCAATGCTGTAATTGCTGCAAATGGAGGATTCTTTGACGAAAGCAAAGTTTGAAGGAAAAAAAATATTATTTCAAATAAAAATCATTATAATGCTAATGCTCGAGCGTTATTTTTCAATGTCGTCATATTAATCCTGTTTATTCTTCTTTCTTTCTTTTTTGAATTTGAATAGATGAACATGGTGAGAATCAAGAGAGTGAGACCGTACATTACAGTCAAAAATATACCAACAAGAGGAAGGATAACAGTGTCCAGGGTATATTTGAAAGCGAGGACCCCCTTGCCCTCAAACCAACTGGCAGAAAGGTCCTGCTT
Source organism: Callionymus lyra (assembly GCF_982586985.1). NCBI lineage: Eukaryota > Metazoa > Chordata > Actinopteri > Syngnathiformes > Callionymidae > Callionymus > Callionymus lyra. Next base: position 24,550,059 of record NC_141826.1, on the reverse strand, counting down.
ATCAACTCCACCATCAGCAGCTTGCACCTTGCCACTTGCAGCTGATGAACCTGTAGGGGGTAACAGCACCAGCAAGAAGCAGGGTATGGTGGAAGCTTGGGCCAGGACAAGGGATATACTCCTTGGTGTGAGTTTGGAGCTTTTCTGTCCCTCAGAAAAGGCACCCTGCGCAGTTTGTAGTGTTTCCCTCACCGGTGACACTGACATCTGGCGATGCAATGACTGTAGCAACGAATGTTACTACTGTGAAGGCTGTGTCAAAACTGTACATCAAGGCTCTGCTGCAGTGCATGGTCTTGAAAAGTGGGAGGTTTGTGTTACTAAACACTTTTTATTCAGTATTTCTCTAACAGTGTATTTTCAGTTTTCCAAAAAAATAGAGTGTAGAGAAGTACAGAGAGTACAGAATTGTATATGAGGCGTACAGTATGATATTGATGCCAAATTAACTTCAGTGTATTCTGTTTATAACCTCTATCTTGTGGGCACCTATTCTTGTTTTTTTGTACTGTGCACGATAAAGTTTACAATTTCATCTTTATATTTAAGGATGGTGAATTTCACCGGAAAGTTCCAGTAGGTTTTCGGTGGCACTGGACAAGGAAAGATGGCCACCAGTGTGGAACATCCTATGAACGTCAAATACATGTGTTTGATCAGCAAGGTAAGTATTACAGTATATCAGAAACAATCACATCCACCCTGCACAATTGTAAAGTACAACATTTAAAAGCTATTCTGTTGTGAATTGTAGGAAGGCTTCATGATGTTTGGATTCAGTTCTGCCGCTGTGAATTGGAGGTTGCATCACTTGTACGCTATGGCCTTTGGCCAGCAACAGTGAAGCGTCCACAAACTGCCATCTCCATGAAACTGCTGGACCTGGTTTGTCGCCTTCAGCTTGAGTGTGGTGCATCACTAAAAGCTGTATGTTCAGCAATTCACTGTTCGTCAGATGCCTCCAAGGTTGGTTAAAAGTAGCTTCTGTTAATATGATTTGTTTCTCACAATCACCATCATATGCAAGTTTGCAATTCAAAAAACACCTTTTTATTATTGACCTATTGTGATTATGATGACTTTCTGTATAGTGCCTTGACCTGTATGGACTTCTCATAAATGAGTCCTATGAGGAATACAGACACTTCCGATACCATATGACGACACTGTGCCATCTTGGACCAGACATAACGGATGGAACACACTGTCCTCTCTGTTCCGAGGTAAAATGTATACGTGTGCTTGTGAGACTTGGCCTGGGGGGAAGGGAGGGATAACCACAATATCACACAAGCGACTACAGGGGAGGGGGAGAAAACAAAAAGCACAAGGCTACCTTTTAATAATCAAAACTAAAGTGAGAACCAAACCACTGCTGCAAAGCAGCTGAACGAAAGACAAGAAACTTGAACAATTATTTTTTCTAACTCAGAGGGCACTCAGAGTGGACCTCTCACCATCGCATAGAGCAAACAATGAGCAGCACAGAGCACTGGGGTCTCAGGGCAGATATAACCTCTTCACACCTGGGCTCAATCAGCCAATCAGTGCACACACCTGATTGCAGTGAGTGAATCATTCACCATTCTCACGGAGGCGAAACACTCCGTTTCCTCACATGTGCTAAATAAGGGATGTTATACTTAATGCAGTAATTGTTTGTGAAGTGATACATTACACATATCTTATTTTCTTTATCAACACAATAACAAACAACTAGTCAAATGATAGCATCTGAAAGATCGTTATTCTGGCATATTAGAACAAATGTTCCACTGCACTGGCATTTTTTACTATTACTGCTATATAACTGAATTTGCATCTCTGGTTTCACGATCATGACAAATATAATCTGTTATAATGTGTAGTTGGAAAGCTGTTACAGATGCCTAATGACACAGTTTATACTCTGATCGTCACTTATTGTAGAGTGATGGCCGTCTGATTGTTGCGGCCGATTGACTGTTTGGACTTCCAAGGAAAAAATCATCTGAAAGTAGCCTTGAGGCCCCCAAGCTCTCCAACCGGTTCTTCTGCCCCCAGGACGTTGTTGATGCTTTTACTAAAGAAAAGCAGCATCCTTCTGAGCAGGTAAAGTTGGTACATTGTTGTTTAATACCTTCCACTTTCATTACTGGGTTATAAAAATGTAATGTTAATGCAGCATAGATGTATCCATAGTTTATGTTCACACATTTACCCTAAAAAAGTAAGTATCTTTTTAGGACATGTGTTCAAGTAGGGATCTGACTGTGTAATTTGAAAAAATGATGCATGCCCAGCAATGTTGACATAAACATATGCACCAACTTTTACAGGGTTGTGTCAGCTTTCAAGCAGGCAATGCCCTCCGGTCAAAGGTGAAGAACTCCAAATTGGATATAACTGGTGTTTTTGGCTTATCCTGTAAGGATGAACATCCACGTCGCTTTTTGAGCCTGAAGAGAGGTGAAAGGTAAATCCAAAGCTTTCACATGACAATGTTTTGTTATTTTGGCCTGTTTAATATGAAGTATTTGTTTTTCTCGTTTAGCCTTTCAAATGCAGCTTACCTGCTAAAGGAACTGCAAGAGCAGTTTGGGACAAACAAAAAAATTGTATTCATGTATGATATTGCATGCAAATTGAAACCTCACTTACAGGTAATTCTTTATGCATCTTTTATTGCTTGTCTTCCAATTATAGAGAAACCTAATTATAACTTATAAATCTATGTATATATAAGAAAATGATATACATTATTTATCTTGCAGAAGTTTTATCCTGATCTTGTGGCAAAGACTAAATTTGCTGTTCCTGCATTCCATGCTTATGGACATGATGTTGCTTGTCAGGTTGCCATCCTAATTTTTTGATTGATTTTTGTTTTTGTTAGTGACTATTAAAAGTTATGACCAGTAGTGTACAACTTTTTTTCTGTTTTGAATCTGTTTTGTAGATTTCCTACAGCTGTAGGAATGTTGAAGGTGCAGGTTTAGCTGATGGGGAACAACTGGAACGACTGTGGTCATACCTTCGCCGTTTTGGTAAGGTGACCAAAGAAATGACACCTTCCCACAGAGTCGATCTGCTGACTGATGCTTTGCTGCACTACAGTTCAAAGATAAGAAGAGCCAAGGTAAAGTTGTAATGTGTTAGTGACTTTCTCTCATTTCATGTTATACATGTTCTTTGAAGATGCTTAAACAATGTACAAACAACCTTGTAAGCAGTTGTTATCTTAATCTGTTTAATCAATTTAGTTAGATTTGTACAATAATTGACAGACTCTGAAGTCAAATAGGACAATATTATAATGTCTTACTTTGGATTTCTTGACTCCATTTCAAGCAAAAGCCCTGGTTCTCAAAGCTGCAAAGGTCAAGTCAGTTGAGGAGGAAGCAAATACAAAGATGACTGAAATAATGAAAAATACAGTTAAGACACAAACCAAGTAATGTATTTACTTAATATAAATGTATTAATGATCACTACACGTAAGGGTTCTTACGGATCCTTCAAAAATCTTAAAAGACATTGAGTTCATTAATCCTAAAACAAAAAACAGTGCCTTAATTGACCCCCTATTCATGTAGCAGTCACTTTACCATCAACCGCATAGGAAGGTATTGAAGTATGTCATGTTTTTGTCTCAAGGCCTCACACTGCAAGACATACAAGTCTGGACAAACCAATATCGGACAGAGGCCAAGCGGTCGCCAGACTGGACCTGGGAAGAGGACTATGTCCAAAAACTAATGGAGCATCAAGAGCTGTGAGTTTTTACAGCAAAATATATTAGATATTCTAATTGTCTGTGAAGAAATTACAAATAACTGAATTACTATATTATGTGTTGAACCACTAGTTTAACCAGCAGCACAGTTTACCCTCTGCAACAAAACAAGACACACAATCATGAATGCAGTATGCAGACTGCAATTAGGGTATTATTTATGTTGTTTACAACTCCCTGTTTTTCCCAGACAAGTCTTGAGGAGTTTGACTGCCAGCAGGACTTGTGATGTCACAACACATCTTGATAAGTAAGTCACTTCACTTGGATCCATGGATGTGAGGGTGAACAATGATGGTGTTGATATTAACTGTAAATATGCAAGTCTTTATCAGGTAAATAAAAACCTGTAGTTCAAGAATTATATATTTTCAAAACAAGCCTACAGTTACCTTGTTCCTACTCCGACTTTCAAATAAAGTGTCATCTGTATTTATACGGAAATTGATTTTATCTCAATCCATTCATCAATAAGATTTAATTAACAACGATTTAACAATTGAGAAGCTACATGGCCTTGGAGAAAGATGGATTCTGACAAGTGAACCATGCTTGCACATCCAAAGTGCAATAGAAGACAAGAAAAGACAGAACTCACTGCAGGCCATATATCGACTTGCCTTAGAGCGGAGGTTTCTCTGTGGCCTTGTGAGAAAATATGCAGGTACAGTTGGAATATAAAATGTTACATGTGGTTATTGTTTTCTCCATTCATGAAATTGAATCAACCATTGTTTTGCAGATGGACAGAAAATTGCAATTCGACTTTCAAAGAAGATCTTTTCAATTTGCCAGAAGATTAAGCTATAACTGAAAGAGTTCAACATTGCAGCCAGAGCAGTCAACCAGCCACATGCCCTCGAGTACAATGATGTAATTCAAATCGACAATCCTATTTGGTCAACCCTGACTACTGGAGAAACTGACAACATGCCAGTTAAACAGCAGCTGTTTGTGTTGTGGAATACAGCAAGAAGGGCAGATGAAGAAAAGGCATACTTGCTGGTGGACTGCAAATCGGCGACAAGGTTCTACGAAAAGCAGCTAATGGAAATTGACAGACACTCCAGGCCAGAAGGGCATTCTTCAAATAGACAGGACAGAGGCGCAACTGCAGCTTTGCAAAGTAAGAGAAGAGAATTTTCACAGTTTAGTAGTCTCCTTATATCACTGACCACAGATGACTGTGGTGTTAATTTTGTGATCAATACAGACTCGGATGAAGAGGATGATGTTGAGTCTGAAGAGGAAGGGGATGATTTGGAGGATGAATGGCAAGAGAGACAATAAGTTTGTTTTTAGAAAGATAACCCTCATTGCAGGCTTCATCAAAAACAAATGCACATGGCCAGGGGACGGTTAGCAAAAAAGAGAAAATGCAACCGGACATGCATAGTTCCCCTTTAATGCAGTCCATAGTTTCCCCAAACACACATTTCACTAACAAAGTTCTATTTTTGAATCTTATCTACTCTGACAATGCATGAAGGTAGTCCACACCTTTATCAGATTTCATCTTCTTCACTTGGATACAATCCCAAGCTCACTTTTGTACATATGTACCATTGTAAGATTCTAGGATGAGTGCTTTTAATTCATTGTTGACACTTGTTTGACACATGTGAATAAGGTTTTGAAGGTGCTTTTCCACAGGCAATGAACTGTTTTGTGATAAGGTAATTTAATTCTATATTTTGAACAATTAAACAAACCAAAAATACCAAAAGTAAAAAGATGACAATATTGTAATAAGTGACCAATAAAAACAAATTAACTTTAACAAACTTGTCTGATTATTCTATGAACCTTCCACTATCACTGGCAAGGTAGGCCTAGCCCTGACTATTATGTAGTTATGCTGCTATAGTCTTAGACTGCTGGGGGACACAACAGGTTACATGGAGGCTTCTCTCCTCGGTTTACTGCCATTTTGAAGGTACAGGATGCTGAGTCCAGGCCTTTGAGGCAAACTGTGGGTTATACAAATAAACTTGCCTTCTGTTCACAAATGAGGGCAGGTTTATGGTGATCACATGTGTTATAACCGTTATACCATGACAACAAATGGAACTAACTTATGTGGAATGTATCAAACGTTATACATTGTATTGAGTTATGCATGTTGATGAATAGATAAAGCTACACAATTTATCAAGTCAAGGTATGAGCAGTCAAGCAGTATATACGTATACGGTATGTATGGCTGGGCTGATTAGTATGCCAAGTCATGGTAACGAGCACTGTGTTTAGATAATAAGTATAGATAAGCATATTAGAAGGACGGTTGCTGAGGCCCTCGACTGACCTCTGCCACCGAGGCCCCGCAAGGACCTCTAGATATGAGGAACCGATAACGCATGTTTGAACTCTCAAACTCTCTCTCCGAAGAGTCCTACTACGTCTATAGTAATTCGGGAATGACACCTTGCTAACAGAGGAAGCTTAAGTCACATTGTATTGGGCTCGCTAGCCAAGCAAGCTAACTCTCCAATCAGCTAAACGTTTCCCAAAAAACTCCACAGCGTGTTGAGGATTACTCATGTAGTCTAATGGTAATTTCGTGAAACTGTAAAGACAGTACAAACATAAGGCAGGTATTAATAAAGCTAAACAGTAAGCATACAACGGTAAATCTATAATCCAACACATGGAAAATAAAGATAATACTTACAGACGTTGCTTTAACAAACAAGAAGATGAAGAACTAAATCTTAATGGAAGAGCTGATCAAACTGTTGTTCCTGCATGCTCTCTCTACGTGAATAACGTCCAGGTGACTTCCGGTCACCTAACTAACAGCCCCTCCCTTATAGCATTCCCTCTTAAAGGTACAGACACGTATCCCACACACGTTAAGAACAACATACACTTTCAATGCCAGGGGCAGAACACTCCCCGCTTGGGGTCTTACAAGACTCCACATTAATTAACAGAATCAGTCTTTGTAGACAGAAGCAGAACGACTTCTGTAACAGGGCGAAAGAAAGTCTTCTTGGTTCCACCTTTGATGACTTTCACTTCGACTTTCCGAACCAGTCCATCTTCTCCTGGAAAGGTCTTGGTGAGGATGCCCATGGGCCATTGATCTCTCTTTGCCTGACTATCTTTCAAGAGAACGATGTCCCCTTCTTGGAGACTAGGCTTCTTTCCTTGCCACTTGTGACGTAGCTGCAGGGTTTTGAGATATTCACGCCTCCATCTGCTCCAAAATATGTCCGCTAGGCTTTGAACTTGTTTCCATTCCTCTTTGAAGAGATCTGCTTTATCAAAGTGGCCAGGGGGAGGAGGAGGAGTAGAGCCTGTTTTGAGGGTCAGGATCATTGCTGGGGTCAAGATGAGAGGCGACTCCGGATCTGATGACACTGGAATGAGTGGTCTCGCGTTCATGACTGCAGTTACCTCGGACATGAATGTTGTGAGAACTTCATGGGTCAGACGAGATTTATTTTCTTACAACAGCATGCAATCCAGTATACGACGAGCGATGCCAATCATACGTTCCCACGCTCCCCCCATGTGGGATGCGTGGGGAGGATTGAACACCCAGGTGCAACTCTG